>NC_134453.1:50075771-50397613 GCF_030867145.1 Opisthocomus hoazin | reverse complement strand
TCAAACTTCAAACGTAGCTTAGGTGGTCCGTGCCGGGCGCCTCAGGCAGCCCTGCTCCGAAAATGCGAACGTCTGCAGATAGCTCGCAGGCAGAAAGAGCTAGCCTGGAAAGCTGTTGCTCAGCCTCATCTGCCCATGGCACTGCTCGCACAGAGGCACAGAGACTGGGGCTGCTTGCTTGTCTTGCCCCCTCAAACTTCAAACGTAGCTTAGGTGGTCCGTGCCGGGTGCTTCCGGCAGCCCTGCTCCGAAAATGCGAACGTCTGCAGATAGCTCGCAGGCAGAAAGAGCTAGCCTGGAAAGCTGTTGCTCAGCCTCATCTGCCCATGGCACTGCTCGCACAGAGGCACAGAGACTGGGGCTGCTTGCTTGTCTTGTCCCCTCAAACTTCAAACGTAGCTTAGGTGGTCTGTGCCGGGCGCCTCCGGCAGCCCTGCTCCGAAAATGCGAACGTCTGCAGATAGCTCGCAGGCAGAAAGAGCTAGCCTGGAAAGCTGTTGCTCAGCCTCATCTGCCCATGGCACTGCTCGCACAGAGGCACAAAGACTGGGGCTGCTTGCTTGTCTTGTCCCCTCAAACTTCAAACGTAGCTTTGGTGGTCTGTGCCGGGCGCCTCCGGCAGCCCTGCTCCGAAAATGCGAACGTCTGCAGATAGCTCGCAGGCAGAAAGAGCTAGCCTGGAAAGCTGTTGCTCAGCCTCATCTGCCCATGGCACTGCTCGCACAGAGGCACAGAGACTGGGGCTGCTTGCTTGTCTTGTCCCCTCAAACTTCAAACGTAGCTTAGGTGGTCCGTGCCGGGCGCCTCCGGCAGCCCTGCTCCGAAAATGCGAACGTCTGCAGATAGCTCGCAGGCAGAAAGAGCTAGCCTGGAAAGCTGTTGCTCAGCCTCATCTGCCCATGGCACTGCTCGCACAGAGGCACAGAGACTGGGTCTGCTTGCTTGTCTTGCCCCCTCAAACTTCAAACGTATCTTAGGTGGTCCGTGCCGGGTGCTTCCGGCAGCCCTGCTCCGAAAATGCGAACGTCTGCAGATAGCTCGCAGGCAGAAAGAGCTAGCCTGGAAAGCTGTTGCTCAGCCTCATCTGCCCATGGCACTGCTCGCACAGAGGCACAGAGACTGGGGCTGCTTGCTTGTCTTGTCCCCTCAAACTTCAAACGTAGCTTAGGTGGTCTGTGCAGGGTGCCTCCGGCAGCCCTGCTCCGAAAATGCGAACGTCTGCAGATAGCTCGCAGGCAGAAAGAGCTAGCCTGGAAAGCTGTTGCTCAGCCTCATCTGCCCATGGCACTGCTCGCACAGAGGCACAGAGACTGGGGCTGCTTGCTTGTTTTGCCCCCTCAAACTTCAAACGTAGCTTAGGTGGTCCGTGCTGGGCGCCTCCGGCAGCCCTGCTCCAAAAATGCGAACGTCTGCAGATAGCTCGCAGGCAGAAAGAGCTAGCCTGGAAAGTTGTTGCTCAGCCTCATCTGCCCATGGCACTGCTCGCACAGAGGCACAGAGACTGGGGCTGCTTGCTTGTCTTGTCCCCTCAAACTTCAAACGTAGCTTAGGTGGTCCGTGCCGGGCGCCTCCGGCAGCCCTGCTCCGAAAATGCGAACGTCTGCAGATAGCTCGCAGGCAGAAAGAGATAGCCTGGAAAGCTGTTGCTCAGCCTCATCTGCCCATGGCACTGCTCGCACAGAGGCACAGAGACTGGGGCTGCTTGCTTGTCTTGCCACCTCAAACTTCAAACGTAGCTTAGGTGGTCCTTCTCGGGCGCCTTCGGCAGCCCTGCTCTGAAAATGCGAATGTCTGCAGATAGCTCGCAGGCAGAAAGAGCTAGCCTGGAAAGCTGTTGCTCAGCCTCATCTGCCCATGGCACTGCTCGCACAGAGGCACAGAGACTGGGGCTGCTTGCTTGTCTTGCCCCCTCAAACTTCAAACGTACCTTATTTGGTCCGTGAAGGGCGCCTCAGGCAGCCCTGCTCCGAAAATGCGAACGTCTGCAGATAGCTCGCAGGCAGAAAGAGCTAGCCTGGAAAGCTGTTGCTCAGCCTCATCTGCCCATGGCACTGCTCGCACAGAGGCACAGAGACTGGGGCTGCTTACTTGTCTTGTCCCCTCAAACTTCAAACGTAGCTTAGGTGGTCTGTGCCGGGCGCCTCCAGCAGCCCTGCTCCGAAAATGCGAACGTCTGCAGATAGCTCGCAGGCAGAAAGAGCTAGCCTGGAAAGCTGTTGCTCAGCCTCATCTGCCCATGGCACTGCTCGCACAGAGGCACAGAGACTGGGGCTGCTTGCTTGTCTTGTCCCCTCAAACTTCAAACGTAGCTTTGGTGGTCTGTGCCGGGCTCCTCCGGCAGCCCTGCTCCGAAAATGCGAACGTCTGCAGATAGCTCGCAGGCAGAAAGAGCTAGCCTGGAAAGCTGTTGCTCAGCCTCATCTGCCCATGGCACGGCTCGCACAGAGGCACAGAGACTGGGGCTGCTTGCTTGTCTTGTCCCCTCAAACTTCAAACGTAGCTTAGGTGGTCCGTGCCGGGCGCCTCAGGCAGCCCTGCTCCGAAAATGCGAACGTCTGCAGATAGCTCGCAGGCAGAAAGAGCTAGCCTGGAAAGCTGTTGCTCAGCCTCATCTGCCCATGGCACTGCTCGCACAGAGGCACAGAGACTGGGGCTGCTTGCTTGTCTTGCCCCCTCAAACTTCAAACGTAGCTTAGGTGGTCCGTGCCGGGTGCTTCCGGCAGCCCTGCTCCGAAAATGCGAACGTCTGCAGATAGCTCGCAGGCAGAAAGAGCTAGCCTGGAAAGCTGTTGCTCAGCCTCATCTGCCCATGGCACTGCTCGCACAGAGGCACAGAGACTGGGGCTGCTTGCTTGTCTTGTCCCCTCAAACTTCAAACGTAGCTTAGGTGGTCTGTGCCGGGCGCCTCCGGCAGCCCTGCTCCGAAAATGCGAACGTCTGCAGATAGCTCGCAGGCAGAAAGAGCTAGCCTGGAAAGCTGTTGCTCAGCCTCATCTGCCCATGGCACTGCTCGCACAGAGGCACAAAGACTGGGGCTGCTTGCTTGTCTTGTCCCCTCAAACTTCAAACGTAGCTTTGGTGGTCTGTGCCGGGCGCCTCCGGCAGCCCTGCTCCGAAAATGCGAACGTCTGCAGATAGCTCGCAGGCAGAAAGAGCTAGCCTGGAAAGCTGTTGCTCAGCCTCATCTGCCCATGGCACTGCTCGCACAGAGGCACAGAGACTGGGGCTGCTTGCTTGTCTTGTCCCCTCAAACTTCAAACGTAGCTTAGGTGGTCCGTGCCGGGCGCCTCCGGCAGCCCTGCTCCGAAAATGCGAACGTCTGCAGATAGCTCGCAGGCAGAAAGAGCTAGCCTGGAAAGCTGTTGCTCAGCCTCATCTGCCCATGGCACTGCTCGCACAGAGGCACAGAGACTGGGGCTGCTTGCTTGTCTTGCCCCCTCAAACTTCAAACGTATCTTAGGTGGTCCGTGCCGGGTGCTTCCGGCAGCCCTGCTCCGAAAATGCGAACGTCTGCAGATAGCTCGCAGGCAGAAAGAGCTAGCCTGGAAAGCTGTTGCTCAGCCTCATCTGCCCATGGCACTGCTCGCACAGAGGCACAGAGACTGGGGCTGCTTGCTTGTCTTGTCCCCTCAAACTTCAAACGTAGCTTAGGTGGTCTGTGCAGGGTGCCTCCGGCAGCCCTGCTCCGAAAATGCGAACGTCTGCAGATAGCTCGCAGGCAGAAAGAGCTAGCCTGGAAAGCTGTTGCTCAGCCTCATCTGCCCATGGCACTGCTCGCACAGAGGCACAGAGACTGGGGCTGCTTGCTTGTTTTGCCCCCTCAAACTTCAAACGTACCTTAGGTGGTCCGTGCTGGGCGCCTCCGGCAGCCCTGCTCCAAAAATGCGAACGTCTGCAGATAGCTCGCAGGCAGAAAGAGCTAGCCTGGAAAGTTGTTGCTCAGCCTCATCTGCCCATGGCACTGCTCGCACAGAGGCACAGAGACTGGGGCTGCTTGCTTGTCTTGTCCCCTCAAACTTCAAACGTAGCTTAGGTGGTCCGTGCCGGGCGCCTCCGGCAGCCCTGCTCCGAAAATGCGAACGTCTGCAGATAGCTCGCAGGCAGAAAGAGATAGCCTGGAAAGCTGTTGCTCAGCCTCATCTGCCCATGGCACTGCTCGCACAGAGGCACAGAGACTGGGGCTGCTTGCTTGTCTTGTCCCCTCAAACATTAGAAGTAGCTTAGGTGGTCTGTGCCGGGCGCCTCCGGCAGTCCTGCTCCAAAAATGCGAACGTCTGCAGATAGCTCGCAGGCAGAAAGAGCTAGCCTGGAAAGCTGTTGCTCAGCCTCATCTGCCCATGGCACTGCTCGCACAGAGGCACAGAGACTGGGGCTGCTTGCTTGTCTTGCCCCCTCAAACTTCAAACGTAGCTTAGGTGGTCCGTGCCGGGTGCTTCCGGCAGCCCTGCTCCGAAAATGCGAACGTCTGCAGATAGCTCGCAGGCAGAAAGAGCTAGCCTGGAAAGCTGTTGCTCAGCCTCATCTGCCCATGGCACTGCTCGCACAGAGGCACAGAGACTGGGGCTGCTTGCTTGTCTTGTCCCCTCAAACTTCAAACGTAGCTTAGGTGGTCCATGCCAGGCGCTTCCGGCAGCCCTGCTCCGAAAATGCAAACGTCTGCAGATATCTCGCAGGCAGAAAGAGCTAGCCTGGAAAGCTGTTGCTCAGCCTCATCTGCCCATGGCACTGCTCGCACAGAGGCACAGAGACTGGGGCTGCTTGCTTGTCTTGTCCCCTCAAACTTCAAACGTAGCTTAGGTGGTCCGTGCCGGGCGCCTCCGGCAGCCCTGCTCCAAAAATGCGAACGTCTGCAGATAGCTCGCAGGCAGAAAGAGCTAGCCTGGAAAGCTGTTGCTCAGCCTCATCTGCCCATGGCACTGCTCGCACAGAGGCACAGAGACTGGGGCTGCTTGCTTGTCTTGTCCCCTCAAACATTAAAAGTAGCTTAGGTGGTCTGTGCCGGGCGCCTCCGGCAGTCCTGCTCCAAAAATGCGAACGTCTGCAGATAGCTCGCAGGCAGAAAGAGCTAGCCTGGAAAGCTGTTGCTCAGCCTCATCTGCCCATGGCACTGCTCGCACAGAGGCACAGACACTGGGGCTGCTTGCTTGTCTTGCCCCCTCAAACTTCAAACGTAGCTTAGGTGGTCCGTGCCGGGTGCTTCCGGCAGTCCTGCTCCAAAAATGCGAACGTCTGCAGATAGCTCGCAGGCAGAAAGAGCTAGCCTGGAAAGCTGTTGCTCAGCCTCATCTGCCCATGGCACTGCTCGCACAGAGGCACAGAGACTGGGGCTGCTTGCTTGTCTTGCCCCCTCAAACTTCAAACGTAGCTTAGGTGGTCCGTGCCGGGTGCTTCCGGCAGCCCTGCTCCGAAAATGCGAACGTCTGCAGATAGCTCGCAGGCAGAAAGAGCTAGCCTGGAAAGCTGTTGCTCAGCCTCATCTGCCCATGGCACTGCTCGCACAGAGGCACAGAGACTGGGGCTGCTTGCTTGTCTTGTCCCCTCAAACTTCAAACGTAGCTTAGGTGGTCTGTGCCGGGCTCCTCCGGCAGCCCTGCTCCGAAAATGCGAACGTCTGCAGATAGCTCGCAGGCAGAAAGAGCTAGCCTGGAAAGCTGTTGCTCAGCCTCATCTGCCCATGGCACTGCTCGCACAGAGGCACAGAGACTGGGGCTGCTTGCTTGTCTTGTCCCCTCAAACTTCAAACGTAGCTTTGGTGGTCTGTGCCGGGCGCCTCCGGCAGCCCTGCTCCGAAAATGCGAACGTCTGCAGATAGCTCGCAGGCAGAAAGAGCTAGCCTGGAAAGCTGTTGCTCAGCCTCATCTGCCCATGGCACTGCTCGCACAGAGGCACAGAGACTGGGGCTGCTTGCTTGTCTTGTCCCCTCAAACTTCAAACGTAGCTTAGGTGGTCCGTGCCGGGCGCCTCCGGCAGCCCTGCTCCGAAAATGAGAACGTCTGCAGATAGCTCGCAGGCAGAAAGAGCTAGCCTGGAAAGCTGTTGCTCAGCCTCATCTGCCCATGGCACTGCTCGCACAGAGGCACAGAGACTGGGGCTGCTTGCTTGTCTTGCCCCCTCAAACTTCAAACGTAGCTTAGGTGGTCCGTGCCGGGTGCTTCCGGCAGCCCTGCTCCGAAAATGCGAACGTCTGCAGATAGCTCGCAGGCAGAAAGAGCTAGCCTGGAAAGCTGTTGCTCAGCCTCATCTGCCCATGGCACTGCTCGCACAGAGGCACAGAGACTGGGGCTGCTTGCTTGTCTTGTCCCCTCAAACTTCAAACGTTGCTTAGGTGGTCCGTGCCGGGCGCCTCCGGCAGCCCTGCTCCGAAAATGCGAACGTCTGCAGATAGCTCGCAGGCAGAAAGAGCTAGCCTGGAAAGCTGTTGCTCAGCCTCATCTGCCCATGGCACTGCTCGCACAGAGGCACAAAGACTGGGGCTGCTTGCTTGTCTTGTCCCCTCAAACTTCAAACGTAGCTTTGGTGGTCTGTGCCGGGCGCCTCCGGCAGCCCTGCTCCGAAAATGCGAACGTCTGCAGATAGCTCACAGGCAGAAAGAGCTAGCCTGGAAAGCTGTTGCTCAGCCTCATCTGCCCATGGCACTGCTCGCACAGAGGCACAGAGACTGGGGCTGCTTGCTTGTCTTGTCCCCTCAAACTTCAAACGTAGCTTAGGTGGTCCGTGCCGGGCGCCTCCGGCAGCCCTGCTCCGAAAATGCGAACGTCTGCAGATAGCTCGCAGGCAGAAAGAGCTAGCCTGGAAAGCTGTTGCTCAGCCTCATCTGCCCATGGCACTGCTCGCACAGAGGCACAGAGACTGGGGCTACTTGCTTGTCTTGTCCCCTCAAACATTAAAAGTAGCTTAGGTGGTCTGTGCAAAGCGCCTCCGGCAGTCCTGCTCCAAAAATGCGAACGTCTGCAGATAGCTCGCAGGCAGAAAGAGCTAGCCTGGAAAGCTGTTGCTCAGCCTCATCTGCCCATGGCACTGCTCGCACAGAGGCACAGAGACTGGGGCTGCTTGCTTGTCTTGCCCCCTCAAACTTCAAACGTAGCTTAGGTGGTCCGTGCCGGGTGCTTCCGGCAGCCCTGCTCCGAAAATGCGAACGTCTGCAGATAGCTCGCAGGCAGAAAGAGCTAGCCTGGAAAGCTGTTGCTCAGCCTCATCTGCCCATGGCACTGCTCGCACAGAGGCACAGAGACTGGGGCTGCTTGCTTGTTTTGCCCCCTCAAACTTCAAACGTACCTTAGGTGGTCCGTGCTGGGCGCCTCCGGCAGCCCTGCTCCAAAAATGCGAACGTCTGCAGATAGCTCGCAGGCAGAAAGAGCTAGCCTGGAAAGTTGTTGCTCAGCCTCATCTGCCCATGGCACTGCTCGCACAGAGGCACAGAGACTGGGGCTACTTGCTTGTCTTGTCCCCTCAAACTTCAAACGTAGCTTAGGTGGTCCGTGCCGGGCGCCTCCGGCAGCCCTGCTCCGAAAATGCGAGCGTCTGCAGATAGCTCGCAGGCAGAAAGAGCTAGCCTGGAAAGCTGTTGCTCAGCCTCATCTGCCCATGGCACTGCTCGCACAGAGGCACAGAGACTGGGGCTGCTTGCTTGTCTTGTCCCCTCAGACATTAAAAGTAGCTTAGGTGGTCTGTGCCGGGCGCCTCCGGCAGTCCTGCTCCAAAAATGCGAACGTCTGCAGATAGCTCGCAGGCAGAAAGAGCTAGCCTGGAAAGCTGTTGCTCAGCCTCATCTGCCCATGGCACTGCTCGCACAGAGGCACAGAGACTGGGGCTGCTTGCTTGTCTTGCCCCCTCAAACTTCAAACGTAGCTTAGGTGGTCCGTGCCGGGCGCTTCCGGCAGCCCTGCTCCAAAAATGCAAACGTCTGCAGATATCTCGCAGGCAGAAAGAGCTAGCCTGGAAAGCTGTTGCTCAGCCTCATCTGCCCATGGCACTGCTCGCACAGAGGCACAGAGACTGGGGCTGCTTGCTTGTCTTGTCCCCTCAAACTTCAAACGTAGCTTAGGTGGTCCGTGCCGGGCGCCTCCGGCAGCCCTGCTCCGAAAATGCGAGCGTCTGCAGATAGCTCGCAGGCAGAAAGAGCTAGCCTGGAAAGCTGTTGCTCAGCCTCATCTGCCCATGGCACTGCTCACACAGAGGCACAGAGACTGGGGCTGCTTGCTTGTCTTGTCCCCTCAAACATTAAAAGTAGCTTAGGTGGTCTGTGCCGGGCGCCTCCGGCAGTCCTGCTCCAAAAATGCGAACGTCTGCAGATAGCTCGCAGGCAGAAAGAGCTAGCCTGGAAAGCTGTTGCTCAGCCTCATCTGCCCATGGCACTGCTCGCACAGAGGCACAGAGACTGGGGCTGCTTGCTTGTCTTGTCCCCTCAAACTTCAAACGTAGCTTAGGTGGTCCGTGCCGGGCGCCTCCGGCAGCCCTGCTCCGAAAATGCGAACGTCTGCAGATAGCTCGCAGGCAGAAAGAGCTAGCCTGGAAAGCTGTTGCTCAGCCTCATCTGCCCATGGCACTGCTCACACAGAGGCACAGAGACTGGGGCTGCTTGCTTGTCTTGTCCCCTCAAACATTAAAAGTAGCTTAGGTGGTCTGTGCCGGGCGCCTCCGGCAGTCCTGCTCCAAAAATGCGAACGTCTGCAGATAGCTCGCAGGCAGAAAGAGCTAGCCTGGAAAGCTGTTGCTCAGCCTCATCTGCCCATGGCACTGCTCGCACAGAGGCACAGAGACTGGGGCTGCTTGCTTGTCTTGCCCCCTCAAACTTCAAACGTAGCTTAGGTGGTCCGTGCCGGGTGCTTCCGGCAGCCCTGCTCCGAAAATGCGAACGTCTGCAGATAGCTCGCAGGCAGAAAGAGCTAGCCTGGAAAGCTGTTGCTCAGCCTCATCTGCCCATGGCACTGCTCGCACAGAGGCACAGAGACTGGGGCTGCTTGCTTGTCTTGCCCCCTCAAACTTCAAACGTAGCTTAGGTGGTCCGTGCCGGGTGCTTCCGGCAGCCCTGCTCCGAAAATGCGAACGTCTGCAGATAGCTCGCAGGCAGAAAGAGCTAGCCTGGAAAGCTGTTGCTCAGCCTCATCTGCCCATGGCACTGCTCGCACAGAGGCACAGAGACTGGGGCTGCTTGCTTGTCTTGTCCCCTCAAACTTCAAACGTAGCTTAGGTGGTCTGTGCCGGGCTCCTCCGGCAGCCCTGCTCCGAAAATGCGAACGTCTGCAGATAGCTCGCAGGCAGAAAGAGCTAGCCTGGAAAGCTGTTGCTCAGCCTCATCTGCCCATGGCACTGCTCGCACAGAGGCACAGAGACTGGGTCTGCTTGCTTGTCTTGTCCCCTCAAACTTCAAACGTAGCTTTGGTGGTCTGTGCCGGGCGCCTCCGGCAGCCCTGCTCCGAAAATGCGAACGTCTGCAGATAGCTCGCAGGCAGAAAGAGCTAGCCTGGAAAGCTGTTGCTCAGCCTCATCTGCCCATGGCACTGCTCGCACAGAGGCACAGAGACTGGGGCTGCTTGCTTGTCTTGTCCCCTCAAACTTCAAACGTAGCTTAGGTGGTCCGTGCCGGGCGCCTCCGGCAGCCCTGCTCCGAAAATGAGAACGTCTGCAGATAGCTCGCAGCCAGAAAGAGCTAGCCTGGAAAGCTGTTGCTCAGCCTCATCTGCCCATGGCACTGCTCGCACAGAGGCACAGAGACTGGGGCTGCTTGCTTGTCTTGCCCCCTCAAACTTCAAACGTAGCTTAGGTGGTCCGTGCCGGGTGCTTCCGGCAGCCCTGCTCCGAAAATGCGAACGTCTGCAGATAGCTCGCAGGCAGAAAGAGCTAGCCTGGAAAGCTGTTGCTCAGCCTCATCTGCCCATGGCACTGCTCGCACAGAGGCACAGAGACTGGGGCTGCTTGCTTGTCTTGTCCCCTCAAACTTCAAACGTAGCTTAGGTGGTCTGTGCCGGGCGCCTCCGGCAGCCCTGCTCCGAAAATGCGAACGTCTGCAGATAGCTCGCAGGCAGAAAGAGCTAGCCTGGAAAGCTGTTGCTCAGCCTCATCTGCCCATGGCACTGCTCGCACAGAGGCACAAAGACTGGGGCTGCTTGCTTGTCTTGTCCCCTCAAACTTCAAACGTAGCTTTGGTGGTCTGTGCCGGGCGCCTCCGGCAGCCCTGCTCCGAAAATGCGAACGTCTGCAGATAGCTCGCAGGCAGAAAGAGCTAGCCTGGAAAGCTGTTGCTCAGCCTCATCTGCCCATGGCACTGCTCGCACAGAGGCACAGAGACTGGGGCTGCTTGCTTGTCTTGTCCCCTCAAACTTCAAACGTAGCTTAGGTGGTCCGTGCCGGGCGCCTCCGGCAGCCCTGCTCCGAAAATGCGAACGTCTGCAGATAGCTCGCAGGCAGAAAGAGCTAGCCTGGAAAGCTGTTGCTCAGCCTCATCTGCCCATGGCACTGCTCGCACAGAGGCACAGAGACTGGGGCTACTTGCTTGTCTTGTCCCCTCAAACATTAAAAGTAGCTTAGGTGGTCTGTACAAAGCGCCTCCGGCAGTCCTGCTCCAAAAATGCGAACGTCTGCTGATAGCTCGCAGGCAGAAAGAGCTAGCCTGGAAAGCTGTTGCTCATCCTCATCTGCCCATGGCACTGCTCGCACAGAGGCACAGAGACTGGGGCTGCTTGCTTGTCTTGCCCCCTCAAACTTCAAACGTAGCTTAGGTGGTCCGTGCCGGGTGCTTCCGGCAGCCCTGCTCTGAAAATGCGAACGTCTGCAGATAGCTCGCAGGCAGAAAGAGCTAGCCTGGAAAGCTGTTGCTCAGCCTCATCTGCCCATGGCACTGCTCGCACAGAGGCACAGAGACTGGGGCTGCTTGCTTGTTTTGCCCCCTCAAACTTCAAACGTACCTTAGGTGGTCCGTGCCGGGCGCCTCCGGCAGCCCTGCTCCAAAAATGCGAACGTCTGCAGATAGCTCGCAGGCAGAAAGAGCTAGCCTGGAAAGTTGTTGCTCAGCCTCATCTGCCCATGGCACTGCTCGCACAGAGGCACAGAGACTGGGGCTGCTTGCTTGTCTTGTCCCCTCAAACTTCAAACGTAGCTTAGGTGCTCCGTGCCGGGCGCCTCCGGCAGCCCTGCTCCGAAAATGCGAGCGTCTGCAGATAGCTCGCAGGCAGAAAGAGCTAGCCTGGAAAGCTGTTGCTCAGCCTCATCTGCCCATGGCACTGCTCGCACAGAGGCACAGAGACTGGGGCTGCTTGCTTGTCTTGTCCCCTCAGACATTAAAAGTAGCTTAGGTGGTCTGTGCCGGGCGCCTCCGGCAGTCCTGCTCCAAAAATGCGAACGTCTGCAGATAGCTCGCAGGCAGAAAGAGCTAGCCTGGAAAGCTGTTGCTCAGCCTCATCTGCCCATGGCACTGCTCGCACAGAGGCACAGAGACTGGGGCTGCTTGCTTGTCTTGTCCCCTCAAACTTCAAACGTAGCTTAGGTGGTCCGTGCCGGGCGCCTCCGGCAGCCCTGCTCCGAAAATGCGAACGTCTGCAGATAGCTCGCAGGCAGAAAGAGCTAGCCTGGAAAGCTGTTGCTCAGCCTCATCTGCCCATGGCACTGCTCACACAGAGGCACAGAGACTGGGGCTGCTTGCTTGTCTTGTCCCCTCAAACATTAAAAGTAGCTTAGGTGGTCTGTGCCGGGCGCCTCCGGCAGTCCTGCTCCAAAAATGCGAACGTCTGCAGATAGCTCGCAGGCAGAAAGAGCTAGCCTGGAAAGCTGTTGCTCAGCCTCATCTGCCCATGGCACTGCTCGCACAGAGGCACAGAGACTGGGGCTGCTTGCTTGTCTTGCCCCCTCAAACTTCAAACGTAGCTTAGGTGGTCCGTGCCGGGTGCTTCCGGCAGCCCTGCTCCGAAAATGCGAACGTCTGCAGATAGCTCGCAGGCAGAAAGAGCTAGCCTGGAAAGCTGTTGCTCAGCCTCATCTGCACATGGCACTGCTCGCACAGAGGCACAGAGACTGGGGCTGCTTGCTTGTCTTGTCCCCTCAAACTTCAAACGTAGCTTAGGTGGTCTGTGCCGGGCTCCTCCGGCAGCCCTGCTCCGAAAATGCGAACGTCTGCAGATAGCTCGCAGGCAGAAAGAGCTAGCCTGGAAAGCTGTTGCTCAGCCTCATCTGCCCATGGCACTGCTCGCACAGAGGCACAGAGACTGGGTCTGCTTGCTTGTCTTGTCCCCTCAAACTTCAAACGTAGCTTTGGTGGTCTGTGCCGGGCGCCTCCGGCAGCCCTGCTCCGAAAATGCGAACGTCTGCAGATAGCTCGCAGGCAGAAAGAGCTAGCCTGGAAAGCTGTTGCTCAGCCTCATCTGCCCATGGCACTGCTCGCACAGAGGCACAGAGACTGGGGCTGCTTGCTTGTCTTGTCCCCTCAAACTTCAAACGTAGCTTAGGTGGTCCGTGCCGGGCGCCTCCGGCAGCCCTGCTCCGAAAATGAGAACGTCTGCAGATAGCTCGCAGCCAGAAAGAGCTAGCCTGGAAAGCTGTTGCTCAGCCTCATCTGCCCATGGCACTGCTCGCACAGAGGCACAGAGACTGGGGCTGCTTGCTTGTCTTGCCCCCTCAAACTTCAAACGTAGCTTAGGTGGTCCGTGCCGGGTGCTTCCGGCAGCCCTGCTCCGAAAATGCGAACGTCTGCAGATAGCTCGCAGGCAGAAAGAGCTAGCCTGGAAAGCTGTTGCTCAGCCTCATCTGCCCATGGCACTGCTCGCACAGAGGCACAGAGACTGGGGCTGCTTGCTTGTCTTGTCCCCTCAAACTTCAAACGTAGCTTAGGTGGTCTGTGCCGGGTGCCTCCGGCAGCCCTGCTCCGAAAATGCGAACGTCTGCAGATAGCTCGCAGGCAGAAAGAGCTAGCCTGGAAAGCTGTTGCTCAGCCTCATCTGCCCATGGCACTGCTCGCACAGAGGCACAAAGACTGGGGCTGCTTGCTTGTCTTGTCCCCTCAAACTTCAAACGTAGCTTTGGTGGTCTGTGCCGGGCGCCTCCGGCAGCCCTGCTCCGAAAATGCGAACGTCTGCAGATAGCTCGCAGGCAGAAAGAGCTAGCCTGGAAAGCTGTTGCTCAGCCTCATCTGCCCATGGCACTGCTCGCACAGAGGCACAGAGACTGGGGCTGCTTGCTTGTCTTGTCCCCTCAAACTTCAAACGTAGCTTAGGTGGTCCGTGCTGGGCGCCTCCGGCAGCCCTGCTCCGAAAATGCGAACGTCTGCAGATAGCTCGCAGGCAGAAAGAGCTAGCCTGGAAAGCTGTTGCTCAGCCTCATCTGCCCATGGCACTGCTCGCACAGAGGCACAGAGACTGGGGCTACTTGCTTGTCTTCTCCCCTCAAACATTAAAAGTAGCTTAGGTGGTCTGTGCAAAGCGCCTCCGGCAGTCCTGCTCCAAAAATGCGAACGTCTGCAGATAGCTCGCAGGCAGAAAGAGCTAGCCTGGAAAGCTGTTGCTCATCCTCATCTGCCCATGGCACTGCTCGCACAGAGGCACAGAGACTGGGGCTGCTTGCTTGTCTTGCCCCCTCAAACTTCAAACGTAGCTTAGGTGGTCCGTGCCGGGTGCTTCCGGCAGCCCTGCTCCGAAAATGCGAACGTCTGCAGATAGCTCGCAGGCAGAAAGAGCTAGCCTGGAAAGCTGTTGCTCAGCCTCATCTGCCCATGGCACTGCTCGCACAGAGGCACAGAGACTGGGGCTGCTTGCTTGTTTTGCCCCCTCAAACTTCAAACGTACCTTAGGTGATCCGTGCTGGGCGCCTCCGGCAGCCCTGCTCCAAAAATGCGAACGTCTGCAGATAGCTCGCAGGCAGAAAGAGCTAGCCTGGAAAGTTGTTGCTCAGCCTCATCTGCCCATGGCACTGCTCGCACAGAGGCACAGAGACTGGGGCTGCTTGCTTGTCTTGTCCCCTCAAACTTCAAACGTAGCTTAGGTGGTCCGTGCCGGGCGCCTCCGGCAGCCCTGCTCCGAAAATGCGAGCGTCTGCAGATAGCTCGCAGGCAGAAAGAGCTAGCCTGGAAAGCTGTTGCTCAGCCTCATCTGCCCATGGCACTGCTCGCACAGAGGCACAGAGACTGGGGCTGCTTGCTTGTCTTGTCCCCTCAGACATTAAAAGTAGCTTAGGTGGTCTGTGCCGGGCGCCTCCGGCAGTCCTGCTCCAAAAATGCGAACGTCTGCAGATAGCTCGCAGGCAGAAAGAGCTAGCCTGGAAAGCTGTTGCTCAGCCTCATCTGCCCATGGCACTGCTCGCACAGAGGCACAGAGACTGGGGCTGCTTGCTTGTCTTGTCCCCTCAAACTTCAAACGTAGCTTAGGTGGTCCGTGCCGGGCGCCTCCGGCAGCCCTGCTCCGAAAATGCGAACGTCTGCAGATAGCTCGCAGGCAGACAGAGCTAGCCTGGAAAGCTGTTGCTCAGCCTCATCTGCCCATGGCACTGCTCACACAGAGGCACAGAGACTGGGGCTGCTTGCTTGTCTTGTCCCCTCAAACATTAAAAGTAGCTTAGGTGGTCTGTGCCGGGCGCCTCCGGCAGTCCTGCTCCAAAAATGCGAACGTCTGCAGATAGCTCGCAGGCAGAAAGAGCTAGCCTGGAAAGCTGTTGCTCAGCCTCATCTGCCCATGGCACTGCTCGCACAGAGGCACAGAGACTGGGGCTGCTTGCTTGTCTTGTCCCCTCAAACTTCAAACGTAGCTTAGGTGGTCCGTGCCGGGCGCCTCCGGCAGCCCTGCTCCGAAAATGCGAACGTCTGCAGATAGCTCGCAGGCAGAAAGAGCTAGCCTGGAAAGCTGTTGCTCAGCCTCATCTGCCCATGGCACTGCTCACACAGAGGCACAGAGACTGGGGCTGCTTGCTTGTCTTGTCCCCTCAAACATTAAAAGTAGCTTAGGTGGTCTGTGCCGGGCGCCTCCGGCAGTCCTGCTCCAAAAATGCGAACGTCTGCAGATAGCTCGCAGGCAGAAAGAGCTAGCCTGGAAAGCTGTTGCTCAGCCTCATCTGCCCATGGCACTGCTCGCACAGAGGCACAGAGACTGGGGCTGCTTGCTTGTCTTGTCCCCTCAAACTTCAAACGTAGCTTAGGTGGTCCTTCTCGGGCGCCTTCGGCAGCCCCGCTCTGAAAATGCGAATGTCTGCAGATAGCTCGCAGGCAGAAAGAGCTAGCCTGGAAAGCTGTTGCTCAGCCTCATCTGCCCATGGCACTGCTCGCACAGAGGCACAGAGACTGGGGCTGCTTGCTTGTCTTGCCCCCTCAAACTTCAAACGTACCTTATTTGGTCCGTGCAGGGCGCCTCAGGCAGCCCTGCTCCGAAAATGCGAACGTCTGCAGATAGCTCGCAGGCAGAAAGAGCTAGCCTGGAAAGCTGTTGCTCAGCCTCATCTGCCCATGGCACTGCTCGCACAGAGGCACAGAGACTGGGGCTGCTTGCTTGTCTTGTCCCCTCAAACTTCAAACGTAGCTTAGGTGGTCTGTGCCGGGCTCCTCCGGCAGCCCTGCTCCGAAAATGCGAACGTCTGCAGATAGCTCGCAGGCAGAAAGAGCTAGCCTGGAAAGCTGTTGCTCAGCCTCATCTGCCCATGGCACTGCTCGCACAGAGGCACAGAGACTGGGGCTGCTTGCTTGTCTTGCCCCCTCAAACTTCAAACGTAGCTTAGGTGGTCCGTGCCGGGCGCCTCCGGCAGCCCTGCTCCGAAAATGCGAACGTCTGCAGATAGCTCGCAGGCAGAAAGAGCTAGCCTGGAAAGCTGTTGCTCAGCCTCATCTGCCCATGGCACTGCTCGTACAGAGGCACAGAGACTGGGGCTGCTTGCTTGTCTTGTCCCCTCAAACTTCAAACGTAGCTTAGGTGGTCTGTGCAGGGCGCCTCCGGCAGCCCTGCTCCGAAAATGCGAACGTCTGCAGATAGCTCGCAGGCAGAAAGAGCTAGCCTGGAAAGCTGTTGCTCAGCCTCATCTGCCCATGGCACTGCTCGCACAGAGGCACAGAGACTGGGGCTGCTTGCTTGTCTTGCCCCCTCAAACTTCAAACGTACCTTAGGTTGTCCGTGCCGGGCGCCTCCGGCAGCCCTGCTCCGAAAATGCGAACGTCTGCAGATAGCTCGCAGGCAGAAAGAGCTAGCCTGGAAAGCTGTTGCTCAGCCTCATCTGCCCATGGCACTGCTCGCACAGAGGCACAGAGACTGGGGCTGCTTGCTTGTCTTGTCCCCTCAAACTTCAAACGTAGCTTTGGTGGTCTGTGCCGGGCGCCTCCGGCAGCCCTGCTCCGAAAATGCGAACGTCTGCAGATAGCTCGCAGGCAGAAAGAGCTAGCCTGGAAAGCTGTTGCTCAGCCTCATCTGCCCATGGCACTGCTCGCACAGAGGCACAGAGACTGGGGCTGCTTGCTTGTCTTGTCCCCTCAAACTTCAAACGTAGCTTAGGTGGTCCGTGCCGGGCGCCTCCGGCAGCCCTGCTCCGAAAATGAGAACGTCTGCAGATAGCTCGCAGCCAGAAAGAGCTAGCCTGGAAAGCTGTTGCTCAGCCTCATCTGCCCATGGCACTGCTCGCACAGAGGCACAGAGACTGGGGCTGCTTGCTTGTCTTGCCCCCTCAAACTTCAAACGTAGCTTAGGTGGTCCGTGCCGGGTGCTTACGGCACCCCTGCTCCGAAAATGCGAACGTCTGCAGATAGCTCGCAGGCAGAAAGAGCTAGCCTGGAAAGCTGTTGCTCATCCTCATCTGCCCATGGCACTGCTCGCACAGAGGCACAGAGACTGGGGCTGCTTGCTTGTCTTGTCCCCTCAAACTTCAAACGTAGCTTAGGTGGTCTGTGCCGGGCGCCTCCGGCAGCCCTGCTCCGAAAATGCGAACGTCTGCAGATAGCTCGCAGGCAGAAAGAGCTAGCCTGGAAAGCTGTTGCTCAGCCTCATCTGCCCATGGCACTGCTCGCACAGAGGCACAAAGACTGGGGCTGCTTGCTTGTCTTGTCCCCTCAAACTTCAAACGTAGCTTTGGTGGTCTGTGCCGGGCGCCTCCGGCAGCCCTGCTCCGAAAATGCGAACGTCTGCAGATAGCTCGCAGGCAGAAAGAGCTAGCCTGGAAAGCTGTTGCTCAGCCTCATCTGCCCATGGCACTGCTCGCACAGAGGCACAGAGACTGGGGCTGCTTGCTTGTCTTGCCCCCTCAAACTTCAAACGTAGCTTAGGTGGTCCGTGCCGGGTGCTTCCGGCAGCCCTGCTCCGAAAATGCGAACGTCTGCAGATAGCTCGCAGCCAGAAAGAGCTAGCCTGGAAAGCTGTTGCTCAGCCTCATCTGCCCATGGCACTGCTCGCACAGAGGCACAGAGACTGGGGCTGCTTGCTTGTCTTGTCCCCTCAAACTTCAAACGTAGCTTAGGTGGTCTGTGCCGGGTGCTTCCGGCAGCCCTGCTCCGAAAATGCGAACGTCTGCAGATAGCTCGCAGCCAGAAAGAGCTAGCCTGGAAAGCTGTTGCTCAGCCTCATCTGCCCATGGCACTGCTCGCACAGAGGCACAGAGACTGGGGCTGCTTGCTTGTCTTGTCCCCTCAAACTTCAAACGTAGCTTAGGTGGTCCGTGCCGGGTGCTTCCGGCAGCCCTGCTCCGAAAATGCGAACGTCTGCAGATAGCTCGCAGGCAGAAAGGGCTAGCCTGGAAAGCTGTTGCTCAGCCTCATCTGCTCATGGCACTGCTCGCACAGAGGCACAGAGACTGGGGCTGCTTGCTTGTCTTGTCCCCTCAAACTTCAAACGTAGCTTAGGTGGTCCGTGCCGGGCGCTTCCGACAGCCCTGCTCCGAAAATGCGAACGTCTGCAGATAGCTCGCAGGCAGAAAGAGCTAGCCTGGAAAGCTGTTGCTCAGCCTCATCTGCCCATGGCACTGCTCGCAGAGGCACAGAGACTGGGGCTGCTTGCTTGTCTTGTCCCCTCAAACTTCAAACGTAGCTTAGGTGGTCCGTGCCGGGCGCCTCCGGCACCCCTGCTCCGAAAATGCGAATGTCTGCAGATAGCTCGCAGGCAAAAAGAGCTAGCCTGGAAAGCTGTTGCTCAGCCTCATCTGCCCATGGCACTGCTCACACAGAGGCACAGAGACTGGGGCTGCTTGCTTGTCTTGTCCCCTCAAACATTAAAAGTAGCTTAGGTGGTCGGTGCAAAGCGCCTCCGGCAGTCCTGCTCCAAAAATGCGAACGTCTGCAGATAGCTCGCAGGCAGAAAGAGCTAGCCTGGAAAGCTGTTGCTCAGCCTCATCTGCCCATGGCACTGCTCGCACAGAGGCACAGAGACTGGGGCTGCTTGCTTGTCTTGCCCCCTCAAACTTCAAACGTAGCTTAGGTGGTCCGTGCCGGGTGCTTCCGGCAGCCCTGCTCCGAAAATGCGAACGTCTGCAGATAGCTCGCAGGCAGAAAGAGCTAGCCTGGAAAGCTGTTGCTCAGCCTCATCTGCCCATGGCACTGCTCGCACAGAGGCACAGAGACTGGGGCTGCTTGCTTGTCTTGCCCCCTCAAACTTCAAACGTAGCTTAGGTGGTCCGTGCCGGGTGCTTCCGGCAGCCCTGCTCCGAAAATGCGAACGTCTGCAGATAGCTCGCAGGCAGAAAGAGCTAGCCTGGAAAGCTGTTGCTCAGCCTCATCTGCCCATGGCACTGCTCGCACAGAGGCACAGAGACTGGGGCTGCTTGCTTGTCTTGTCCCCTCAAACTTCAAACATAGCTTAGGTGGTCTGTGCCGGGCTCCTCCGGCAGCCCTGCTCCGAAAATGCGAACATCTGCAGATAGCTCGCAGGCAGAAAGAGCTAGCCTGGAAAGCTGTTGCTCAGCCTCATCTGCCCATGGCACTGCTCGCACAGAGGCACAGAGACTGGGGCTGCTTGCTTGTCTTGTCCCCTCAAACTTCAAACGTAGCTTTGGTGGTCTGTGCCGGGCGCCTCCGGCAGCCCTGCTCCGAAAATGCGAACGTCTGCAGATAGCTCGCAGGCAGAAAGAGCTAGCCTGGAAAGCTGTTGCTCAGCCTCATCTGCCCATGGCACTGCTCGCACAGAGGCACAGAGACTGGGGCTGCTTGCTTGTCTTGTCCCCTCAGACATTAAAAGTAGCTTAGGTGGTCCGTGCCGGGTGCTTCCGGCAGCCCTGCTCCGAAAATGCGAACGTCTGCAGATAGCTCGCAGGCAGAAAGAGCTAGCCTGGAAAGCTGTTGCTCAGCCTCATCTGCCCATGGCACTGCTCGCACAGAGGCACAGAGACTGGGGCTGCTTGCTTGTCTTGTCCCCTCAAACTTCAAACGTAGCTTAGGTGGTCTGTGCCGGGCTCCTCCGGCAGCCCTGCTCCGAAAATGCGAACGTCTGCAGATAGCTCGCAGGCAGAAAGAGCTAGCCTGGAAAGCTGTTGCTCAGCCTCATCTGCCCATGGCACTGCTCGCACAGAGGCACAGAGACTGGGGCTGCTTGCTTGTCTTGTCCCCTCAAACTTCAAACGTAGCTTTGGTGGTCTGTGCCGGGCGCCTCCGGCAGCCCTGCTCCGAAAATGCGAACGTCTGCAGATAGCTCGCAGCCAGAAAGAGCTAGCCTGGAAAGCTGTTGCTCAGCCTCATCTGCCCATGGCACTGCTCGCACAGAGGCACAGGGACTGGGGCTGCTTGCTTGTCTTGTCCCCTCAAACTTCAAACGTAGCTTAGGTGGTCCGTGCCGGGCGCCTCCGGCAGCCCTGCTCCGAAAATGCGAACGTCTGCAGATAGCTCACAGCCAGAAAGAGCTAGCCTGGAAAGCTGTTGCTCAGCCTCATCTGCCCATGGCACTTCTCGCACAGAGGCACAGAGACTGGGGCTGCTTGCTTGTCTTGCCACCTCAAACTTCAAACGTAGCTTAGGTGGTCCTTCTCGGGCGCCTTCGGCAGCCCTGCTCTGAAAATGCGAATGTCTGCAGATAGCTCGCAGGCAGAAAGAGCTAGCCTGGAAAGCTGTTGCTCAGCCTCATCTGCCCATGGCACTGCTCGCACAGAGGCACAGAGACTGGGGCTGCTTGCTTGTCTTGCCCCCTCAAACTTCAAACGTACCTTATTTGGTCCGTGAAGGGCGCCTCAGGCAGCCCTGCTCCGAAAATGCGAACGTCTGCAGATAGCTCGCAGGCAGAAAGAGCTAGCCTGGAAAGCTGTTGCTCAGCCTCATCTGCCCATGGCACTGCTCGCACAGAGGCACAGAGACTGGGGCTGCTTACTTGTCTTGTCCCCTCAAACTTCAAACGTAGCTTAGGTGGTCTGTGCCGGGCGCCTCCAGCAGCCCTGCTCCGAAAATGCGAACGTCTGCAGATAGCTCGCAGGCAGAAAGAGCTAGCCTGGAAAGCTGTTGCTCAGCCTCATCTGCCCATGGCACTGCTCGCACAGAGGCACAGAGACTGGGGCTGCTTGCTTGTCTTGTCCCCTCAAACTTCAAACGTAGCTTTGGTGGTCTGTGCCGGGCGCCTCCGGCAGCCCTGCTCCGAAAATGCGAACGTCTGCAGATAGCTCGCAGGCAGAAAGAGCTAGCCTGGAAAGCTGTTGCTCAGCCTCATCTGCCCATGGCACTGCTCGCACAGAGGCACAGAGACTGGGGCTGCTTGCTTGTCTTGTCCCCTCAAACTTCAAACGTAGCTTAGGTGGTCCGTGCCGGGCGCCTCAGGCAGCCCTGCTCCGAAAATGCGAACGTCTGCAGATAGCTCGCAGGCAGAAAGAGCTAGCCTGGAAAGCTGTTGCTCAGCCTCATCTGCCCATGGCACTGCTCGCACAGAGGCACAGAGACTGGGGCTGCTTGCTTGTCTTGCCCCCTCAAACTTCAAACGTAGCTTAGGTGGTGCGTGCCGGGCGCCTACGGCAGCCCTGCTCCGAAAATGCGAACGTCTGCAGATAGCTCGCAGGCAGAAAGAGCTAGCCTAGAAAGCTGTTGCTCAGCCTCATCTGCCCATGGCACTGCTCGCACAGAGGCACAGAGACTGGGGCTGCTTGCTTGTCTTGCCCCCTCAAACTTCAAACGTAGCTTAGGTGGTCCGTGCCGGGCGCCTCCGGCGGCCCTGCTCCGAAAATGCGAACGTCTGCAGATAGCTCGCAGGCAGAAAGAGCTAGCCTGGAAAGCTGTTGCTCAGCCTCATCTGCCCATGGCACTGCTCGCACAGAGGCACAAAGACTGGGGCTGCTTGCTTGTCTTGTCCCCTCAAACTTCAAACGTAGCTTTGGTGGTCTGTGCCGGGCGCCTCCGGCAGCCCTGCTCCGAAAATGCGAACGTCTGCAGATAGCTCGCAGGCAGAAAGAGCTAGCCTGGAAAGCTGTTGCTCAGCCTCATCTGCCCATGGCACTGCTCGCACAGAGGCACAGAGACTGGGGCTGCTTGCTTGTCTTGTCCCCTCAAACTTCAAACGTAGCTTAGGTGGTCCGTGCCGGGCGCCTCCGGCAGCCCTGCTCCGAAAATGCGAACGTCTGCAGATAGCTCGCAGGCAGAAAGAGCTAGCCTGGAAAGCTGTTGCTCAGCCTCATCTGCCCATGGCACTGCTCGCACAGAGGCACAGAGACTGGGTCTGCTTGCTTGTCTTGCCCCCTCAAACTTCAAACGTATCTTAGGTGGTCCGTGCCGGGTGCTTCCGGCAGCCCTGCTCCGAAAATGCGAACGTCTGCAGATAGCTCGCAGGCAGAAAGAGCTAGCCTGGAAAGCTGTTGCTCAGCCTCATCTGCCCATGGCACTGCTCGCACAGAGGCACAGAGACTGGGGCTGCTTGCTTGTCTTGTCCCCTCAAACTTCAAACGTAGCTTAGGTGGTCTGTGCAGGGTGCCTCCGGCAGCCCTGCTCCGAAAATGCGAACGTCTGCAGATAGCTCGCAGGCAGAAAGAGCTAGCCTGGAAAGCTGTTGCTCAGCCTCATCTGCCCATGGCACTGCTCGCACAGAGGCACAGAGACTGGGGCTGCTTGCTTGTTTTGCCCCCTCAAACTTCAAACGTACCTTAGGTGGTCCGTGCTGGGCGCCTCCGGCAGCCCTGCTCCAAAAATGCGAACGTCTGCAGATAGCTCGCAGGCAGAAAGAGCTAGCCTGGAAAGTTGTTGCTCAGCCTCATCTGCCCATGGCACTGCTCGCACAGAGGCACAGAGACTGGGGCTGCTTGCTTGTCTTGTCCCCTCAAACTTCAAACGTAGCTTAGGTGGTCCGTGCCGGGCGCCTCCGGCAGCCCTGCTCCGAAAATGCGAACGTCTGCAGATAGCTCGCAGGCAGAAAGAGATAGCCTGGAAAGCTGTTGCTCAGCCTCATCTGCCCATGGCACTGCTCGCACAGAGGCACAGAGACTGGGGCTGCTTGCTTGTCTTGTCCCCTCAGACATTAAAAGTAGCTTAGGTGGTCTGTGCCGGGCGCCTCCGGCAGTCCTGCTCCAAAAATGCGAACGTCTGCAGATAGCTCGCAGGCAGAAAGAGCTAGCCTGGAAAGCTGTTGCTCAGCCTCATCTGCCCATGGCACTGCTCGCACAGAGGCACAGAGACTGGGGCTGCTTGCTTGTCTTGCCCCCTCAAACTTCAAACGTAGCTTAGGTGGTCCGTGCCGGGTGCTTCCGGCAGCCCTGCTCCGAAAATGCGAACGTCTGCAGATAGCTCGCAGGCAGAAAGAGCTAGCCTGGAAAGCTGTTGCTCAGCCTCATCTGCCCATGGCACTGCTCGCACAGAGGCACAGAGACTGGGGCTGCTTGCTTGTCTTGTCCCCTCAAACTTCAAACGTAGCTTAGGTGGTCCATGCCAGGGCGCTTCCGGCAGCCCTGCTCCGAAAATGCAAACGTCTGCAGATATCTCGCAGGCAGAAAGAGCTAGCCTGGAAAGCTGTTGCTCAGCCTCATCTGCCCATGGCACTGCTCGCACAGAGGCACAGAGACTGGGGCTGCTTGCTTGTCTTGTCCCCTCAAACTTCAAACGTAGCTTAGGTGGTCCGTGCCGGGCGCCTCCGGCAGCCCTGCTCCGAAAATGCGAACGTCTGCAGATAGCTCGCAGGCAGAAAGAGCTAGCCTGGAAAGCTGTTGCTCAGCCTCATCTGCCCATGGCACTGCTCGCACAGAGGCACAGAGACTGGGGCTGCTTGCTTGTCTTGTCCCCTCAAACATTAAAAGTAGCTTAGGTGGTCTGTGCCGGGCGCCTCCGGCAGTCCTGCTCCAAAAATGCGAACGTCTGCAGATAGCTCGCAGGCAGAAAGAGCTAGCCTGGAAAGCTGTTGCTCAGCCTCATCTGCCCATGGCACTGCTCGCACAGAGGCACAGACACTGGGGCTGCTTGCTTGTCTTGCCCCCTCAAACTTCAAACGTAGCTTAGGTGGTCCGTGCCGGGTGCTTCCGGCAGTCCTGCTCCAAAAATGCGAACGTCTGCAGATAGCTCGCAGGCAGAAAGAGCTAGCCTGGAAAGCTGTTGCTCAGCCTCATCTGCCCATGGCACTGCTCGCACAGAGGCACAGAGACTGGGGCTGCTTGCTTGTCTTGCCCCCTCAAACTTCAAACGTAGCTTAGGTGGTCCGTGCCGGGTGCTTCCGGCAGCCCTGCTCCGAAAATGCGAACGTCTGCAGATAGCTCGCAGGCAAAAAGAGCTAGCCTGGAAAGCTGTTGCTCAGCCTCATCTGCCCATGGCACTGCTCGCACAGAGGCACAGAGACTGGGGCTGCTTGCTTGTCTTGTCCCCTCAAACTTCAAACGTAGCTTAGGTGGTCTGTGCCGGGCTCCTCCGGCAGCCCTGCTCCGAAAATGCGAACGTCTGCAGATAGCTCGCAGGCAGAAAGAGCTAGCCTGGAAAGCTGTTGCTCAGCCTCATCTGCCCATGGCACTGCTCGCACAGAGGCACAGAGACTGGGGCTGCTTGCTTGTCTTGTCCCCTCAAACTTCAAACGTAGCTTTGGTGGTCTGTGCCGGGCGCCTCCGGCAGCCCTGCTCCGAAAATGCGAACGTCTGCAGATAGCTCGCAGGCAGAAAGAGCTAGCCTGGAAAGCTGTTGCTCAGCCTCATCTGCCCATGGCACTGCTCGCACAGAGGCACAGAGACTGGGGCTGCTTGCTTGTCTTGTCCCCTCAAACTTCAAACGTAGCTTAGGTGGTCCGTGCTGGGCGCCTCCGGCAGCCCTGCTCCGAAAATGAGAACGTCTGCAGATAGCTCACAGGCAGAAAGAGCTAGCCTGGAAAGCTGTTGCTCAGCCTCATCTGCCCATGGCACTGCTCGCACAGAGGCACAGAGACTGGGGCTGCTTGCTTGTCTTGCCCCCTCAAACTTCAAACGTAGCTTAGGTGGTCCGTGCCGGGTGCTTCCGGCAGCCCTGCTCCGAAAATGCGAACGTCTGCAGATAGCTCGCAGGCAGAAAGAGCTAGCCTGGAAAGCTGTTGCTCAGCCTCATCTGCCCATGGCACTGCTCGCACAGAGGCACAGAGACTGGGGCTGCTTGCTTGTCTTGTCCCCTCAAACTTCAAACGTAGCTTAGGTGGTCTGTGCCGGGCGCCTCCGGCAGCCCTGCTCCGAAAATGCGAACGTCTGCAGATAGCTCGCAGGCAGAAAGAGCTAGCCTGGAAAGCTGTTGCTCAGCCTCATCTGCCCATGGCACTGCTCGCACAGAGGCACAAAGACTGGGGCTGCTTGCTTGTCTTGTCCCCTCAAACTTCAAACGTAGCTTTGGTGGTCTGTGCCGGGCGCCTCCGGCAGCCCTGCTCCGAAAATGCGAACGTCTGCAGATAGCTCACAGGCAGAAAGAGCTAGCCTGGAAAGCTGTTGCTCAGCCTCATCTGCCCATGGCACTGCTCGCACAGAGGCACAGAGACTGGGGCTGCTTGCTTGTCTTGTCCCCTCAAACTTCAAACGTAGCTTAGGTGGTCCGTGCCGGGCGCCTCCGGCAGCCCTGCTCCGAAAATGCGAACGTCTGCAGATAGCTCGCAGGCAGAAAGAGCTAGCCTGGAAAGCTGTTGCTCAGCCTCATCTGCCCATGGCACTGCTCGCACAGAGGCACAGAGACTGGGGCTACTTGCTTGTCTTGTCCCCTCAAACATTAAAAGTAGCTTAGGTGGTCTGTGCAAAGCGCCTCCGGCAGTCCTGCTCCAAAAATGCGAACGTCTGCAGATAGCTCGCAGGCAGAAAGAGCTAGCCTGGAAAGCTGTTGCTCATCCTCATCTGCCCATGGCACTGCTCGCACAGAGGCACAGAGACTGGGGCTGCTTGCTTGTCTTGCCCCCTCAAACTTCAAACGTAGCTTAGGTGGTCCGTGCCGGGTGCTTCCGGCAGCCCTGCTCCGAAAATGCGAACGTCTGCAGATAGCTCGCAGGCAGAAAGAGCTAGCCTGGAAAGCTGTTGCTCAGCCTCATCTGCCCATGGCACTGCTCGCACAGAGGCACAGAGACTGGGGCTGCTTGCTTGTTTTGCCCCCTCAAACTTCAAACGTACCTTAGGTGGTCCGTGCTGGGCGCCTCCGGCAGCCCTGCTCCAAAAATGCGAACGTCTGCAGATAGCTCGCAGGCAGAAAGAGCTAGCCTGGAAAGTTGTTGCTCAGCCTCATCTGCCCATGGCACTGCTCGCACAGAGGCACAGAGACTGGGGCTGCTTGCTTGTCTTGTCCCCTCAAACTTCAAACGTAGCTTAGGTGGTCCGTGCCGGGCGCCTCCGGCAGCCCTGCTCCGAAAATGCGAGCGTCTGCAGATAGCTCGCAGGCAGAAAGAGCTAGCCTGGAAAGCTGTTGCTCAGCCTCATCTGCCCATGGCACTGCTCGCACAGAGGCACAGAGACTGGGGCTGCTTGCTTGTCTTGTCCCCTCAGACATTAAAAGTAGCTTAGGTGGTCTGTGCCGGGCGCCTCCGGCAGTCCTGCTCCAAAAATGCGAACGTCTGCAGATAGCTCGCAGGCAGAAAGAGCTAGCCTGGAAAGTTGTTGCTCAGCCTCATCTGCCCATGGCACTGCTCGCACAGAGGCACAGAGACTGGGGCTGCTTGCTTGTCTTGTCCCCTCAAACTTCAAACGTAGCTTAGGTGGTCCGTGCCGGGCGCCTCCGGCAGCCCTGCTCCGAAAATGCGAGCGTCTGCAGATAGCTCGCAGGCAGAAAGAGCTAGCCTGGAAAGCTGTTGCTCAGCCTCATCTGCCCATGGCACTGCTCGCACAGAGGCACAGAGACTGGGGCTGCTTGCTTGTCTTGTCCCCTCAGACATTAAAAGTAGCTTAGGTGGTCTGTGCCGGGCGCCTCCGGCAGTCCTGCTCCAAAAATGCGAACGTCTGCAGATAGCTCGCAGGCAGAAAGAGCTAGCCTGGAAAGCTGTTGCTCAGCCTCATCTGCCCATGGCACTGCTCGCACAGAGGCACAGAGACTGGGGCTGCTTGCTTGTCTTGTCCCCTCAAACTTCAAACGTAGCTTAGGTGGTCCGTGCCGGGCGCCTCCGGCAGCCCTGCTCCGAAAATGCGAACGTCTGCAGATAGCTCGCAGGCAGAAAGAGCTAGCCTGGAAAGCTGTTGCTCAGCCTCATCTGCCCATGGCACTGCTCACACAGAGGCACAGAGACTGGGGCTGCTTGCTTGTCTTGTCCCCTCAAACATTAAAAGTAGCTTAGGTGGTCTGTGCCGGGCGCCTCCGGCAGTCCTGCTCCAAAAATGCGAACGTCTGCAGATAGCTCGCAGGCAGAAAGAGCTAGCCTGGAAAGCTGTTGCTCAGCCTCATCTGCCCATGGCACTGCTCGCACAGAGGCACAGAGACTGGGGCTGCTTGCTTGTCTTGCCCCGTCAAACTTCAAACGTAGCTTAGGTGGTCCGTGCCGGGTGCTTCCGGCAGCCCTGCTCCGAAAATGCGAACGTCTGCAGATAGCTCGCAGGCAGAAAGAGCTAGCCTGGAAAGCTGTTGCTCAGCCTCATCTGCACATGGCACTGCTCGCACAGAGGCACAGAGACTGGGGCTGCTTGCTTGTCTTGTCCCCTCAAACTTCAAACGTAGCTTAGGTGGTCTGTGCCGGGCTCCTCCGGCAGCCCTGCTCCGAAAATGCGAACGTCTGCAGATAGCTCGCAGGCAGAAAGAGCTAGCCTGGAAAGCTGTTGCTCAGCCTCATCTGCCCATGGCACTGCTCGCACAGAGGCACAGAGACTGGGTCTGCTTGCTTGTCTTGTCCCCTCAAACTTCAAACGTAGCTTTGGTGGTCTGTGCCGGGCGCCTCCGGCAGCCCTGCTCCGAAAATGCGAACGTCTGCAGATAGCTCGCAGGCAGAAAGAGCTAGCCTGGAAAGCTGTTGCTCAGCCTCATCTGCCCATGGCACTGCTCGCACAGAGGCACAGAGACTGGGGCTGCTTGCTTGTCTTGTCCCCTCAAACTTCAAACGTAGCTTAGGTGGTCCGTGCCGGGCGCCTCCGGCAGCCCTGCTCCGAAAATGAGAACGTCTGCAGATAGCTCGCAGGCAGAAAGAGCTAGCCTGGAAAGCTGTTGCTCAGCCTCATCTGCCCATGGCACTGCTCGCACAGAGGCACAGAGACTGGGGCTGCTTGTTTGTCTTGCCCCCTCAAACTTCAAACGTAGCTTAGGTGGTCCGTGCCGGGTGCTTCCGGCAGCCCTGCTCCGAAAATGCGAACGTCTGCAGATAGCTCGCAGGCAGAAAGAGCTAGCCTGGAAAGCTGTTGCTCAGCCTCATCTGCCCATGGCACTGCTCGCACAGAGGCACAGAGACTGGGGCTGCTTGCTTGTCTTGTCCCCTCAAACTTCAAACGTAGCTTAGGTGGTCTGTGCCGGGCGCCTCCGGCAGCCCTGCTCCGAAAATGCGAACGTCTGCAGATAGCTCGCAGGCAGAAAGAGCTAGCCTGGAAAGCTGTTGCTCAGCCTCATCTGCCCATGGCACTGCTCGCACAGAGGCACAAAGACTGGGGCTGCTTGCTTGTCTTGTCCCCTCAAACTTCAAACGTAGCTTTGGTGGTCTGTGCCGGGCGCCTCCGGCAGCCCTGCTCCGAAAATGCGAACGTCTGCAGATAGCTCGCAGGCAGAAAGAGCTAGCCTGGAAAGCTGTTGCTCAGCCTCATCTGCCCATGGCACTGCTCGCACAGAGGCACAGAGACTGGGGCTGCTTGCTTGTCTTGTCCCCTCAAACTTCAAACGTAGCTTAGGTGGTCCGTGCTGGGCGCCTCCGGCAGCCCTGCTCCGAAAATGCGAACGTCTGCAGATAGCTCGCAGGCAGAAAGAGCTAGCCTGGAAAGCTGTTGCTCAGCCTCATCTGCCCATGGCACTGCTCGCACAGAGGCACAGAGACTGGGGCTACTTGCTTGTCTTCTCCCCTCAAACATTAAAAGTAGCTTAGGTGGTCTGTGCAAAGCGCCTCCGGCAGTCCTGCTCCAAAAATGCGAACGTCTGCAGATAGCTCGCAGGCAGAAAGAGCTAGCCTGGAAAGCTGTTGCTCATCCTCATCTGCCCATGGCACTGCTCGCACAGAGGCACAGAGACTGGGGCTGCTTGCTTGTCTTGCCCCCTCAAACTTCAAACGTAGCTTAGGTGGTCCGTGCCGGGTGCTTCCGGCAGCCCTGCTCCGAAAATGCGAACGTCTGCAGATAGCTCGCAGGCAGAAAGAGCTAGCCTGGAAAGCTGTTGCTCAGCCTCATCTGCCCATGGCACTGCTCGCACAGAGGCACAGAGACTGGGGCTGCTTGCTTGTTTTGCCCCCTCAAACTTCAAACGTACCTTAGGTGATCCGTGCTGGGCGCCTCCGGCAGCCCTGCTCCAAAAATGCGAACGTCTGCAGATAGCTCGCAGGCAGAAAGAGCTAGCCTGGAAAGCTGTTGCTCAGCCTCATCTGCCCATGGCACTGCTCACACAGAGGCACAGAGACTGGGGCTGCTTGCTTGTCTTGTCCCCTCAGACATTAAAAGTAGCTTAGGTGGTCTGTGCCGGGCGCCTCCGGCAGTCCTGCTCCAAAAATGCGAACGTCTGCAGATAGCTCGCAGGCAGAAAGAGCTAGCCTGGAAAGCTGTTGCTCAGCCTCATCTGCCCATGGCACTGCTCGCACAGAGGCACAGAGACTGGGGCTGCTTGCTTGTCTTGCCCCGTCAAACTTCAAACGTAGCTTAGGTGGTCCGTGCCGGGTGCTTCCGGCAGCCCTGCTCCGAAAATGCGAACGTCTGCAGATAGCTCGCAGGCAGAAAGAGCTAGCCTGGAAAGCTGTTGCTCAGCCTCATCTGCACATGGCACTGCTCGCACAGAGGCACAGAGACTGGGGCTGCTTGCTTGTCTTGTCCCCTCAAACTTCAAACGTAGCTTAGGTGGTCTGTGCCGGGCTCCTCCGGCAGCCCTGCTCCGAAAATGCGAACGTCTGCAGATAGCTCGCAGGCAGAAAGAGCTAGCCTGGAAAGCTGTTGCTCAGCCTCATCTGCCCATGGCACTGCTCGCACAGAGGCACAGAGACTGGGTCTGCTTGCTTGTCTTGTCCCCTCAAACTTCAAACGTAGCTTTGGTGGTCTGTGCCGGGCGCCTCCGGCAGCCCTGCTCCGAAAATGCGAACGTCTGCAGATAGCTCGCAGGCAGAAAGAGCTAGCCTGGAAAGCTGTTGCTCAGCCTCATCTGCCCATGGCACTGCTCGCACAGAGGCACAGAGACTGGGGCTGCTTGCTTGTCTTGTCCCCTCAAACTTCAAACGTAGCTTAGGTGGTCCGTGCCGGGCGCCTCCGGCAGCCCTGCTCCGAAAATGAGAACGTCTGCAGATAGCTCGCAGGCAGAAAGAGCTAGCCTGGAAAGCTGTTGCTCAGCCTCATCTGCCCATGGCACTGCTCGCACAGAGGCACAGAGACTGGGGCTGCTTGTTTGTCTTGCCCCCTCAAACTTCAAACGTAGCTTAGGTGGTCCGTGCCGGGTGCTTCCGGCAGCCCTGCTCCGAAAATGCGAACGTCTGCAGATAGCTCGCAGGCAGAAAGAGCTAGCCTGGAAAGCTGTTGCTCAGCCTCATCTGCCCATGGCACTGCTCGCACAGAGGCACAGAGACTGGGGCTGCTTGCTTGTCTTGTCCCCTCAAACTTCAAACGTAGCTTAGGTGGTCTGTGCCGGGCGCCTCCGGCAGCCCTGCTCCGAAAATGCGAACGTCTGCAGATAGCTCGCAGGCAGAAAGAGCTAGCCTGGAAAGCTGTTGCTCAGCCTCATCTGCCCATGGCACTGCTCGCACAGAGGCACAAAGACTGGGGCTGCTTGCTTGTCTTGTCCCCTCAAACTTCAAACGTAGCTTTGGTGGTCTGTGCCGGGCGCCTCCGGCAGCCCTGCTCCGAAAATGCGAACGTCTGCAGATAGCTCGCAGGCAGAAAGAGCTAGCCTGGAAAGCTGTTGCTCAGCCTCATCTGCCCATGGCACTGCTCGCACAGAGGCACAGAGACTGGGGCTGCTTGCTTGTCTTGTCCCCTCAAACTTCAAACGTAGCTTAGGTGGTCCGTGCTGGGCGCCTCCGGCAGCCCTGCTCCGAAAATGCGAACGTCTGCAGATAGCTCGCAGGCAGAAAGAGCTAGCCTGGAAAGCTGTTGCTCAGCCTCATCTGCCCATGGCACTGCTCGCACAGAGGCACAGAGACTGGGGCTACTTGCTTGTCTTCTCCCCTCAAACATTAAAAGTAGCTTAGGTGGTCTGTGCAAAGCGCCTCCGGCAGTCCTGCTCCAAAAATGCGAACGTCTGCAGATAGCTCGCAGGCAGAAAGAGCTAGCCTGGAAAGCTGTTGCTCATCCTCATCTGCCCATGGCACTGCTCGCACAGAGGCACAGAGACTGGGGCTGCTTGCTTGTCTTGCCCCCTCAAACTTCAAACGTAGCTTAGGTGGTCCGTGCCGGGTGCTTCCGGCAGCCCTGCTCCGAAAATGCGAACGTCTGCAGATAGCTCGCAGGCAGAAAGAGCTAGCCTGGAAAGCTGTTGCTCAGCCTCATCTGCCCATGGCACTGCTCGCACAGAGGCACAGAGACTGGGGCTGCTTGCTTGTCTTGCCCCCTCAAACTTCAAACGTACCTTATTTGGTCCGTGCAGGGCGCCTCAGGCAGCCCTGCTCCGAAAATGCGAACGTCTGCAGATAGCTCGCAGGCAGAAAGAGCTAGCCTGGAAAGCTGTTGCTCAGCCTCATCTGCCCATGGCACTGCTCGCACAGAGGCACAGAGACTGGGGCTGCTTGCTTGTCTTGTCCCCTCAAACTTCAAACGTAGCTTAGGTGGTCTGTGCCGGGCTCCTCCGGCAGCCCTGCTCCGAAAATGCGAACGTCTGCAGATAGCTCGCAGGCAGAAAGAGCTAGCCTGGAAAGCTGTTGCTCAGCCTCATCTGCCCATGGCACTGCTCGCACAGAGGCACAGAGACTGGGGCTGCTTGCTTGTCTTGCCCCCTCAAACTTCAAACGTAGCTTAGGTGGTCTGTGCCGGGCGCCTCCGGCAGCCCTGCTCCGAAAATGCGAACGTCTGCAGATAGCTCGCAGGCAGAAAGAGCTAGCCTGGAAAGCTGTTGCTCAGCCTCATCTGCCCATGGCACTGCTCGTACAGAGGCACAGAGACTGGGGCTGCTTGCTTGTCTTGTCCCCTCAAACTTCAAACGTAGCTTAGGTGGTCTGTGCCGGGCTCCTCCGGCAGCCCTGCTCCGAAAATGCGAACGTCTGCAGATAGCTCGCAGGCAGAAAGAGCTAGCCTGGAAAGCTGTTGCTCAGCCTCATCTGCCCATGGCACTGCTCGCACAGAGGCACAGAGACTGGGGCTGCTTGCTTGTCTTGCCCCCTCAAACTTCAAACGTACCTTAGGTTGTCCGTCTCGGGCGCCTCCGGCAGCCCTGCTCCGAAAATGCGAACGTCTGCAGATAGCTCGCAGGCAGAAAGAGCTAGCCTGGAAAGCTGTTGCTCAGCCTCATCTGCCCATGGCACTGCTCGCACAGAGGCACAGAGACTGGGGCTGCTTGCTTGTCTTGTCCCCTCAAACTTCAAACGTAGCTTTGGTGGTCTGTGCCGGGCGCCTCCGGCAGCCCTGCTCCGAAAATGCGAACGTCTGCAGATAGCTCGCAGGCAGAAAGAGCTAGCCTGGAAAGCTGTTGCTCAGCCTCATCTGCCCATGGCACTGCTCGCACAGAGGCACAGAGACTGGGGCTGCTTGCTTGTCTTGTCCCCTCAAACTTCAAACGTAGCTTAGGTGGTCCGTGCCGGGCGCCTCCGGCAGCCCTGCTCCGAAAATGAGAACGTCTGCAGATAGCTCGCAGCCAGAAAGAGCTAGCCTGGAAAGCTGTTGCTCAGCCTCATCTGCCCATGGCACTGCTCGCACAGAGGCACAGAGACTGGGGCTGCTTGCTTGTCTTGCCCCCTCAAACTTCAAACGTAGCTTAGGTGGTCCGTGCCGGGTGCTTCCGGCAGCCCTGCTCCGAAAATGCGAACGTCTGCAGATAGCTCGCAGGCAGAAAGAGCTAGCCTGGAAAGCTGTTGCTCAGCCTCATCTGCACATGGCACTGCTCGCACAGAGGCACAGAGACTGGGGCTGCTTGCTTGTCTTGTCCCCTCAAACTTCAAACGTAGCTTAGGTGGTCTGTGCCGGGCTCCTCCGGCAGCCCTGCTCCGAAAATGCGAACGTCTGCAGATAGCTCGCAGGCAGAAAGAGCTAGCCTGGAAAGCTGTTGCTCAGCCTCATCTGCCCATGGCACTGCTCGCACAGAGGCACAGAGACTGGGTCTGCTTGCTTGTCTTGTCCCCTCAAACTTCAAACGTAGCTTTGGTGGTCTGTGCCGGGCGCCTCCGGCAGCCCTGCTCCGAAAATGCGAACGTCTGCAGATAGCTCGCAGGCAGAAAGAGCTAGCCTGGAAAGCTGTTGCTCAGCCTCATCTGCCCATGGCACTGCTCGCACAGAGGCACAGAGACTGGGGCTGCTTGCTTGTCTTGTCCCCTCAAACTTCAAACGTAGCTTAGGTGGTCCGTGCCGGGCGCCTCCGGCAGCCCTGCTCCGAAAATGAGAACGTCTGCAGATAGCTCGCAGGCAGAAAGAGCTAGCCTGGAAAGCTGTTGCTCAGCCTCATCTGCCCATGGCACTGCTCGCACAGAGGCACAGAGACTGGGGCTGCTTGTTTGTCTTGCCCCCTCAAACTTCAAACGTAGCTTAGGTGGTCCGTGCCGGGTGCTTCCGGCAGCCCTGCTCCGAAAATGCGAACGTCTGCAGATAGCTCGCAGGCAGAAAGAGCTAGCCTGGAAAGCTGTTGCTCAGCCTCATCTGCCCATGGCACTGCTCGCACAGAGGCACAGAGACTGGGGCTGCTTGCTTGTCTTGTCCCCTCAAACTTCAAACGTAGCTTAGGTGGTCTGTGCCGGGCGCCTCCGGCAGCCCTGCTCCGAAAATGCGAACGTCTGCAGATAGCTCGCAGGCAGAAAGAGCTAGCCTGGAAAGCTGTTGCTCAGCCTCATCTGCCCATGGCACTGCTCGCACAGAGGCACAAAGACTGGGGCTGCTTGCTTGTCTTGTCCCCTCAAACTTCAAACGTAGCTTTGGTGGTCTGTGCCGGGCGCCTCCGGCAGCCCTGCTCCGAAAATGCGAACGTCTGCAGATAGCTCGCAGGCAGAAAGAGCTAGCCTGGAAAGCTGTTGCTCAGCCTCATCTGCCCATGGCACTGCTCGCACAGAGGCACAGAGACTGGGGCTGCTTGCTTGTCTTGTCCCCTCAAACTTCAAACGTAGCTTAGGTGGTCCGTGCTGGGCGCCTCCGGCAGCCCTGCTCCGAAAATGCGAACGTCTGCAGATAGCTCGCAGGCAGAAAGAGCTAGCCTGGAAAGCTGTTGCTCAGCCTCATCTGCCCATGGCACTGCTCGCACAGAGGCACAGAGACTGGGGCTACTTGCTTGTCTTCTCCCCTCAAACATTAAAAGTAGCTTAGGTGGTCTGTGCAAAGCGCCTCCGGCAGTCCTGCTCCAAAAATGCGAACGTCTGCAGATAGCTCGCAGGCAGAAAGAGCTAGCCTGGAAAGCTGTTGCTCATCCTCATCTGCCCATGGCACTGCTCGCACAGAGGCACAGAGACTGGGGCTGCTTGCTTGTCTTGCCCCCTCAAACTTCAAACGTAGCTTAGGTGGTCCGTGCCGGGTGCTTCCGGCAGCCCTGCTCCGAAAATGCGAACGTCTGCAGATAGCTCGCAGGCAGAAAGAGCTAGCCTGGAAAGCTGTTGCTCAGCCTCATCTGCCCATGGCACTGCTCGCACAGAGGCACAGAGACTGGGGCTGCTTGCTTGTCTTGCCCCCTCAAACTTCAAACGTACCTTATTTGGTCCGTGCAGGGCGCCTCAGGCAGCCCTGCTCCGAAAATGCGAACGTCTGCAGATAGCTCGCAGGCAGAAAGAGCTAGCCTGGAAAGCTGTTGCTCAGCCTCATCTGCCCATGGCACTGCTCGCACAGAGGCACAGAGACTGGGGCTGCTTGCTTGTCTTGTCCCCTCAAACTTCAAACGTAGCTTAGGTGGTCTGTGCCGGGCTCCTCCGGCAGCCCTGCTCCGAAAATGCGAACGTCTGCAGATAGCTCGCAGGCAGAAAGAGCTAGCCTGGAAAGCTGTTGCTCAGCCTCATCTGCCCATGGCACTGCTCGCACAGAGGCACAGAGACTGGGGCTGCTTGCTTGTCTTGCCCCCTCAAACTTCAAACGTAGCTTAGGTGGTCTGTGCCGGGCGCCTCCGGCAGCCCTGCTCCGAAAATGCGAATGTCTGCAGATAGCTCGCAGGCAGAAAGAGCTAGCCTGGAAAGCTGTTGCTCAGCCTCATCTGCCCATGGCACTGCTCGCACAGAGGCACAGAGACTGGGGCTGCTTGCTTGTCTTGTCCCCTCAAACTTCAAACGTAGCTTAGGTGGTCCGTGCCGGGCGCCTCCGGCAGCCCTGCTCCGAAAATGCGAACGTCTGCAGATAGCTCGCAGGCAGAAAGAGCTAGCCTGGAAAGCTGTTGCTCAGCCTCATCTGCCCATGGCACTGCTCACACAGAGGCACAGAGACTGGGGCTGCTTGCTTGTCTTGCCCCCTCAAACTTCAAACGTAGCTTAGGTGGTCCGTGCTGGGCGCCTCCGGCAGCCCTGCTCTGAAAATGCGAACGTCTGCAGATAGCTCGCAGGCAGAAAGAGCTAGCCTGGAACGCTGTTGCTCAGCCTCATCTGCCCATGGCACTGCTCGCACAGAGGCACAGAGACTGGGGCTGCTTGCTTGTCTTGTCCCCTCAAACTTCAAACGTAGCTTTGGTGGTCTGTGCCGGGCGCCTCCGGCAGCCCTGCTCCGAAAATGCGAACGTCTGCAGATAGCTCGCAGGCAGAAAGAGCTAGCCTGGAAAGCTGTTGCTCAGCCTCATCTGCCCATGGCACTGCTCGCACAGAGGCACAGAGACTGGGGCTGCTTGCTTGTCTTGTCCCCTCAAACTTCAAACGTACCTTGGGTGGTTCGTGCCGGGCGCCTCCGGCAGCCCTGCTCCGAAAATGCGAACGTCTGCAGATAGCTCGCAGGCAGAAAGAGCTAGCCTGGAAAGCTGTTGCTCAGCCTCATCTGCCCATGGCACTGCTCGCACAGAGGCACAGAGACTGGGGCTGCTTGCTTGTCTTGTCCCCTCAAACTTCAAACGTAGCTTAGGTGGTCCGTGCCGGGCGCTTCCGGCAGCCCTGCTCTGAAAATGCGAAAATCTGCAGATAGCTCGCAGGCAGAAAGAGCTAGCCTGGAAATCTGCTGCTCAGCCTCATCTGCCCATGGCACTGCTCGCACAGAGGCACAGAGACTGGGGCTGCTTGCTTGTCTTGCCCCCTCAAACTTCAAACGTAGCTTACGTGGTCCGTCTCGGGCGCCTCCGACAGCCCTGCTCTGAAAATGCGAATGTCTGCAGATACCTTGCAAGCAGAAAGAGCTAGCCTGGAAAGCTGTTGCTCAGCCTCATCTGCCCATGGCACTGCTCGCACAGAGGCACAGAGACTGGGGCTGCTTGCTTGTCTTGTCCCCTCAAACTTCAAACGTAGCTTAGGTGGTCCGTGCCGGGCGCTTCCGGCAGCCCTGCTCTGAAAATGCGAAAATCTGCAGATAGCTCGCAGGCAGAAAGAGCTAGCCTGGAAAGCTGTTGCTCAGCCTCATCTGCCCATGGCACTGCTCGCACAGAGGCACAGAGACTGGGGCTGCTTGCTTGTCTTGTCCCCTCAAACTTCAAACGTAGCTTAGGTGGTCCGTGCCGGGCGCTTCCGGCAGCCCTGCTCTGAAAATGCGAAAATCTGCAGATAGCTCGCAGGCAGAAAGAGCTAGCCTGGAAAGCTTTTGCTCAGCCTCATCTGCCCATGGCACTGCTCGCACAGAGGCACAGAGACTGGGGCTACTTGCTTGTCTTGTCCCCTCAAACTTCAAACGTAGCTTAGGTGGTCCGTCTCGGGCGCCTCCGGCAGCCCTGCTCTGAAAATGCGAATGTCTGCAGATACCTTGCAAGCAGAAAGAGCTAGCCTGGAAAGCTGTTGCTCAGCCTCATCTGCCCATGGCACTGCTCGCACAGAGGCACAGAGACTGGGGCTGCTTGCTTGTCTTGTCCCCTCAAACTTCAAACGTAGCTTAGGTGGTCCGTGCCGGGCGCCTCCGGCAGCCCTGCTCCGAAAATGCGAACATCTGCAGATAGCTCGCAGGCAGAAAGAGCTAGCCTGGAAAGCTGTTGCTCAGCCTCATCTGCCCATGGCACTGCTCACACAGAGGCACAGAGACTGGGGCTGCTTGCTTGTCTTGTCCCCTCAAACTTCAAACGTAGCTTACGTGGTCCGTCTCGGGCGCCTTCGACATCCCTGCTCTGAAAATGCCAATGTCTGCAGATAGCTCGCAGGCAGAAAGAGCTAGCCTGGAAAGCTGTTGCTCAGCCTCATCTGCCCATGGCACTGCTCGCACAGAGGCACAGAGACTGGGGCTGCTTGCTTGTCTTGCCCCCTCAAACTTCAAACGTTCCTTAGGTGGTCCGTGCCGGGCGCCTCCGGCAGCCCTGCTCCGAAAATGCGAACGTCTGCAGATAGCTCGCAGGCAGAAAGAGCTAGCCTGGAAAGCTGTTGCTCAGCCTCATCTGCCCATGGCACTGCTCGCACAGAGGCACAGAGACTGGGGCTGCTTGCTTGTCTTGCCCCCTCAAACTCCAAACGTAGCTTAGGTGGTCCGTGCCGGGCGCCTCCAGCAGCCCTGCTCCGAAAATGCGAACGTCTGCAGATAGCTCGCAGGCAGAAAGAGCTAGCCTGGAAAGCTGTTGCTCAGCCTCATCTGCCCATGGCACTGCTCGCACAGAGGCACAGAGACTGGGGCTGCTTGCTTGTCTTGTCCCCTCAACATTAAAAGAAGCTTAGGTGGTCTGTGCCGGGCGCCTCCGACAGCCCTGCTCCAAAAATGCGAACGTCTGCAGATAGCTCGCAGCCAGAAAGTGCTAGCCTGGAAAGCTGTTGCTCAGCCTCATCTGCCCATGGCACTGCTCACACAGAGGCACAGAGACTTGGTCTGCTTGCTTGTCTTGCCCCCTCAAACTTCAAAAGTAGCTTAGGTGGTCCCTGCCGGGTGCTTCCGGCAGCCCTGCTCGGAAAATGCGAACGTCTGCAGATAGCTCGCAGGCAGAAAGAGCTAGCCTGGAAAGCTGTTGCTCAGCCTCATCTGCCCATGGCACTGCTCGCACAGAGGCACAGAGACTGGGGCTGCTTGCTTGTCTTGCCCCCTCAAACTTCAAACGTAGCTTAGGTGGTCTGTGCCGGGTGCCTCCGGCAGCCCTGCTCTGAAAATGCGAACGTCTGCAGATAGCTCGCAGGCAGAAAGAGCTAGCCTGGAAAGCTGTTGCTCAGCCTCATCTGCCCATGGCACTGCTCGCACAGAGGCACAGAGACTGGGGCTGCTTGCTTGTCTTGTCCCCTCAAACTTCAAACGTAGCTTAGGTGGTCCGTGCCGGGCGCCTCCGGCAGCCCTGCTCCGAAAATGCGAACGTCTGCAGATAGCTCGCAGGCAGAAAGAGCTAGCCTGGAAAGCTGTTGCTCAGCCTCATCTGCCCATGGCACTGCTCACACAGAGGCACAGAGACTGGGGCTGCTTGCTTGTCTTGCCCCCTCAAACTTCAAACGTAGCTTAGGTGGTCCGTGCTGGGCGCCTCCGGCAGCCCTGCTCTGAAAATGCGAACGTCTGCAGATAGCTCGCAGGCAGAAAGAGCTAGCCTGGAACGCTGTTGCTCAGCCTCATCTGCCCATGGCACTGCTCGCACAGAGGCACAGAGACTGGGGCTGCTTGCTTGTCTTGTCCCCTCAAACTTCAAACGTAGCTTTGGTGGTCTGTGCCGGGCGCCTCCGGCAGCCCTGCTCCGAAAATGCGAACGTCTGCAGATAGCTCGCAGGCAGAAAGAGCTAGCCTGGAAAGCTGTTGCTCAGCCTCATCTGCCCATGGCACTGCTCGCACAGAGGCACAGAGACTGGGGCTACTTGCTTGTCTTGTCCCCTCAAACTTCAAACGTAGCTTAGGTGGTCCGTCTCGGGCGCCTCCGCCAGCCCTGCTCTGAAAATGCGAATGTCTGCAGATACCTTGCAAGCAGAAAGAGCTAGCCTGGAAAGCTGTTGCTCAGCCTCATCTGCCCATGGCACTGCTCGCACAGAGGCACAGAGACTGGGGCTGCTTGCTTGTCTTGTCCCCTCAAACTTCAAACGTAGCTTAGGTGGTCCGTGCCGGGCGCCTCCGGCAGCCCTGCTCCGAAAATGCGAACATCTGCAGATAGCTCGCAGGCAGAAAGAGCTAGCCTGGAAAGCTGTTGCTCAGCCTCATCTGCCCATGGCACTGCTCGCACAGAGGCACAGAGACTGGGGCTGCTTGCTTGTCTTGCCCCCTCAAACTTCAAACATAGCTTAGGTGGTCCGTGCCGGGCGCCTCCGGCAGCCCTGCTCCGAAAATGCGAACGTCTGCAGATAGCTCGCAGGCAGAAAGAGCTAGCCTGGAAAGCTGTTGCTCAGCCTCATCTGCCCATGGCACTGCTCGCACAGAGGCACAGAGACTGGGGCTGCTTGCTTGTCTTGCCCCCTCAAACTCCAAACGTAGCTTAGGTGGTCCGTGCCGGGCGCCTCCGGCAGCCCTGCTCCGAAAATGCGAACGTCTGCAGATAGCTCGCAGGCAGAAAGAGCTAGCCTGCAAAGCGGTTGCTCAGCCTCATCTGCCCATGGCACTGCTCGCACAGAGGCACAGAGACTGGGGCTGCTTGCTTGTCTTGTCCCCTCAAACTTAAAAGAAGCTTAGGTGGTCTGTGCCGGGCGCCTCCGACAGCCCTGCTCCAAAAATGCGAACGTCTGCAGATAGCTCGCAGCCAGAAAGTGCTAGCCTGGAAAGCTGTTGCTCAGCCTCATCTGCCCATGGCACTGCTCACACAGAGGCACAGAGACTTGGTCTGCTTGCTTGTCTTGCCCCCTCAAACTTCAAAAGTAGCTTAGGTGGTCCCTGCCGGGTGCTTCCGGCAGCCCTGCTCGGAAAATGCAAACGTCTGCAGATAGCTCGCAGACAGAAAGAGCTAGCCTGGAAAGCTGTTGCTCAGCCTCATCTGCCCATGGCACTGCTCGCACAGAGGCACAGAGACTGGGGCTGCTTGCTTGTCTTGCCCCCTCAAACTTCAAACGTAGCTTAGGTGGTCTGTGCCGGGTGCCTCCGGCAGCCCTGCTCTGAAAATGCGAACGTCTGCAGATAGCTCGCAGGCAGAAAGAGCTAGCCTGGAAAGCTGTTGCTCAGCCTCATCTGCCCATGGCACTGCTCGCACAGAGGCACAGAGACTGGGGCTGCTTGCTTGTCTTGTCCCCTCAAACTTCAAACGTAGCTTAGGTGGTCTGTGCCGGGCGCTTCCGGCAGCCCTGCTCCAAAAATGCGAACGTCTGCAGATAGCTCGCAGGCAGAAAGAGCTAGCCTGGAAAGCTGTTGCTCAGCCTCATCTGCCCATGGCACTGCTCGCACAGAGGCACAGAGACTGGGGCTGCTTGCTTGTCTTGTCCCCTCAAACTTCAAACGTAGCTTAGGTGGTCCGTGCCGGGCGCCTCCGGCAGCCCTGCTCCGAAAATGCGAACGTCTGCAGATAGCTCGCAGGCAGAAAGAGCTAGCCTGGAAAGCTGTTGCTCAGCCTCATCTGCCCATGGCACTGCTCACACAGAGGCACAGAGACTGGGGCTGCTTGCTTGTCTTGTCCCCTCAAACATTAAAAGTAGCTTAGGTGGTCTGTGCCGGGCGCCTCCGGCAGTCCTGCTCCGAAAATGCGAACGTCTGCAGATAGCTCGCAGGCAGAAAGAGCTAGCCTGGAAAGCTGTTGCTCAGCCTCATCTGCCCATGGCACTGCTCGCACAGAGGCACAGAGACTGGGGCTGCTTGCTTGTCTTGTCCCCTCAAACTTCAAACGTAGCTTAGGTGGTCCGTGCCGGGCGCCTCCGGCAGCCCTGCTCCGAAAATGCGAACGTCTGCAGATAGCTCGCAGGCAGAAACAGCTAGCCTGGAAAGCTGTTGCTCAGCCTCATCTGCCCATGGCACTGCTCACACAGAGGCACAGAGACTGGGGCTGCTTGCTTGTCTTGTCCCCTCAAACTTCAAACGTAGCTTAGGTGGTCCGTCTCGGGCGCCTTCGGCAGCCCTGCTCTGAAAATGCCAATGTCTGCAGATAGCTCGCAGGCAGAAAGAGCTAGCCTGGAAAGCTGTTGCTCAGCCTCATCTGCCCATGGCACTGCTCGCACAGAGGCACAGAGACTGGGGCTGCTTGCTTGTCTTGCCCCCTCAAACTTCAAACATAGCTTAGGTGGTCCGTGCCGGGCGCCTCCGGCAGCCCTGCTCCGAAAATGCGAACGTCTGCAGATAGCTCGCAGGCAGAAAGAGCTAGCCTGGAAAGCTGTTGCTCAGCCTCATCTGCCCATGGCACTGCTTGCACAGAGGCACAGAGACTGGGGCTGCTTGCTTGTCTTGTCCCCTCGAACATTAAAAGTAGCTTAGGTTGTCTGTGCCGGGCGCCTCCGACAGCCCTGCTCCAAAAATGCGAACGTCTGCAGATAGCTCGCAGGCAGAAAGTGCTAGCCTGGAAAGCTGTTGCTCAGCCTCATCTGCCCATGGCACTGCTCACACAGAGGCACAGAGACTGGGTCTGCTTGCTTGTCTTGCCCCCTCAAACTTCAGAAGTAGCTTAGGTGTTTTCTGCCGGGTGCTTCCGGCAGCCCTGCTCGGAAAATGCGAACGTCTGCAGATAGCTCGCAGGCAGAAAGAGCTAGCCTGGAAAGCTGTTGCTCAGCCTCATCTGCCCATGGCACTGCTCGCACAGAGGCACAGAGACTGGGGCTGCTTGCTTGTCTTGCCCCCTCAAACTTCAAACGTAGCTTAGGTGGTCCGTGCCGGGCGCCTCCGGCAGCCCTGCTCCGAAAATGCGAACGTCTGCAGATAGCTCGCAGGCAGAAAGAGCTAGCCTGGAAAGCTGTTGCTCAGCCTCATCTGCCCATGGCACTGCTCGCACAGAGGCACAGAGACTGGGGCTGCTTGCTTGTCTTGTCCCCTCAAACTTCAAACGTAGCTTAGGTGGTCCGTGCCGGGCGCCTCCGGCGGCCCTGCTCCGAAAATGCGAACGTCTGCAGATAGCTCGCAGGCAGAAAGAGCTAGCCTGGAAAGCTGTTGCTCAGCCTCATCTGAACATGGCACTGCTCGCACAGAGGCACAGAGACTGGGGCTACTTGCTTGTCTTGCCCCCTCAAACTTCAAACGTAGCTTAGGTGGTGCGTGCCGGGCGCCTACGGCAGCCCTGCTCCGAAAATGCGAACGTCTGCAGATAGCTCGCAGGCAGAAAGAGCTAGCCTGGAAAGCTGTTGCTCAGCCTCATCTGCCCATGGCACTGCTCGCACAGAGGCACAGAGACTGGGGCTGCTTGCTTGTCTTGCCCCCTCAAACTTCAAACGTAGTTTAGGTGGTCCGTGCCGGGCGCCTCCGGCAGCCCTGCTCTGAAAATGCGAACGTCTGCAGATAGCTCGCAGGCAGAAAGAGCTAGCCTGGAAAGCTGTTGCTCAGCCTCATCTGCCCATGGCACTGCTCGCACAGAGGCACAGAGACTGGGGCTGCTTGCTTGTCTTGTCCCCTCAAACTTCAAACGTAGCTTAGGTGGTCCGTGCCGGGCGCCTCCGGCGGCCCTGCTCCGAAAATGCGAACGTCTGCAGATAGCTCGCAGGCAGAAACAGCTAGCCTGGAAAGCTGTTGCTCAGCCTCATCTGCCCATGGCACTGCTCACACAGAGGCACAGAGACTGGGGCTGCTTGCTTGTCTTGTCCCCTCAAACTTCAAACGTAGCTTACGTGGTCCGTCTCGGGCGCCTTCGGCAGCCCTGCTCTGAAAATGCCAATGTCTGCAGATAGCTCGCAGGCAGAAAGAGCTAGCCTGGAAAGCTGTTGCTCAGCCTCATCTGCCCATGGCACTGCTCGCACAGAGGCACAGAGACTGGGGCTGCTTGCTTGTCTTGCCCCCTCAAACTTCAAACATAGCTTAGGTGGTCCGTGCCGGGCGCCTCCGGCAGCCCTGCTCCGAAAATGCGAACGTCTGCAGATAGCTCGCAGGCAGAAAGAGCTAGCCTGGAAAGCTGTTGCTCAGCCTCATCTGCCCATGGCACTGCTTGCACAGAGGCACAGAGACTGGGGCTGCTTGCTTGTCTTGTCCCCTCGAACATTAAAAGTAGCTTAGGTTGTCTGTGCCGGGCGCCTCCGACAGCCCTGCTCCAAAAATGCGAACGTCTGCAGATAGCTCGCAGGCAGAAAGTGCTAGCCTGGAAAGCTGTTGCTCAGCCTCATCTGCCCATGGCACTGCTCACACAGAGGCACAGAGACTGGGTCTGCTTGCTTGTCTTGCCCCCTCAAACTTCAGAAGTAGCTTAGGTGTTTTCTGCCGGGTGCTTCCGGCAGCCCTGCTCGGAAAATGCGAACGTCTGCAGATAGCTCGCAGGCAGAAAGAGCTAGCCTGGAAAGCTGTTGCTCAGCCTCATCTGCCCATGGCACTGCTCGCACAGAGGCACAGAGACTGGGGCTGCTTGCTTGTCTTGCCCCCTCAAACTTCAAACGTAGCTTAGGTGGTCCGTGCCGGGCGCCTCCGGCAGCCCTGCTCCGAAAATGCGAACGTCTGCAGATAGCTCGCAGGCAGAAAGAGCTAGCCTGGAAAGCTGTTGCTCAGCCTCATCTGCCCATGGCACTGCTCGCACAGAGGCACAGAGACTGGGGCTGCTTGCTTGTCTTGTCCCCTCAAACTTCAAACGTAGCTTAGGTGGTCCGTGCCGGGCGCCTCCGGCGGCCCTGCTCCGAAAATGCGAACGTCTGCAGATAGCTCGCAGGCAGAAAGAGCTAGCCTGGAAAGCTGTTGCTCAGCCTCATCTGAACATGGCACTGCTCGCACAGAGGCACAGAGACTGGGGCTACTTGCTTGTCTTGCCCCCTCAAACTTCAAACGTAGCTTAGGTGGTGCGTGCCGGGCGCCTACGGCAGCCCTGCTCCGAAAATGCGAACGTCTGCAGATAGCTCGCAGGCAGAAAGAGCTAGCCTGGAAAGCTGTTGCTCAGCCTCATCTGCCCATGGCACTGCTCGCACAGAGGCACAGAGACTGGGGCTGCTTGCTTGTCTTGCCCCCTCAAACTTCAAACGTAGTTTAGGTGGTCCGTGCCGGGCGCCTCCGGCAGCCCTGCTCTGAAAATGCGAACGTCTGCAGATAGCTCGCAGGCAGAAAGAGCTAGCCTGGAAAGCTGTTGCTCAGCCTCATCTGCCCATGGCACTGCTCGCACAGAGGCACAGAGACTGGGGCTGCTTGCTTGTCTTGTCCCCTCAAACTTCAAACGTAGCTTAAGTGGTCTGTGCCTGGCACTTCCGGCAGCACTGCTCCAAAAATGCAAACGTCTGCAGATAGCTCGCAGGCAGAAAGAGCTAGCCTGGAAAGCTGTTGCTCAGCCTCATCTGCCCATGGCACTGCTCGCACAGAGGCACAGAGACTGGGGCTGCTTGCTTGTCTTGTCCCCTCAAACTTCAAACGTAGCTTAGGTGGTCCGTGCCGGGCGCCTCCGGCAGCCCTGCTCCGAAAATGCGAACGTCTGCAGATAGCTCGCAGGCAGAAAGAGCTAGCCTGGAAAGCTGTTGCTCAGCCTCATCTGCCCATGGCACTGCTCACACAGAGGCACAGAGACTGGGGCTGCTTGCTTGTCTTGTCCCCTCAAACTTCAAACGTAGCTTAGGTGGTCCGTGCCGGGCGCCTCCGGCAGCCCTGCTCCGAAAATGCGAATGTCTGCAGATAGCTCGCAGGCAGAAAGAGCTAGCCTGGAAAGCTGTTGCTCAGCGTCATCTGCCCATGGCACTGCTCGCACAGAGGCACAGAGACTGGGGCTGCTTGCTTGTCTTGTCCCCTCAAACTTCAAACGTAGCTTAGGTGGTCCGTGCCGGGCGCCTCCGACAGCCCTGCTCCGAAAATGCGAACGTCTGCAGATAGCTCGCAGGCAGAAAGAGCTAGCCTGGAAAGCTGTTGCTCAGCCTCATCTGCCCATGGCACTGCTCACACAGAGGCACAGAGACTGGGGCTGCTTGCTTGTCTTGCCCCCTCAAACTTCAAACGTAGCTTAGGTGGTCCGTGCCGGGCGCCTCCGGCAGCCCTGCTCTGAAAATGCGAACGTCTGCAGATAGCTCGCAGGCAGAAAGAGCTAGCCTGGAAAGCTGTTGCTCAGCCTCATCTGCCCATGGCACTGCTCGCACAGAGGCACAGAGACTGGGGCTGCTTGCTTGTCTTGTCCCCTCAAACTTCAAACGTAGCTTTGGTGGTCTGTGCCGGGCGCCTCCGGCAGCCCTGCTCCGAAAATGCGAACGTCTGCAGATAGCTCGCAGGCAGAAAGAGCTAGCCTGGAAAGCTGTTGCTCAGCCTCATCTGCCCATGGCACTGCTCGCACAGAGGCACAGAGACTGGGGCTGCTTGCTTGTCTTGTCCCCTCAAACTTCAAACGTACCTTGGGTGGTTCGTGCCGGGCGCCTCCGGCAGCCCTTGTCCGAAAATGCGAACGTCTGCAGATAGCTCGCAGGCAGAAAGAGCTAGCCTGGAAAGCTGTTGCTCAGCCTCATCTGCCCATGGCACTGCTCGCACAGAGGCACAGAGACTGGGGCTGCTTGCTTGTCTTGTCCCCTCAAACTTCAAACGTAGCTTAGGTGGTCCGTGCCGGGCGCTTCCGGCAGCCCTGCTCTGAAAATGCGAACATCAGCAGATAGCTCGCAGGCAGAAAGAGCTAGCCTGGAAATCTGTTGCTCAGCCTCATCTGCCCACGGCATTGCTCGCACAGAGGCACAGAGACTGGGGCTGCTTGCTTGTCTTGCCACCTCAAACTTCAAACGTAGCTTAGGTGGTCCGTGCCGGGCGCCTCCGGCAGCCCTGCTCCGAAAATGCGAACGTCTGCAGATAGCTCGCAGGCAGAAACAGCTAGCCTGGAAAGCTTTTGCTCAGCCTCATCTGCCCATGGCACTGCTTGCACAGAGGCACAGAGACTGGGGCTACTTGCTTGTCTTGTCCCCTCAAACTTCAAACGTAGCTTAGGTGGTCCGTCTCGGGCGCCTCCGGCAGCCCTGCTCTGAAAATGCGAATGTCTGCAGATACCTTGCAAGCAGAAAGAGCTAGCCTGGAAAGCTGTTGCTCAGCCTCATCTGCCCATGGCACTGCTCGCACAGAGGCACAGAGACTGGGGCTGCTTGCTTGTCTTGTCCCCTCAAACTTCAAACGTAGCTTAGGTGGTCTGTGCCGGGCGCCTCCGGCAGCCCTGCTCCGAAAATGCGAACGTCTGCAGATAGCTCGCAGGCAGAAAGAGCTAGCCTGGAAAGCTGTTGCTCAGCCTCATCTGCCCATGGCACTGCTCGCACAGAGGCACAGAGACTGGGGCTGCTTGCTTGTCTTGCCCCCTCAAACTCCAAACGTAGCTTAGGTGGTCCGTGCCGGGCGCCTCCGGCAGCCCTGCTCCGAAAATGCGAACGTCTGCAGATAGCTCGCAGGCAGAAAGAGCTAGCCTGGAAAGCTGTTGCTCAGCCTCATCTGCCCATGGCACTGCTCGCACAGAGGCACAGAGACTGGGGCTGCTTGCTTGTCTTGTCCCCTCGAACATTAAAAGTAGCTTAGGTGGTCTGTGCCGGGCGCCTCCGACAGCCCTGCTCCAAAAATGCGAACGTCTGCAGATAGCTCGCAGCCAGAAAGTGCTAGCCTGGAAAGCTGTTGCTCAGCCTCATCTGCCCATGGCACTGCTCACACAGAGGCACAGAGACTGGGTCTGCTTGCTTGTCTTGCCCCCTCAAACTTCAAAAGTATCTTAGGTGGTCCCTGCCGGGTGCTTCCGGCAGCCCTGCTCGGAAAATGCGAACGTCTGCAGATAGCTCGCAGGCAGAAAGAGCTAGCCTGGAAAGCTGTTGCTCAGCCTCATCTGCCCATGGCACTGCTCGCACAGAGGCACAGAGACTGGGGCTGCTTGCTTGTCTTGCCCCCTCAAACTTCAAACGTAGCTTAGGTGGTCTGTGCCGGGCGCCTCCGGCAGCCCTGCTCCGAAAATGCGAACGTCTGCAGATAGCTCGCAGGCAGAAAGAGCTAGCCTGGAAAGCTGTTGCTCAGCCTCATCTGCCCATGGCACTGCTCACACAGAGGCACAGAGACTGGGGCTGCTTGCTTGTCTTGTCCCCTCAAACATTAAAAGTAGCTTAGGTGGTCTGTGCCGGGCGCCTCCGGCAGTCCTGCTCCAAAAATGCGAACGTCTGCAGATAGCTCGCAGCCAGAAAGTGCTAGCCTGGAAAGCTGTTGCTCAGCCTCATCTGCCCATGGCACTGCTCGCACAGAGGCACAGAGACTGGGGCTGCTTGCTTGTCTTGCCCCCTCAAACTTCAAAAGTAGCTTAGGTGGTCCCTGCCGGGTGCTTCCGGCAGCCCTGCTCGGAAAATGCGAACGTCTGCAGATAGCTCGCAGGCAGAAAGAGCTAGCCTGGAAAGCTGTTGCTCAGCCTCATCTGCCCATGGCACTGCTCGCACAGAGGCACAGAGACTGGGGCTGCTTGCTTGTCTTGCCCCCTCAAACTTCAAACGTAGCTTAGGTGGTCTGTGCCGGGCGCCTCCGGCAGCCCTGCTCCGAAAATGCGAACGTCTGCAGATAGCTCGCAGGCAGAAAGAGCTAGCCTGGAAAGCTGTTGCTCAGCCTCATCTGCCCATGGCACTGCTCGCACAGAGGCACAGAGACTGGGGCTGCTTGCTTGTCTTGTCCCCTCAAACTTCAAACGTAGCTTAGGTGGTCTGTGCCGGGCGCTTCCGGCAGCCCTGCTCCAAAAATGCGAACGTCTGCAGATAGCTCGCAGGCAGAAAGAGCTAGCCTGGAAAGCTGTTGCTCAGCCTCATCTGCCCATGGCACTGCTCGCACAGAGGCACAGAGACTGGGGCGGCTTGCTTGTCTTGTCCCCTCAAACTTCAAACGTAGCTTAGGTGGTCCGTGCCGGGCGCCTCCGGCAGCCCTGCTCCGAAAATGCGAACGTCTGCAGATAGCTCGCAGGCAGAAAGAGCTAGCCTGGAAAGCTGTTGCTCAGCCTCATCTGCCCATGGCACTGCTCGCACAGAGGCACAGAGACTGGGGCTGCTTGCTTGTCTTGTCCCCTCAAACTTCAAACGTAGCTTTGGTGGTCCGTGCCGGGCGCCTCCGGCAGCCCTGCTCCGAAAATGCGAACGTCTGCAGATAGCTCGCAGGCAGAAAGAGCTAGCCTGGAAAGCTGTTGCTCAGCCTCATCTGCCCATGGCACTGCTCGCACAGAGGCACAGAGACTGGGGCTGCTTGCTTGTCTTGTCCCCTCAAACTTCAAACGTACCTTGGGTGGTTCGTGCCGGGCGCCTCCGGCAGCCCTGCTCCGAAAATGCGAACGTCTGCAGATAGCTCGCAGGCAGAAAGAGCTAGCCTGGAAAGCTGTTGCTCAGCCTCATCTGCCCATGGCACTGCTCGCACAGAGGCACAGAGACTGGGGCTGCTTGCTTGTCTTGTCCCCTCAAACTTCAAACGTACCTTAGGTGGTCCGTGCCGGGCGCCTCCGGCAGCCCTGCTCCGAAAATGCGAACGTCTGCAGATAGCTCGCAGCCAGAAAGAGCTAGCCTGGAAAGCTGTTGCTCAGCCTCATCTGCCCATGGCACTGCTCGCACAGAGGCACAGAGACTGGGGCTGCTTGCTTGTCTTGTCCCCTCAAACTTCAAACGTAGCTTAGGTGGTCCGTGCCGGGCGCCTCAGGCAGCCCTGCTGCGAAAATGCTAAAGTCTGCAGATAGCTCGCAGGCAGAAAGAGCTAGCCTGGAAAGCTGTTGCTCAGCCTCATCTGCCCATGGCACTGCTCACACAGAGGCACAGAGACTGGGGCTGCTTGCTTGTCTTGTCCCCTCAAACATTAAAAGTAGCTTAGGTGGTCTGTGCCGGGCGCATCCGGCAGTCCTGCTCCAAAAATGCGAAAGTCTGCAGATAGCTCGCAGGCAGAAAGAGCTAGCCTGGAAAGCTGTTGCTCAGCCTCATCTGCCCATGGCACTGCTCGCACAGAGGCACAGAGACTGGGGCTGCTTGCTTGTCTTGTCCCCTCAAACTTCAAACGTAGCTTAGGTGGTCTGTGCCGGGCTCCTCCGGCAGCCATGCTCCGAAAATGCGAACGTCTGCAGATAGCTCGCAGCCAGAAAGAGCTAGCCTGGAAAGCTGTTGCTCAGCCTCATCTGCCCATGGCACTGCTCACACAGAGGCACAGAGACTGGGGCTGCTTGCTTGTCTTGCCCCCTCAAACTTCAAACGTAGCTTAGGTGGTCCGTGCCGGGTGCTTCCGGCAGCCCTGCTCCGAAAATGCTAAAGTCTGCAGATAGCTCGCAGGCAGAAAGAGCTAGCCTGGAAAGCTGTTGCTCAGCCTCATCTGCCCATGGCACTGCTCACACAGAGGCACAGAGACTGGGGCTGCTTGCTTGTCTTGTCCCCTCAAACATTAAAAGTAGCTTAGGTGGTCTGTGCCGGGCGCATCCGGCAGTCCTGCTCCAAAAATGCGAAAGTCTGCAGATAGCTCGCAGGCAGAAAGAGCTAGCCTGGAAAGCTGTTGCTCAGCCTCATCTGCCCATGGCACTGCTCGCACAGAGGCACAGAGACTGGGGCTGCTTGCTTGTCTTGCCACCTCAAACTTCAAACGTAGCTTAGGTGGTCCGTGCCGGGCGCCTCCGGCAGCCCTGCTCCGAAAATGCGAACGTCTGCAGATAGCTCGCAGGCAGAAACAGCTAGCCTGGAAAGCTTTTGCTCAGCCTCATCTGCCCATGGCACTGCTTGCACAGAGGCACAGAGACTGGGGCTACTTGCTTGTCTTGTCCCCTCAAACTTCAAACGTAGCTTAGGTGGTCCGTCTCGGGCGCCTCCGGCAGCCCTGCTCTGAAAATGCGAACGTCTGCAGATACCTTGCAAGCAGAAAGAGCTAGCCTGGAAAGCTGTTGCTCAGCCTCATCTGCCCATGGCACTGCTCGCACAGAGGCACAGAGACTGGGGCTGCTTGCTTGTCTTGTCCCCTCAAACTTCAAACGTAGCTTAGGTGGTCTGTGCCGGGCGCCTCCGGCAGCCCTGCTCCGAAAATGCGAACGTCTGCAGATAGCTCGCAGGCAGAAAGAGCTAGCCTGGAAAGCTGTTGCTCAGCCTCATCTGCCCATGGCACTGCTCGCACAGAGGCACAGAGACTGGGGCTGCTTGCTTGTCTTGCCCCCTCAAACTCCAAACGTAGCTTAGGTGGTCCGTGCCGGGCGCCTCCGGCAGCCCTGCTCCGAAAATGCGAACGTCTGCAGATAGCTCGCAGGCAGAAAGAGCTAGCCTGGAAAGCTGTTGCTCAGCCTCATCTGCCCATGGCACTGCTCGCACAGAGGCACAGAGACTGGGGCTGCTTGCTTGTCTTGTCCCCTCGAACATTAAAAGTAGCTTAGGTGGTCTGTGCCGGGCGCCTCCGACAGCCCTGCTCCAAAAATGCGAACGTCTGCAGATAGCTCGCAGCCAGAAAGTGCTAGCCTGGAAAGCTGTTGCTCAGCCTCATCTGCCCATGGCACTGCTCACACAGAGGCACAGAGACTGGGTCTGCTTGCTTGTCTTGCCCCCTCAAACTTCAAAAGTATCTTAGGTGGTCCCTGCCAGGTGCTTCCGGCAGCCCTGCTCGGAAAATGCGAACGTCTGCAGATAGCTCGCAGGCAGAAAGAGCTAGCCTGGAAAGCTGTTGCTCAGCCTCATCTGCCCATGGCACTGCTCGCACAGAGGCACAGAGACTGGGGCTGCTTGCTTGTCTTGCCCCCTCAAACTTCAAACGTAGCTTAGGTGGTCTGTGCCGGGCGCCTCCGGCAGCCCTGCTCCGAAAATGCGAACGTCTGCAGATAGCTCGCAGGCAGAAAGAGCTAGCCTGGAAAGCTGTTGCTCAGCCTCATCTGCCCATGGCACTGCTCACACAGAGGCACAGAGACTGGGGCTGCTTGCTTGTCTTGTCCCCTCAAACATTAAAAGTAGCTTAGGTGGTCTGTGCCGGGCGCCTCCGGCAGTCCTGCTCCAAAAATGCGAACGTCTGAAGATAGCTCGCAGCCAGAAAGTGCTAGCCTGGAAAGCTGTTGCTCAGCCTCATCTGCCCATGGCACTGCTCGCACAGAGGCACAGAGACTGGGGCTGCTTGCTTGTCTTGCCCCCTCAAACTTCAAAAGTAGCTTAGGTGGTCCCTGCCGGGTGCTTCCGGCAGCCCTGCTCGGAAAATGCGAACGTCTGCAGATAGCTCGCAGGCAGAAAGAGCTAGCCTGGAAAGCTGTTGCTCAGCCTCATCTGCCCATGGCACTGCTCGCACAGAGGCACAGAGACTGGGGCTGCTTGCTTGTCTTGCCCCCTCAAACTTCAAACGTAGCTTAGGTGGTCCGTGCCGGGCGCCTCCGGCAGCCCTGCTCCGAAAATGCGAACGTCTGCAGATAGCTCGCAGGCAGAAAGAGCTAGCCTGGAAAGCTGTTGCTCAGCCTCATCTGCCCATGGCACTGCTCACACAGAGGCACAGAGACTGGGTCTGCTTGCTTGTCTTGCCCCCTCAAACTTCAAAAGTAGCTTAGGTGGTCCCTGCCGGGTGCTTCCGGCAGCCCTGCTCGGAAAATGCGAACGTCTGCAGATAGCTCGCAGGCAGAAAGAGCTAGCCTGGAAAGCTGTTGCTCAGCCTCATCTGCCCATGGCACTGCTCGCACAGAGGCACAGAGACTGGGGCTGCTTGCTTGTCTTGCCCCCTCAAACTTCAAACGTAGCTTAGGTGGTCTGTGCCGGGCGCCTCCGGCAGCCCTGCTCCGAAAATGCGAACGTCTGCAGATAGCTCGCAGGCAGAAAGAGCTAGCCTGGAAAGCTGTTGCTCAGCCTCATCTGCCCATGGCACTGCTCGCACAGAGGCACAGAGACTGGGGCTGCTTGCTTGTCTTGTCCCCTCAAACTTCAAACGTAGCTTAGGTGGTCTGTGCCGGGCGCTTCCGGCAGCCCTGCTCCAAAAATGCGAACGTCTGCAGATAGCTCGCAGGCAGAAAGAGCTAGCCTGGAAAGCTGTTGCTCAGCCTCATCTGCCCATGGCACTGCTCGCACAGAGGCACAGAGACTGGGGCGGCTTGCTTGTCTTGTCCCCTCAAACTTCAAACGTAGCTTAGGTGGTCCGTGCCGGGCGCCTCCGGCAGCCCTGCTCCGAAAATGCGAACGTCTGCAGATAGCTCGCAGGCAGAAAGAGCTAGCCTGGAAAGCTGTTGCTCAGCCTCATCTGCCCATGGCACTGCTCGCACAGAGGCACAGAGACTGGGGCTGCTTGCTTGTCTTGTCCCCTCAAACTTCAAACGTAGCTTTGGTGGTCCGTGCCGGGCGCCTCCGGCAGCCCTGCTCCGAAAATGCGAACGTCTGCAGATAGCTCGCAGGCAGAAAGAGCTAGCCTGGAAAGCTGTTGCTCAGCCTCATCTGCCCATGGCACTGCTCGCACAGAGGCACAGAGACTGGGGCTGCTTGCTTGTCTTGTCCCCTCAAACTTCAAACGTACCTTGGGTGGTTCGTGCCGGGCGCCTCCGGCAGCCCTGCTCCGAAAATGCGAACGTCTGCAGATAGCTCGCAGGCAGAAAGAGCTAGCCTGGAAAGCTGTTGCTCAGCCTCATCTGCCCATGGCACTGCTCGCACAGAGGCACAGAGACTGGGGCTGCTTGCTTGTCTTGTCCCCTCAAACTTCAAACGTACCTTAGGTGGTCCGTGCCGGGCGCCTCCGGCAGCCCTGCTCCGAAAATGCGAACGTCTGCAGATAGCTCGCAGCCAGAAAGAGCTAGCCTGGAAAGCTGTTGCTCAGCCTCATCTGCCCATGGCACTGCTCGCACAGAGGCACAGAGACTGGGGCTGCTTGCTTGTCTTGTCCCCTCAAACTTCAAACGTAGCTTAGGTGGTCCGTGCCGGGCGCCTCAGGCAGCCCTGCTGCGAAAATGCTAAAGTCTGCAGATAGCTCGCAGGCAGAAAGAGCTAGCCTGGAAAGCTGTTGCTCAGCCTCATCTGCCCATGGCACTGCTCACACAGAGGCACAGAGACTGGGGCTGCTTGCTTGTCTTGTCCCCTCAAACATTAAAAGTAGCTTAGGTGGTCTGTGCCGGGCGCATCCGGCAGTCCTGCTCCAAAAATGCGAAAGTCTGCAGATAGCTCGCAGGCAGAAAGAGCTAGCCTGGAAAGCTGTTGCTCAGCCTCATCTGCCCATGGCACTGCTCGCACAGAGGCACAGAGACTGGGGCTGCTTGCTTGTCTTGTCCCCTCAAACTTCAAACGTAGCTTAGGTGGTCTGTGCCGGGCTCCTCCGGCAGCCATGCTCCGAAAATGCGAACGTCTGCAGATAGCTCGCAGCCAGAAAGAGCTAGCCTGGAAAGCTGTTGCTCAGCCTCATCTGCCCATGGCACTGCTCACACAGAGGCACAGAGACTGGGGCTGCTTGCTTGTCTTGCCCCCTCAAACTTCAAACGTAGCTTAGGTGGTCCGTGCCGGGTGCTTCCGGCAGCCCTGCTCCGAAAATGCGAACGTCTGCAGATAGCTCGCAGCCAGAAAGAGCTAGCCTGGAAAGCTGTTGCTCAGCCTCATCTGCCCATGGCACTGCTCGCACAGAGGCACAGAGACTGGGGCAGCTTGCTTGTCTTGTCCCCTCAAACTTCAAACGTAGCTTTGGTGGTCTGTGCCGGGCGCCTCCGGCAGCCCTGCTCCGAAAATGCGAACGTCTGCAGATAGCTCGCAGGCAGAAAGAGCTAGCCTGGAAAGCTGTTGCTCAGCCTCATCTGCCCATGGCACTGCTCGCACAGAGGCACAGAGACTGGGGCTGCTTGCTTGTCTTGTCCCCTCAAACTTCAAACGTAGCTTAGGTGGTCCGTGCCGGGCGCCTCCGGCAGCCCTGCTCCGAAAATGCGAACGTCTGCAGATAGCTCGCAGGCAGAAAGAGCTAGCCTGGAAAGCTGTTGCTCAGCCTCATCTGCCCATGGCACTGCTCACACAGAGGCACAGAGACTGGGGCTGCTTGCTTGTCTTGTCCCCTCAAACATTAAAAGTAGCTTAGGTGGTCTGTGCCGGGCGCCTCCGGCAGTCCTGCTCCGAAAATGCGAACGTCTGCAGATAGCTCGCAGGCAGAAAGAGCTAGCCTGGAAAGCTGTTGCTCAGCCTCATCTGCCCATGGCACTGCTCGCACAGAGGCACAGAGACTGGGGCTGCTTGCTTGTCTTGTCCCCTCAAACTTCAAACGTAGCTTAGGTGGTCCGTGCCGGGCGCCTCCGGCAGCCCTGCTCCGAAAATGCGAACGTCTGCAGATAGCTCGCAGGCAGAAACAGCTAGCCTGGAAAGCTGTTGCTCAGCCTCATCTGCCCATGGCACTGCTCACACAGAGGCACAGAGACTGGGGCTGCTTGCTTGTCTTGTCCCCTCAAACTTCAAACGTAGCTTACGTGGTCCGTCTCGGGCGCCTTCGGCAGCCCTGCTCTGAAAATGCCAATGTCTGCAGATAGCTCGCAGGCAGAAAGAGCTAGCCTGGAAAGCTGTTGCTCAGCCTCATCTGCCCATGGCACTGCTCGCACAGAGGCACAGAGACTGGGGCTGCTTGCTTGTCTTGCCCCCTCAAACTTCAAACATAGCTTAGGTGGTCCGTGCCGGGCGCCTCCGGCAGCCCTGCTCCGAAAATGCGAACGTCTGCAGATAGCTCGCAGGCAGAAAGAGCTAGCCTGGAAAGCTGTTGCTCAGCCTCATCTGCCCATGGCACTGCTTGCACAGAGGCACAGAGACTGGGGCTGCTTGCTTGTCTTGTCCCCTCGAACATTAAAAGTAGCTTAGGTGGTCTGTGCCGGGCGCCTCCGACAGCCCTGCTCCAAAAATGCGAACGTCTGCAGATAGCTCGCAGGCAGAAAGTGCTAGCCTGGAAAGCTGTTGCTCAGCCTCATCTGCCCATGGCACTGCTCACACAGAGGCACAGAGACTGGGTCTGCTTGCTTGTCTTGCCCCCTCAAACTTCAGAAGTAGCTTAGGTGTTTTCTGCCGGGTGCTTCCGGCAGCCCTGCTCGGAAAATGCGAACGTCTGCAGATAGCTCGCAGGCAGAAAGAGCTAGCCTGGAAAGCTGTTGCTCAGCCTCATCTGCCCATGGCACTGCTCGCACAGAGGCACAGAGACTGGGGCTGCTTGCTTGTCTTGCCCCCTCAAACTTCAAACGTAGCTTAGGTGGTCCGTGCCGGGCGCCTCCGGCAGCCCTGCTCCGAAAATGCGAACGTCTGCAGATAGCTCGCAGGCAGAAAGAGCTAGCCTGGAAAGCTGTTGCTCAGCCTCATCTGCCCATGGCACTGCTCGCACAGAGGCACAGAGACTGGGGCTGCTTGCTTGTCTTGTCCCCTCAAACTTCAAACGTAGCTTAGGTGGTCCGTGCCGGGCGCCTCCGGCGGCCCTGCTCCGAAAATGCGAACGTCTGCAGATAGCTCGCAGGCAGAAAGAGCTAGCCTGGAAAGCTGTTGCTCAGCCTCATCTGAACATGGCACTGCTCGCACAGAGGCACAGAGACTGGGGCTACTTGCTTGTCTTGCCCCCTCAAACTTCAAACGTAGCTTAGGTGGTGCGTGCCGGGCGCCTACGGCAGCCCTGCTCCGAAAATGCGAACGTCTGCAGATAGCTCGCAGGCAGAAAGAGCTAGCCTGGAAAGCTGTTGCTCAGCCTCATCTGCCCATGGCACTGCTCGCACAGAGGCACAGAGACTGGGGCTGCTTGCTTGTCTTGCCCCCTCAAACTTCAAACGTAGTTTAGGTGGTCCGTGCCGGGCGCCTCCGGCAGCCCTGCTCTGAAAATGCGAACGTCTGCAGATAGCTCGCAGGCAGAAAGAGCTAGCCTGGAAAGCTGTTGCTCAGCCTCATCTGCCCATGGCACTGCTCGCACAGAGGCACAGAGACTGGGGCTGCTTGCTTGTCTTGTCCCCTCAAACTTCAAACGTAGCTTAAGTGGTCTGTGCCTGGCACTTCCGGCAGCACTGCTCCAAAAATGCAAACGTCTGCAGATAGCTCGCAGGCAGAAAGAGCTAGCCTGGAAAGCTGTTGCTCAGCCTCATCTGCCCATGGCACTGCTCGCACAGAGGCACAGAGACTGGGGCTGCTTGCTTGTCTTGTCCCCTCAAACTTCAAACGTAGCTTAGGTGGTCCGTGCCGGGCGCCTCCGGCAGCCCTGCTCCGAAAATGCGAACGTCTGCAGATAGCTCGCAGGCAGAAAGAGCTAGCCTGGAAAGCTGTTGCTCAGCCTCATCTGCCCATGGCACTGCTCACACAGAGGCACAGAGACTGGGGCTGCTTGCTTGTCTTGTCCCCTCAAACTTCAAACGTAGCTTAGGTGGTCCGTGCCGGGCGCCTCCGGCAGCCCTGCTCCGAAAATGCGAATGTCTGCAGATAGCTCGCAGGCAGAAAGAGCTAGCCTGGAAAGCTGTTGCTCAGCGTCATCTGCCCATGGCACTGCTCGCACAGAGGCACAGAGACTGGGGCTGCTTGCTTGTCTTGTCCCCTCAAACTTCAAACGTAGCTTAGGTGGTCCGTGCCGGGCGCCTCCGACAGCCCTGCTCCGAAAATGCGAACGTCTGCAGATAGCTCGCAGGCAGAAAGAGCTAGCCTGGAAAGCTGTTGCTCAGCCTCATCTGCCCATGGCACTGCTCACACAGAGGCACAGAGACTGGGGCTGCTTGCTTGTCTTGCCCCCTCAAACTTCAAACGTAGCTTAGGTGGTCCGTGCCGGGCGCCTCCGGCAGCCCTGCTCTGAAAATGCGAACGTCTGCAGATAGCTCGCAGGCAGAAAGAGCTAGCCTGGAAAGCTGTTGCTCAGCCTCATCTGCCCATGGCACTGCTCGCACAGAGGCACAGAGACTGGGGCTGCTTGCTTGTCTTGTCCCCTCAAACTTCAAACGTAGCTTTGGTGGTCTGTGCCGGGCGCCTCCGGCAGCCCTGCTCCGAAAATGCGAACGTCTGCAGATAGCTCGCAGGCAGAAGGAGCTAGCCTGGAAAGCTGTTGCTCAGCCTCATCTGCCCATGGCACTGCTCGCACAGAGGCACAGAGACTGGGGCTGCTTGCTTGTCTTGTCCCCTCAAACTTCAAACGTACCTTGGGTGGTTCGTGCCGGGCGCCTCCGGCAGCCCTGCTCCGAAAATGCGAACGTCTGCAGATAGCTCGCAGGCAGAAAGAGCTAGCCTGGAAAGCTGTTGCTCAGCCTCATCTGCCCATGGCACTGCTCGCACAGAGGCACAGAGACTGGGGCTGCTTGCTTGTCTTGTCCCCTCAAACTTCAAACGTAGCTTAGGTGGTCCGTGCCGGGCGCTTCCGGCAGCCCTGCTCTGAAAATGCGAACATCAGCAGATAGCTCGCAGGCAGAAAGAGCTAGCCTGGAAATCTGTTGCTCAGCCTCATCTGCCCACGGCATTGCTCGCACAGAGGCACAGAGACTGGGGCTGCTTGCTTGTCTTGCCACCTCAAACTTCAAACGTAGCTTAGGTGGTCCGTGCCGGGCGCCTCCGGCAGCCCTGCTCCGAAAATGCGAACGTCTGCAGATAGCTCGCAGGCAGAAACAGCTAGCCTGGAAAGCTTTTGCTCAGCCTCATCTGCCCATGGCACTGCTTGCACAGAGGCACAGAGACTGGGGCTACTTGCTTGTCTTGTCCCCTCAAACTTCAAACGTAGCTTAGGTGGTCCGTCTCGGGCGCCTCCGGCAGCCCTGCTCTGAAAATGCGAATGTCTGCAGATACCTTGCAAGCAGAAAGAGCTAGCCTGGAAAGCTGTTGCTCAGCCTCATCTGCCCATGGCACTGCTCGCACAGAGGCACAGAGACTGGGGCTGCTTGCTTGTCTTGTCCCCTCAAACTTCAAACGTAGCTTAGGTGGTCTGTGCCGGGCGCCTCCGGCAGCCCTGCTCCGAAAATGCGAACGTCTGCAGATAGCTCGCAGGCAGAAAGAGCTAGCCTGGAAAGCTGTTGCTCAGCCTCATCTGCCCATGGCACTGCTCGCACAGAGGCACAGAGACTGGGGCTGCTTGCTTGTCTTGCCCCCTCAAACTCCAAACGTAGCTTAGGTGGTCCGTGCCGGGCGCCTCCGGCAGCCCTGCTCCGAAAATGCGAACGTCTGCAGATAGCTCGCAGGCAGAAAGAGCTAGCCTGGAAAGCTGTTGCTCAGCCTCATCTGCCCATGGCACTGCTCGCACAGAGGCACAGAGACTGGGGCTGCTTGCTTGTCTTGTCCCCTCGAACATTAAAAGTAGCTTAGGTGGTCTGTGCCGGGCGCCTCCGACAGCCCTGCTCCAAAAATGCGAACGTCTGCAGATAGCTCGCAGCCAGAAAGTGCTAGCCTGGAAAGCTGTTGCTCAGCCTCATCTGCCCATGGCACTGCTCACACAGAGGCACAGAGACTGGGTCTGCTTGCTTGTCTTGCCCCCTCAAACTTCAAAAGTATCTTAGGTGGTCCCTGCCGGGTGCTTCCGGCAGCCCTGCTCGGAAAATGCGAACGTCTGCAGATAGCTCGCAGGCAGAAAGAGCTAGCCTGGAAAGCTGTTGCTCAGCCTCATCTGCCCATGGCACTGCTCGCACAGAGGCACAGAGACTGGGGCTGCTTGCTTGTCTTGCCCCCTCAAACTTCAAACGTAGCTTAGGTGGTCTGTGCCGGGCGCCTCCGGCAGCCCTGCTCCGAAAATGCGAACGTCTGCAGATAGCTCGCAGGCAGAAAGAGCTAGCCTGGAAAGCTGTTGCTCAGCCTCATCTGCCCATGGCACTGCTCGCACAGAGGCACAGAGACTGGGGCTGCTTGCTTGTCTTGTCCCCTCAAACTTCAAAGGTAGCTTAGGTGGTCTGTGCCGGGCGCTTCCGGCAGCCCTGCTCCAAAAATGCGAACGTCTGCAGATAGCTCGCAGGCAGAAAGAGCTAGCCTGGAAAGCTGTTGCTCAGCCTCATCTGCCCATGGCACTGCTCGCACAGAGGCACAGAGACTGGGGCTGCTTGCTTGTCTTGTCCCCTCAAACTTCAAACGTAGCTTAGGTGGTCCGTGCCGAGCGCCTCCGGCAGCCCTGCTCCGAAAATGCAAACGTCTGCAGATAGCTCGCAGGCAGAAAGAGCTAGCCTGGAAAGCTGTTGCTCAGCCTCATCTGCCCATGGCACTGCTCACACAGAGGCACAGAGACTGGGGCTGCTTGCTTGTCTTGTCCCCTCAAACATTAAAAGTAGCTTAGGTGGTCTGTGCCGGGCGCCTCCGGCAGTCCTGCTCCAAAAATGCGAACGTCTGCAGATAGCTCGCAGCCAGAAAGTGCTAGCCTGGAAAGCTGTTGCTCAGCCTCATCTGCCCATGGCACTGCTCGCACAGAGGCACAGAGACTGGGGCTGCTTGCTTGTCTTGCCCCCTCAAACTTCAAAAGTAGCTTAGGTGGTCCCTGCCGGGTGCTTCCGGCAGCCCTGCTCGGAAAATGCGAACGTCTGCAGATAGCTCGCAGGCAGAAAGAGCTAGCCTGGAAAGCTGTTGCTCAGCCTCATCTGCCCATGGCACTGCTCGCACAGAGGCACAGAGACTGGGGCTGCTTGCTTGTCTTGCCCCCTCAAACTTCAAACGTAGCTTAGGTGGTCCGTGCCGGGCGCCTCCGGCAGCCCTGCTCCGAAAATGCGAACGTCTGCAGATAGCTCGCAGGCAGAAAGAGCTAGCCTGGAAAGCTGTTGCTCAGCCTCATCTGCCCATGGCACTGCTCGCACAGAGGCACAGAGACTGGGGCTGCTTGCTTGTCTTGTCCCCTCAAACTTCAAACGTAGCTTAGGTGGTCTGTGCCGGGCGCTTCCGGCAGCCCTGCTCCAAAAATGCGAACGTCTGCAGATAGCTCGCAGGCAGAAAGAGCTAGCCTGGAAAGCTGTTGCTCAGCCTCATCTGCCCATGGCACTGCTCACACAGAGGCACAGAGACTGGGTCTGCTTGCTTGTCTTGCCCCCTCAAACTTCAAAAGTAGCTTAGGTGGTCCCTGCCGGGTGCTTCCGGCAGCCCTGCTCGGAAAATGCGAACGTCTGCAGATAGCTCGCAGGCAGAAAGAGCTAGCCTGGAAAGCTGTTGCTCAGCCTCATCTGCCCATGGCACTGCTCGCACAGAGGCACAGAGACTGGGGCTGCTTGCTTGTCTTGCCCCCTCAAACTTCAAACGTAGCTTAGGTGGTCTGTGCCGGGCGCCTCCGGCAGCCCTGCTCCGAAAATGCGAACGTCTGCAGATAGCTCGCAGGCAGAAAGAGCTAGCCTGGAAAGCTGTTGCTCAGCCTCATCTGCCCATGGCACTGCTCGCACAGAGGCACAGAGACTGGGGCTGCTTGCTTGTCTTGTCCCCTCAAACTTCAAACGTAGCTTAGGTGGTCTGTGCCGGGCGCTTCCGGCAGCCCTGCTCCAAAAATGCGAACGTCTGCAGATAGCTCGCAGGCAGAAAGAGCTAGCCTGGAAAGCTGTTGCTCAGCCTCATCTGCCCATGGCACTGCTCGCACAGAGGCACAGAGACTGGGGCGGCTTGCTTGTCTTGTCCCCTCAAACTTCAAACGTAGCTTAGGTGGTCCGTGCCGGGCGCCTCCGGCAGCCCTGCTCCGAAAATGCGAACGTCTGCAGATAGCTCGCAGGCAGAAAGAGCTAGCCTGGAAAGCTGTTGCTCAGCCTCATCTGCCCATGGCACTGCTCGCACAGAGGCACAGAGACTGGGGCTGCTTGCTTGTCTTGTCCCCTCAAACTTCAAACGTAGCTTTGGTGGTCCGTGCCGGGCGCCTCCGGCAGCCCTGCTCCGAAAATGCGAACGTCTGCAGATAGCTCGCAGGCAGAAAGAGCTAGCCTGGAAAGCTGTTGCTCAGCCTCATCTGCCCATGGCACTGCTCGCACAGAGGCACAGAGACTGGGGCTGCTTGCTTGTCTTGTCCCCTCAAACTTCAAACGTACCTTGGGTGGTTCGTGCCGGGCGCCTCCGGCAGCCCTGCTCCGAAAATGCGAACGTCTGCAGATAGCTCGCAGGCAGAAAGAGCTAGCCTGGAAAGCTGTTGCTCAGCCTCATCTGCCCATGGCACTGCTCGCACAGAGGCACAGAGACTGGGGCTGCTTGCTTGTCTTGTCCCCTCAAACTTCAAACGTACCTTAGGTGGTCCGTGCCGGGCGCCTCCGGCAGCCCTGCTCCGAAAATGCGAACGTCTGCAGATAGCTCGCAGCCAGAAAGAGCTAGCCTGGAAAGCTGTTGCTCAGCCTCATCTGCCCATGGCACTGCTCGCACAGAGGCACAGAGACTGGGGCTGCTTGCTTGTCTTGTCCCCTCAAACTTCAAACGTAGCTTAGGTGGTCCGTGCCGGGCGCCTCAGGCAGCCCTGCTGCGAAAATGCTAAAGTCTGCAGATAGCTCGCAGGCAGAAAGAGCTAGCCTGGAAAGCTGTTGCTCAGCCTCATCTGCCCATGGCACTGCTCACACAGAGGCACAGAGACTGGGGCTGCTTGCTTGTCTTGTCCCCTCAAACATTAAAAGTAGCTTAGGTGGTCTGTGCCGGGCGCATCCGGCAGTCCTGCTCCAAAAATGCGAAAGTCTGCAGATAGCTCGCAGGCAGAAAGAGCTAGCCTGGAAAGCTGTTGCTCAGCCTCATCTGCCCATGGCACTGCTCGCACAGAGGCACAGAGACTGGGGCTGCTTGCTTGTCTTGTCCCCTCAAACTTCAAACGTAGCTTAGGTGGTCTGTGCTGGGCTCCTCCGGCAGCCATGCTCCGAAAATGCGAACGTCTGCAGATAGCTCGCAGCCAGAAAGAGCTAGCCTGGAAAGCTGTTGCTCAGCCTCATCTGCCCATGGCACTGCTCACACAGAGGCACAGAGACTGGGGCTGCTTGCTTGTCTTGCCCCCTCAAACTTCAAACGTAGCTTAGGTGGTCCGTGCCGGGTGCTTCCGGCAGCCCTGCTCCGAAAATGCGAACGTCTGCAGATAGCTCGCAGCCAGAAAGAGCTAGCCTGGAAAGCTGTTGCTCAGCCTCATCTGCCCATGGCACTGCTCGCACAGAGGCACAGAGACTGGGGCAGCTTGCTTGTCTTGTCCCCTCAAACTTCAAACGTAGCTTTGGTGGTCTGTGCCGGGCGCCTCCGGCAGCCCTGCTCCGAAAATGCGAACGTCTGCAGATAGCTCGCAGGCAGAAAGAGCTAGCCTGGAAAGCTGTTGCTCAGCCTCATCTGCCCATGGCACTGCTCGCACAGAGGCACAGAGACTGGGGCTGCTTGCTTGTCTTGTCCCCTCAAACTTCAAACGTAGCTTAGGTGGTCCGTGCCGGGCGCCTCCGGCAGCCCTGCTCCGAAAATGCGAACGTCTGCAGATAGCTCGCAGGCAGAAAGAGCTAGCCTGGAAAGCTGTTGCTCAGCCTCATCTGCCCATGGCACTGCTCGCACAGAGGCACAGAGACTGGGGCTGCTTGCTTGTCTTGTCCCCTCAAACTTCAAACGTAGCTTTGGTGGTCCGTGCCGGGCGCCTCCGGCAGCCCTGCTCCGAAAATGCGAACGTCTGCAGATAGCTCGCAGGCAGAAAGAGCTAGCCTGGAAAGCTGTTGCTCAGCCTCATCTGCCCATGGCACTGCTCGCACAGAGGCACAGAGACTGGGGCTGCTTGCTTGTCTTGTCCCCTCAAACTTCAAACGTAGCTTAGGTGGTCCGTCTCGGGCGCCTCCGGCAGCCCTGCTCTGAAAATGCGAATGTCTGCAGATACCTCGCAGGCAGAAAGAGCTAGCCTGGAAAGCTGTTGCTCAGCCTCATCTGCCCATGGCACTGCTCGCACAGAGGCACAGAGACTGGGGCTGCTTGCTTGTCTTGTCCCCTCAAACTTCAAACGTAGCTTAGGTGGTCCGTGCCTGGATCCTCCGGCAGCCCTGCTCCGAAAATGCGAACGTCTGCAGATAGCTCGCAGGCAGAAAGAGCTAGCCTGGAAAGCTGTTGCTCAGCCTCATCTGCCCATGGCACTGCTCGCACAGAGGCACAGAGACTGGGGCTGCTTGCTTGTCTTGTCCCCTCAAACTTCAAACGTAGCTTAGGTGGTCCGTGCCGGGCGCTTCCTGCAGCCCTGCTCCGAAAATGCGAACGTCTGCAGATAGCTCGCAGGCAGAAAGAGCTAGCCTGGAAAGCTGTTGCTCAGCCTCATCTGCCCATGGCACTGCTCGCACAGAGGCACAGAGACTGGGGCTGCTTGCTTGTCTTGTACCCTCAAACTTCAAACGTACCTTAGGTGGTCTGTGCCGGGCGCCTCCGGCAGCCCTGCTCCGAAAATGCGAACGTCTGCAGATAGCTCGCAGGCAGAAAGAGCTAGCCTGGAAAGCTGTTGCTCAGCCTCATCTGCCCATGGCACTGCTCACACAGAGGCACAGAGACTGGGGCTGCTTGCTTGTCTTGTCCCCTCAAACTTCAAACGTAGCTTAGGTGGTCCGTGCCGGGCGCCTCCGGCAGCCCTGCTCCGAAAATGCGAACGTCTGCAGATAGCTCACAGGCAGAAAGAGCTAGCCTGGAAAGCTGTTGACAAGCCTCATCTGCCCATGGCACTGCTCGCACAGAGGCACAGAGACTGGGGCTGCTTGCTTGTCTTGTCCCCTCAAACTTCAAACGTAGCTTAGGAGGTCTGTGCCGGGTGCTTCCGGCAGCCCTGCTCCGAAAATGCGAACGTCTGTAGATAGCTCGCAGGCAGAAAAGCTAGCCTGGAAAGCTGTTGCTCAGCCTCATCTGCCCATGGCACTGCTCGCACAGAGGCACAGAGACTGGGGCTGCTTGCTTGTCTTGTCCCCTCAAACTTCAAACGTAGCTTAGGTGGTCTGTGCCGGGCTCCTCCAGCAGCCCTGCTCCGAAAATGCGAACGTCTGCAGATAGCTCGCAGGCAGAAAGAGCTAGCCTGGAAAGCTGTTGCTCAGCCTCATCTGCCCATGGCACTGCTCACACAGAGGCACACAGACTGGGGCTGCTTGCTTGTCTTGCCCCCTCAAACTTCAAACGTAGCTTAGGTGGTCCGTGCTGGGCGCCTCCGGCAGCCCTGCTCCGAAAATGCGAACGTCTGCAGATAGCTCGCAGGCAGAAAGAGCTAGCCTGGAAAGCTGTTGCTCAGCCTCATCTGCCCATGGCACTGCTCGCACAGAGGCACAGAGACTGGGGCTGCTTGCTTGTCTTGTCCCCTCAAACTTCAAACGTAGCTTAGGTGGTCCGTCTCGGGCGCCTCCGGCAGCCCTGCTCTGAAAATGCGAATGTCTGCAGATACCTCGCAGGCAGAAAGAGCTAGCCTGGAAAGCTGTTGCTCAGCCTCATCTGCCCATGGCACTGCTCGCACAGAGGCACAGAGACTGGGGCTGCTTGCTTGTCTTGTCCCCTCAAACTTCAAACGTAGCTTAGGTGGTCTGTGCCGGGCTCCTCCGGCAGCCCTGCTCCGAAAATGCGAACGTCTGCAGATAGCTCGCAGGCAGAAAGAGCTAGCCTGGAAAGCTGTTGCTCAGCCTCATCTGCCCATGGCACTGCTCGCACAGAGGCACAGAGACTGGGGCTGCTTGCTTGTCTTGTCCCCTCAAACTTCAAACGTAGCTTAGGTGGTCCGTGCCGGGCGCCTCCGGCAGCCCTGCTCCGAAAATGCAAACGTCTGCAGATAGCTCGCAGGCAGAAAGAGCTAGCCTGGAAAGCTGTTGCTCAGCCTCATCTGCCCATGGCAATGCTCGCACAGAGGCACAGAGACTGGGGCTGCTTGCTTGTCTTGTCCCCTCAAACTTCAAACGTACCTTAGGTGGTCCGTGCCGGGCGCCTCCGGTAGCCCTGCTCCGAAAATGCGAACGTCTGCAGATAGCTCGCAGGCAGAAAGAGCTAGCCTGGAAAGCTGTTGCTCAGCCTCATCTGCCCATGGCACTGCTCGCACAGAGGCACAGAGACTGGGGCAGCTTGCTTGTCTTGTCCCCTCAAACTTCAAACGTAGCTTTGGTGGTCTGTGCCGGGCGCCTCCGGCAGCCCTGCTCCGAAAATGCGAACGTCTGCAGATAGCTCGCAGGCAGAAAGAGCTAGCCTGGAAAGCTGTTGCTCAGCCTCATCTGCCCATGGCACTGCTCGCACAGAGGCACAGAGACTGGGGCTGCTTGCTTGTCTTGTCCCCTCAAACTTCAAACGTAGCTTAGGTGGTCCGTGCCGGGCGCCTCCGGCAGCCCTGCTCCGAAAATGCGAACGTCTGCAGATAGCTCGCAGGCAGAAAGAGCTAGCCTGGAAAGCTGTTGCTCAGCCTCATCTGCCCATGGCACTGCTCGCACAGAGGCACAGAGACTGGGGCTGCTTGCTTGTCTTGTCCCCTCAAACTTCAAACGTAGCTTTGGTGGTCCGTGCCGGGCGCCTCCGGCAGCCCTGCTCCGAAAATGCGAACGTCTGCAGATAGCTCGCAGGCAGAAAGAGCTAGCCTGGAAAGCTGTTGCTCAGCCTCATCTGCCCATGGCACTGCTCGCACAGAGGCACAGAGACTGGGGCTGCTTGCTTGTCTTGTCCCCTCAAACTTCAAACGTAGCTTAGGTGGTCCGTCTCGGGCGCCTCCGGCAGCCCTGCTCTGAAAATGCGAATGTCTGCAGATACCTCGCAGGCAGAAAGAGCTAGCCTGGAAAGCTGTTGCTCAGCCTCATCTGCCCATGGCACTGCTCGCACAGAGGCACAGAGACTGGGGCTGCTTGCTTGTCTTGTCCCCTCAAACTTCAAACGTAGCTTAGGTGGTCCGTGCCTGGATCCTCCGGCAGCCCTGCTCCGAAAATGCGAACGTCTGCAGATAGCTCGCAGGCAGAAAGAGCTAGCCTGGAAAGCTGTTGCTCAGCCTCATCTGCCCATGGCACTGCTCGCACAGAGGCACAGAGACTGGGGCTGCTTGCTTGTCTTGTCCCCTCAAACTTCAAACGTAGCTTAGGTGGTCCGTGCCGGGCGCTTCCTGCAGCCCTGCTCCGAAAATGCGAACGTCTGCAGATAGCTCGCAGGCAGAAAGAGCTAGCCTGGAAAGCTGTTGCTCAGCCTCATCTGCCCATGGCACTGCTCGCACAGAGGCACAGAGACTGGGGCTGCTTGCTTGTCTTGTACCCTCAAACTTCAAACGTACCTTAGGTGGTCTGTGCCGGGCGCCTCCGGCAGCCCTGCTCCGAAAATGCGAACGTCTGCAGATAGCTCGCAGGCAGAAAGAGCTAGCCTGGAAAGCTGTTGCTCAGCCTCATCTGCCCATGGCACTGCTCACACAGAGGCACAGAGACTGGGGCTGCTTGCTTGTCTTGTCCCCTCAAACTTCAAACGTAGCTTAGGTGGTCCGTGCCGGGCGCCTCCGGCAGCCCTGCTCCGAAAATGCGAACGTCTGCAGATAGCTCACAGGCAGAAAGAGCTAGCCTGGAAAGCTGTTGACAAGCCTCATCTGCCCATGGCACTGCTCGCACAGAGGCACAGAGACTGGGGCTGCTTGCTTGTCTTGTCCCCTCAAACTTCAAACGTAGCTTAGGAGGTCTGTGCCGGGTGCTTCCGGCAGCCCTGCTCCGAAAATGCGAACGTCTGTAGATAGCTCGCAGGCAGAAAAGCTAGCCTGGAAAGCTGTTGCTCAGCCTCATCTGCCCATGGCACTGCTCGCACAGAGGCACAGAGACTGGGGCTGCTTGCTTGTCTTGTCCCCTCAAACTTCAAACGTAGCTTAGGTGGTCTGTGCCGGGCTCCTCCAGCAGCCCTGCTCCGAAAATGCGAACGTCTGCAGATAGCTCGCAGGCAGAAAGAGCTAGCCTGGAAAGCTGTTGCTCAGCCTCATCTGCCCATGGCACTGCTCACACAGAGGCACACAGAGTGGGGCTGCTTGCTTGTCTTGCCCCCTCAAACTTCAAACGTAGCTTAGGTGGTCCGTGCCGAGCGCCTCCGGCAGCCCTGCTCCGAAAATGCGAACGTCTGCAGATAGCTCGCAGGCAGAAAGAGCTAGCCTGGAAAGCTGTTGCTCAGCCTCATCTGCCCATGGCACTGCTCGCACAGAGGCACAGAGACTGGGGCTGCTTGCTTGTCTTGTCCCCTCAAACTTCAAACGTAGCTTAGGTGGTCCGTCTCGGGCGCCTCCGGCAGCCCTGCTCTGAAAATGCGAATGTCTGCAGATACCTCGCAGGCAGAAAGAGCTAGCCTGGAAAGCTGTTGCTCAGCCTCATCTGCCCATGGCACTGCTCGCACAGAGGCACAGAGACTGGGGCTGCTTGCTTGTCTTGTCCCCTCAAACTTCAAACGTAGCTTAGGTGGTCTGTGCCGGGCTCCTCCGGCAGCCCTGCTCCGAAAATGCGAACGTCTGCAGATAGCTCGCAGGCAGAAAGAGCTAGCCTGGAAAGCTGTTGCTCAGCCTCATCTGCCCATGGCACTGCTCGCACAGAGGCACAGAGACTGGGGCTGCTTGCTTGTCTTGTCCCCTCAAACTTCAAACGTAGCTTAGGTGGTCCGTGCCGGGCGCCTCCGGCAGCCCTGCTCCGAAAATGCAAACGTCTGCAGATAGCTCGCAGGCAGAAAGAGCTAGCCTGGAAAGCTGTTGCTCAGCCTCATCTGCCCATGGCACTGCTCGCACAGAGGCACAGAGACTGGGGCTGCTTGCTTGTCTTGTCCCCTCAAACTTCAAACGTAGCTTAGGTGGTCCGTGCCGGGCGCCTCCGGCAGCCCTGCTCCGAAAATGCGAACGTCTGCAGATAGCTCGCAGGCAGAAAGAGCTAGCCTGGAAAGCTGTTGACAAGCCTCATCTGCCCATGGCACTGCTCGCACAGAGGCACAGAGACTGGGGCTGCTTGCTTGTCTTGTCCCCTCAAACTTCAAACGTAGCTTAGGTGGTCTGTGCCGGGCTTCTCCGGCAGCCCTGCTCCAAAAATGCGAACGTCTGCAGATAGCTGGCAGCCAGAAAGAGCTAGCCTGGAAAGCTGTTGCTCAGCCTCATCTGCCCATGGCACTGCTCGCACAGAGGCACAGAGACTGGGGCTGCTTGCTTGTCTTGCCCCCTCAAACTTCAAACGTAGCTTAGGTGGTCTGTGCCGGGCTCCTCCGGCAGCCCTGCTCCGAAAATGCGAACGTCTGCAGATAGCTCGCAGGCAGAAAGAGCTAGCCTGGAAAGCTGTTGCTCAGCCTCATCTGCCCATGGCACTGCTCACACAGAGGCACAGAGACTGGGGCTGCTTGCTTGTCTTGCCCCCTCAAACTTCAAACGTAGCTTAGGTGGTCCGTGCTGGGCGCCTCCGGCAGCCCTGCTCCGAAAATGCGAACGTCTGCAGATAGCTCGCAGGCAGAAAGAGCTAGCCTGGAAAGCTGTTGCTCAGCCTCATCTGCCCATGGCACTGCTCGCACAGAGGCACAGAGACTGGGGCTGCTTGCTTGTCTTGCCCCCTCAAACTTCAAACGTAGCTTAGGTGGTCCGTGCCGGGCGCCTCCGGCAGCCCTGCTCCGAAAATGCGAACGTCTGCAGATAGCTCGCAGGCAGAAAGAGCTAGCCTGGAAAGCTGTTGCTCAGCCTCATCTGCCCATGCCACTGCTCGCACAGAGGCACAGAGACTGGGGCTGCTTGCTTGTCTAGTCCCCTCAAACTTCAAACGTAGCTTAGGTGGTCCGTGCCGGGCGCCTCCGGCAGCCCTGCTCCGAAAATGCGAACGTCTGCAGATAGCTCGCAGGCAGAAAGAGCTAGCCTGGAAAGCTGTTGCTCAGCCTCATCTGCCCATGGCACTGCTCGCACAGAGGCACAGAGACTGGGGCTGCTTGCTTGTCTTGTCCCCTCAAACATTAAAAGTAGCTTAGGTGGTCTGTGCAGGGCGCCTCCGGCAGACCTGCTCCAAAAATGCGAACGTCTGCAGATAGCTCGCAGGCAGAAAGAGCTAGCCTGGAAAGCTGTTGCTCAGCCTCATCTGCCCATGGCACTGCTCGCACAGAGGCACAGAGACTGGGGCTGCTTGCTTGTCTTGCCCCCTCAAACTTCAAACGTAGCTTAGGTGGTCCGTGCCGGGCGCCTCCGGCAGCCCTGCTCCGAAAATGCGAACGTCTGCAGATAGCTCGCAGGCAGAAAGAGCTAGCCTGGAAAGCTGTTGCTCAGCCTCATCTGCCCATGGCACTGCTCGCACAGAGGCACAGAGACTGGGGCTGCTTGCTTGTCTTGTCCCCTCAAACTTCAAACGTAGCTTAGGTGGTCCGTGCCGGGCGCCTCCGGCAGCCCTGCTCCGAATATGCGAACGTCTGCAGATAGATCGCAGGCAGAAAGAGCTAGCCTGGAAAGCTGTTGCTCAGCCTCATCTGCCCATGGCACTGCTCACACAGAGGCACAGAGACTGGGGCTGCTTGCTTGTCTTGTCCCCTCAAACATTAAAAGTAGCTTAGGTGGTCTGTGCCGGGCGCCTCCGGCAGCCCTGCTCCAAAAATGCGAACGTCTGCAGATAGCTCGCAGGCAGAAAGAGCTAGCCTGGAAAGCTGTTGCTCAGCCTCATCTGCCCATGGCACTGCTCGCACAGAGGCACAGAGACTGGGGCTGCTTGCTTGTTTTGCCCCCTCAAACTTCAAACGTAGCTTAGGTGGTCCGTGCTGGGCGCCTCCGGCAGCCCTGCTCCGAAAATGCGAACATCAGCAGATAGCTCGCAGGCAGAAAGAGCTAGCCTGGAAAGCTGTTGCTCAGCCTCATCTGCCCATGGCACTGCTCGCACAGAGGCACAGAGACTGGGGCTGCTTGCTTGTCTTGTCCCCTCAAACTTCAAACGTAGCTTAGGTGGTCCGTGCCGGGCGCCTCCGGCAGCCCTGCTCCGAAAATGCGAACGTCTGCAGATAGCTCGCAGGCAGAAAGAGCTAGCCTGGAAAGCTGTTGCTCAGCCTCATCTGCCCATGGCACTGCTCGCACAGAGGCACAGAGACTGGGGCTGCTTGCTTGTCTTGTCCCCTCAAACATTAAAAGTAGCTTAGGTGGTCTCTGCCGGGCGCCTCCGGCAGCCCTGCTCCAAAAATGCGAACGTCTGCAGATAGCTCGCAGGCAGAAAGAGCTAGCCTGGAAAGCTGTTGCTCAGCCTCATCTGCCCATGGCACTGCTCGCACAGAGGCACAGAGACTGGGGCTGCTTGCTTGTTTTGCCCCCTCAAACTTCAAACGTAGCTTAGGTGGTCCGTGCTGGGTGCCTCCGGCAGCCCTGCTCCGAAAATGCGAACGTCTGCAGATAGCTCGCAGGCAGAAAGAGCTAGCCTGGAAAGCTGTTGCTCAGCCTCATCTGCCCATGGCACTGCTCGCACAGAGGCACAGAGACTGGGGCTGCTTGCTTGTCTTGTCCCCTCAAACTTCAAACGTAGCTTAGGTGGTCCGTGCCGGGCGCCTCCGGCAGCCCTGCTCCGAAAATGCGAACGTCTGCAGATAGCTCGCAGGCAGAAAGAGCTAGCCTGGAAAGCTGTTGCTCAGCCTCATCTGCCCATGGCACTGCTCGCACAGAGGCACAGAGACTGGGGCTGCTTGCTTGTCTTGCCCCCTCAAACTTCAAACGTAGCTTAGGTGGTCCGTGCTGGGTGCTTGCGGCAGCCCTGCTTCGAAAATGCGAACGTCTGCAGATAGCTCGCAGGCAGAAAGAGCTAGCCTGGAAAGCTGTTGCTCAGCCTCATCTGCCCATGGCACTGCTCGCACAGAGGCACAGAGACTGGGCTGCTTGCTTGTCTTGTCCCCTCAAACTTCAAACGTAGCTTAGGTGGTCCGTGCCGGGCGCCTCCGGCAGCCCTGCTCCGAAAATGCGAACGTCTGCAGATAGCTCGCAGGCAGAAAGAGCTAGCCTGGAAAGCTGTTGCTCAGCCTCATCTGCCCATGGCACTGCTCGCACAGAGGCACAGAGACTGGGGCTGCTTGCTTTTTTTGTCCCCTCAAACTTCAAACGTAGCTTAGGTGGTCTGTGCAGGGCGCCTCCGGCAGCCCTGCTCCAAAAATGCGAACGTCTGCAGATAGCTCGCAGGCAGAAAGAGCTAGCCTGGAAAGCTGTTGCTCAGCCTCATCTGCCCATGGCACTGCTCGCACAGAGGCACAGAGACTGGGGCTGCTTGCTTGTCTTGCCCCCTCAAACTTCAAACGTAGCTTAGGTGGTCCGTGCCGGGTGCTTCGGGCAGCCCTGCTCCGAAAATGCGAACGTCTGCAGATAGCTCGCAGGCAGAAAGAGCTAGCCTGGAAAGCTGTTGCTCAGCCTCATCTGCCCATGGCACTGCTCGCACAGAGGCACAGAGAATGGGGCTGCTTGCTTGTCTTGTCCCCTCAAACTTCAAACGTAGCTTAGGTGGTCCGTGCCGGGTGCTTCCGGCAGCCCTGCTCCGAAAATGCGAACGTCTGCAGATAGCTCGCAGCCAGAAAGAGCTAGCCTGGAAAGCTGTTGCTCAGCCTCATCTACCCATGGCACTGCTCGCACAGAGGCACAGAGACTGGGGCTGCTTGCTTGTCTTGCCCCCTCAAACTTCAAACGTAGCTTAGGTTGTCCGTGCCGGGCGCCTCCGGCAGCCCTGCTCCGAAAATGCGAACGTCTGCAGATAGCTCGCAGGCAGAAAGAGCTAGCCTGGAAAGCTGTTGCTCAGCCTCATCTGCCCATGGCACTGCTCGCACAGAGGCACAGAGACTGGGTCTGCTTGCTTGTCTTGCCCCCTCAAACTTCAAACGTAGCTTAGGTGGTCCGTGCTGGGTGCTTCCGGCAGCCCTGCTCCGAAAATGCGAACGTCTGCAGATAGCTCGCAGCCAGAAAGAGCTAGCCTGGAAAGCTGTTGCTCAGCCTCATCTGCCCCTGGCACTGCTCGCACAGAGGCACAGAGACTGGGGCTGCTTGCTTGTTTTGCCCCCTCAAACTTCAAACGTAGCTTAGGTGGTCCGTGCTGGGCGCCTCCGGCAGCCCTGCTCCGAAAGTGCGAACGTCTGCAGATAGCTCGCAGGCAGAAAGAGCTAGCCTGGAAAGCTGTTGCTCAGCCTCATCTGCCCATGGCACTGCTCGCACAGAGGCACAGAGACTGGGACTGCTTGCTTGTTTTGCCCCCTCAAACTTCAAAAGTAGCTTAGGTGGTCTGTGCAGGGCGCCTCCGGCAGTCCTGCTCCAAAAATGCGAACGTCTGCAGGTAGCTCGCAGGCAGAAAGAGCTAGCCTGGAAAGCTGTTGCTCAGCCTCATCTGCCCATGGCACTGCTCGCACAGAGGCACAGAGACTGGGGCTGCTTGCTTGTCTTGCCCCCTCAAACTTCAAACGTAGCTTAGGTGGTCCGTGCCGGGTGCTTCCGGCAGCCCTGCTCCGAAAATGCGAACGTCTGCAGATAGCTCGCAGGCAGAAAGAGCTAGCCTGGAAAGCTGTTGCTCAGCCTCATCTGCCCATGGCACTGCTCGCACAGAGGCACAGAGACTGGGGCTGCTTGCTTGTCTTGCCCCCTCAAACTCCAAACGTAGCTTAGGTGGTCCGTGCCGGGTGCTTACGGTAGCCCTGCTCCGAAAATGCGAACGTCTGCAGATAGCTCGCAGGCAGAAAGAGCTAGCCTGGAAAGCTGTTGCTCAGCCTCATCTGCCCATGGCACTGCTCGCACAGAGGCACAGAGACTGGGGCTGCTTGCTTGTCTTGTCCCCTCAAACTTCAAACGTATCTTAGGTGGTGTGTGCCGGGCGCCTCCGGCAGCCCTGCTTCAAAAATGCGAACGTCTGCAGATAGCTCGCAGGCAGAAAGAGCTAGCCTGGAAAGCTGTTGCTCAGCCTCATCTGCCCATGGCACTGCTCGCACAGAGGCACAGAGACTGGGGCTGCTTGCTTGTCTTGCCCCCTTAAACTTCAAACGTACCTTAGGTGGTCCGTGCCGGGCGCCTCCGGCAGCCCTACTCCGAAAATGCGAACGTCTGCAGATAGCTCGCAGGCAGAAAGAGCTAGCCTGGAAAGCTGTTGCTCAGCCTCATCTGCCCATGGCACTGCTCGCACAGAGGCACAGAGACTGGGGCTACTTGCTTGTCTTCTCCCCTCAAACTTCAAACGTACCTTAGGTGGTCCGTCTCGGGCGCCTCAGGCAGCCCTGCTCTGAAAATGCGAATGTCGGCAGATACCTCGCAGGCAGAAAGAGCTAGCCTGGAAAGCTGTTGCTCAGCCTCATCTGCCCATGGCACTGCTCGCACAGAGGCACAGAGACTGGGGCTGCTTGCTTGTCTTGCCCCCTCAAACTTCAAACGTAGCTTAGGTGGTCCGTGCCGGGTGCTTCCGGCAGCCCTGCTCCGAAAATGCGAACGTCTGCAGATAGCTCGCAGGCAGAAAGAGCTAGCCTGGAAAGCTGTTGCTCAGCCTCATCTGCCCATGGCACTGCTCGCACAGAGGCACAGAGACTGGGGCTGCTTGCTTGTCTTGCCCCCTCAAACTCCAAACGTAGCTTAGGTGGTCCGTGCCGGGTGCTTACGGCAGCCCTGCTCCGAAAATGCGAACGTCTGCAGATAGCTCGCAGGCAGAAAGAGCTAGCCTGGAAAGCTGTTGCTCAGCCTCATCTGCCCATGGCACTGCTCGCACAGAGGCACAGAGACTGGGGCTGCTTGCTTGTCTTGTCCCCTCAAACTTCAAACGTACCTTAGGTGGTGTGTGCCGGGCGCCTCCGACAGCCCTGCTTCAAAAATGCGAACGTCTGCAGATAGCTCGCAGGCAGAAAGAGCTAGCCTGGAAAGCTGTTGCTCAGCCTCATCTGCCCATGGCACTGCTCGCACAGAGGCACAGAGACTGGGGCTGCTTGCTTGTCTTGCCCCCTCAAACTTCAAACGTACCTTAGGTGGTTAGTGCCGGGCGCCTCCGGCAGCCCTGCTCCGAAAATGCGAACGTCTGCAGATAGCTCGCAGGCAGAAAGAGCTAGCCTGGAAAGCTGTTGCTCACCCTCATCTGCCCATGGCACTGCTCGCACAGAGGCACAGAGACTGGGGCTACTTGCTTGTCTTCTCCCCTCAAACTTCAAACGTACCTTAGGTGGTCCGTCTCGGGCGCCTCAGGCAGCCCTGCTCTGAAAATGCGAATGTCGGCAGATACCTCGCAGGCAGAAAGAGCTAGCCTGGAAAGCTGTTGCTCAGCCTCATCTGCCCATGGCACTGCTCGCACAGAGGCACAGAGACTGGGGCTGCTTGCTTGCCTTGTCCCCTCAAACTTCAAACGTAGCTTAGGTGGTCCGTGCCGGACGCCTCCGGCAGCCCTGCTCCGAAAATGCGAACGTCTGCAGATAGCTCGCAGGCAGAAAGAGCTAGCCTGGAAAGCTGTTGCTCAGTCTCATCTGCCCATGGCACTGCTCACACAGAGGCACAGAGACTGGGGCTTCTTGCTTGTCTTGTCCCCTCAAACATTAAAAGTAGCTTAGGTGGTCTGTGCAGGGCGCCTCCGGCAGTCCTGCTCCAAAAATGCGAACGTCTGCAGGTAGCTCGCAGGCAGAAAGAGCTAGCCTGGAAAGCTGTTGCTCAGCCTCATCTGCCCATGGCACTGCTCGCACAGAGGCACAGAGACTGGGGCTGCTTGCTTGTCTTGCCCCCTCAAACTTCAAACGTAGCTTAGGTGGTCCGTGCCGGGTGCTTCCGGCAGCCCTGCTCCGAAAATGCGAACGTCTGCAGATAGCTCGCAGGCAGAAAGAGCTAGCCTGGAAAGCTGTTGCTCAGCCTCATCTGCCCATGGCACTGCTCGCACAGAGGCACAGAGACTGGGGCTGCTTGCTTGTCTTGCCCCCTCAAACTCCAAACGTAGCTTAGGTGGTCCGTGCCGGGTGCTTACGGCAGCCCTGCTCCGAAAATGCGAACGTCTGCAGATAGCTCGCAGCCAGAAAGAGCTAGCCTGGAAAGCTGTTGCTCAGCCTCATCTGCCCATGGCACTGCTCGCACAGAGGCACAGAGACTGGGGCTGCTTGCTTGTCTTGCCCCCTCAAACTTCAAACGTACCTTAGGTGGTCCGTGCCGGGCGCCTCCGGCAGCCCTGCTCCAAAAATGCGAACGTCTGCAGATAGCTCGCAGGCAGAAAGAGCTAGCCTGGAAAGCTGTTGCTCAGCCTCATCTGCCCATGGCACTGCTCGCACAGAGGCACAGAGACTGGGGCTACTTGCTTGTCTTCTCCCCTCAAACTTCAAACGTACCTTAGGTGGTCCGTCTCGGGCGCCTCAGGCAGCCCTGCTCTGAAAATGCGAATGTCGGCAGATACCTCGCAGGCAGAAAGAGCTAGCCTGGAAAGCTGTTGCTCAGCCTCATCTGCCCATGGCACTGCTCGCACAGAGGCACAGAGACGGGGGCTGCTTGCTTGTCTTGCCCCCTCAAACTCCAAACGTAGCTTAGGTGGTCCGTGCCGGGTGCTTACGGCAGCCCTGCTCCGAAAATGCGAACGTCTGCAGATAGCTCGCAGCCAGAAAGAGCTAGCCTGGAAAGCTGTTGCTCAGCCTCATCTGCCCATGGCACTGCTCGCACAGAGGCACAGAGACTGGGGCTGCTTGCTTGTCTTGTCCCCTCAAACTTCAAACGTATCTTAGGTGGTGTGTGCCGGGCGCCTCCGGCAGCCCTGCTTCAAAAATGCGAACGTCTGCAGATAGCTCGCAGGCAGAAAGAGCTAGCCTGGAAAGCTGTTGCTCAGCCTCATCTGCCCATGGCACTGCTCGCACAGAGGCACAGAGACTGGGGCTACTTGCTTGTCTTCTCCCCTCAAACTTCAAACGTACCTTAGGTGGTCCGTCTCGGGCGCCTCAGGCAGCCCTGCTCTGAAAATGCCAATGTCTGCAGATAGCTCGCAGGCAGAAAGAGCTAGCCTGGAAAGCTGTTGCTCAGCCTCATCTGCCCATGGCACTGCTCGCACAGAGGCACAGAGACTGGGGCTGCTTGCTTGTCTTGTCCCCTCAAACTTCAAACGTACCTTAGGTGGTCTGTGCCGGGCGCCTCCGGCAGCCCTGCTCCGAAAATGCGAACGTCTGCAGATAGCTCGCAGGCAGAAAGAGCTAGCCTGGAAAGCTGTTGCTCAGCCTCATCTGCCCATGGCACTGCTCGCACAGAGGCACAGAGACTGGGGCTGCTTGCTTGTCTTGCCCCCTCAAACTTCAAACGTAGCTTAGGTGGTCCGTGCCGGGCGCCTCCGGCAGCCCTGCTCCGAAAATGTGAACGTCTGCAGATAGCTCGCAGGCAGAAAGAGCTAGCCTGGAAAGCTGTTGCTCAGCTTCATCTGCCCATGGCAGTGCTCACACAGAGGCACAGAGACTGGGGCTGCTTGCTTGTCTTGTCCCCTCAAACATTAAAAGTAGCTTAGGTGGTCCGTGCTGGGGGCCTCCGGCAGTCCTGCTCCAAAAATGCGAACGTCTGCAGATAGCTCGCAGGCAGAAAGAGCTAGCCTGGAAAGCTGTTGCTCAGCCTCATCTGCCCATGGCACTGCTCGCACAGAGGCACAGAGACTGGGGCTGCTTGCTTGTCTTGTCCCCTCAAACTTCAAACGTAGCTTAGGTGGTCTGTGCCGGGCGCCTCCGGCAGCCCTGCTCCGAAAATGCGAACATCTGCAGATAGCTCGCAGGCAGAAAGAGCTAGCCTGGAAAGCTGTTGCTCAGCCTCATCTGCCCATGGCACTGCTCGCACCGAGGCACAGAGACTGGGGCTGCTTGCTTGTCTTGTCCCCTCATACTTCAAACGTAGCTTAGGTGGTCCGTGCCGGGCGCCTTCGGCAGCCCTGCTCTGAAAATGCGAATGTCTGCAGATAGCTCGCAGGCAGAAAGAGCTAGCCTGGAAAGCTGTTGCTCAGCCTCATCTGCCCATGGCACTGCTCACACAGAGGCACAGAGACTGGGGCTGCTTGCTTGTCTTGCCCCCTCAAACTTCAAACGTACCTTAGGTGGTCCGTGCCGGGCGCCTCCGGCAGCCCTGCTCCGAAAATGCGAACGTCTGCAGATAGCTCGCAGGCAGAAAGAGCTAGCCTGGAAAGCTGTTGCTCAGCCTCATCTGCCCATGGCACTGCTCGCACAGAGGCACAGAGACTGGGGCTACTTGCTTGTCTTGCCCCCTCAAACTTCAAACGTAGCTTAGGTGGTCCGTCTTGGGCGTCTCCGGCAGCCCTGCTCTGAAAATGCGAACGTCTGCAGATACCTTGCAGGCAGAAAGAGCTAGCCTGGAAAGCTGTTGCTCAGCCTCATCTGCCCATGGCACTGCTCGCACAGAGGCACAGAGACTGGGGCTGCTTGCTTGTCTGCCCCCTCAAACATTAGAAGTAGCTTAGGTGGTCTCTGCAGGGCGCCTCCGTCAGTCCAGCTCCAAAAATGCGAACGTCTGCAGATAGCTCGCAGCGAGAAAGAGCTAGCCTGGAAAGCTGTTGCTCAGCCTCATCTGCCCATGGCACTGCTCGCACAGAGGCACAGAGACTGGGGCTGCTTGCTTGTCTTGCCCCCTCAAACTTCAAACGTAGCTTAGGTGGTCCGTGCCGGGTGCTTACGGCAGCCCTGCTCCGAAAATGCGAACGTCTGCAGATAGCTCGCAGGCAGAAAGAGCTAGCCTGGAAAGCTGTTGCTCAGCCTCATCTGCCCATGGCACTGCTCGCACAGAGGCACAGAGACTGGGGCTGCTTGCTTGTCTTGCCCCGTCAAACTTCAAACGTAGCTTAGGTGGTCCGTGCCGGGTGCTTACGGCAGCCCTGCTCCAAAAATGCGAACGTCTGCAGATAGCTCGCAGGCAGAAAGAGATAGCCTGGAAAGCTGTTGCTCAGCCTCATCTGCCCATGGCACTGCTCGCACAGAGGCACAGAGACTGGGGCTACTTGCTTGTCTTGTCCCCTCAAACATTAAAAGTAGCTTAGGTGGTCTGTGCAGGGCGCCTCCGGCAGCCCTGCTCCAAAAATGCGAACATCTGCAGATAGCTCGCAGGCAGAAAGAGCTAGCCTGGAAAGCTGTTGCTCAGCCTCATCTGCCCATGGCACTGCTCGCACAGAGGCACAGAGACTGGTGCTGCTTGCTTGTCTTGTCCCCTCAAACTTCAAACGTAGCTTACGTGGTCCGTGCCGGGCGCCTCCGGCAGCCCTGCTCCGAAAATGCGAACGCCTGCAGATAGCTCGCAGGCAGAAAGAGCTAGCCTGGAAAGCTGTTGCTCAGCCTCATCTGCCCATGGCACTGCTCGCACAGAGGCACAGAGACTGGGGCTGCTTGCTTGTCTTGTCCCCTCAAACATTAGAAGTAGCTTAGGTGGTCTGTGCAGGGCGCCTCCGGCAGCCCTGCTCCAAAAATGCGAACGTCTGCAGATAGCTCGCAGGCAGAAAGAGCTAGCCTGGAAAGCTGTTGCTCAGCCTCATCTGCCCATGGCACTGCTCACACAGAGGCACAGAGACTGGGGCTGCTTGCTTGTCTTGTCCCCTCAAACTTCAAACGTAGCTTAGGTGGTCCGTGCCGGGCGCTTCCGGCAGCCCTGCTCTGAAAATGCGAACGTCTGCAGATAGCTCGCAGGCAGAAAGAGCTAGCCTGGAAAGCTGTTGCTCAGCCTCATCTGCCCATGGCACTGCTCGCACAGAGGCACAGAGACTGGGGCTGCTTGCTTGTCTTGTCCCCTCAAACTTCAAACGTACCTTAGGTGGTCCGTGCCGGGCGCCTCCGGCAGCCCTGCTTCGAAAATGCGGACGTTTGCAGATAGCTCGCAGGCAGAAAGAGCTAGCCTGGAAAGCTGTTGCTCAGCCTCATCTGCCCATGGCACTGCTCGCACAGAGGCACAGAGACTGGGGCTGCTTGCTTGTCTTGCCCCCTCAAACTTCAAACGTAGCTTAGGTGGTCCGTGCCGGACGCCTCCGGCAGCCCTGCTCCAAAAATGCGAACGTCTGCAGATAGCTCGCAGCCAGAAAGAGCTAGCCTGGAAAGCTTTTGCTCAGCCTCATCTGCCCATGGCACTGCTCGCACAGAGGCACAGAGACTGGGCTGCTTGCTTGTCTTGTCCCCTCAAACTTCAAACGTAGCTTAGGTGGTCCGTCTCGGGCGCCTTCGGCAGCCCTGCTCTGAAAATGCCAATGTCTGCAGATAGCTCGCAGGCAGAAAGAGCTAGCCTGGAAAGCTGTTGCTCAGCCTCATCTGCCCATGGCACTGCTCGCACAGAGGCACAGAGACTGGGGCTGCTTGCTTGTCTTGCCCCCTCAAACTTCAAACGTAGCTTAGGTGGTCCGTGCCGGGTGCTTCCGGCAGCCCTGCTTCGAAAATGCGAACGTCTGCAGATAGCTCGCAGGCAGAAAGAGCTAGCCTGGAAAGCTGTTGCTCAGCCTCATCTGCCCATGGCACTGCTCACACAGAGGCACAGAGACTGGGGCTGCTTGCTTGTCTTGCCCCCTCAAACTTCAAACGTAGCTTAGGTGGTCCGTGCCGGGCGCCTCCGGCAGCCCTGCTCCGAAAATGCGAACATCTGCAGATAGCTCGCAGGCAGAAAGAGCTAGCTTGGAAAGCTGTTGCTCAGCCTCATCTGCCCATGGCACTGCTCGCACAGAGGCACAGAGACTGGGGCTGCTTGCTTGTCTTGTCCCCTCAAACTTCAAACGCAGCTTAGGTTGTACGTGCCAGGCGCCTCCGGCAGCCCTGCTCCGAAAATGCGAACGTCTGCAGATAGCTCGCAGGCAGAAAGAGCTAGCCTGGAAAGCTGTTGCTCAGCCTCATCTGCCCATGGCACTGCTCGCACAGAGGCACAGAGACTGGGGCTGCTTGCTTGCCTTGTCCCCACAAACTTCAAACGTAGCTTAGGTGGTCCGTGCCGGGCGCCTCCGGCAGCCCTGCTCCGAAAATGCGAACGTCTGCAGATAGCTCGCAGGCAGAAAGAGCTAGCCTGGAAAGCTGTTGCTCAGCCTCATCTGCCCATGGCACTGCTCACACAGAGGCACAGAGACTGGGGCTGCTTGCTTGTCTTGCCCCCTCAAACTTCAAACGTAGCTTAGGTGGTCTGTGACGGGCGCCTTCGGCAGCCCTGCTCTGAAAATGCCAATGTCTGCAGATAGTCCGCAGGCAGAAAGAGCTAGCCTGGAAAGCTGTTGCTCAGCCTCATCTGCCCATGGCACTGCTCGCACAGAGGCACAGAGACTGGGGCTGCTTGCTTGTCTTGTCCCCTCAAACTTCAAACGTAGCTTAGGTGGTCCGTGCCGGGCGCCTCCGGCAGCCCTGCTCCGAAAATGCGAACGTCTGCAGATAGCTCGCAGCCAGAAAGAGCTAGCCTGGAAAGCTGTTGCTCAGCCTCATCTGCCCATGGCACTGCTCGCACAGAGGCACAGAGACTGGGGCTGCTTGCTTGTGTTGCCCCCTCAAACTTCAAACGTAGCTTAGGTGGTCCGTGCCGGGCGCCTCCGGCAGCCCTGCTCCAAAAATGCGAACGTCTGCAGATAGCTCGCAGGCAGAAAGAGCTAGCCTGGAAAGCTGTTGCTCAGCCTCATCTGCCCATGGCACTGCTCACACAGAGGCACAGAGACTGGGGCTGCTTGCTTGTCTTGTCCCCTCAAACATTAAAAGTAGCTTAGGTGGTCTGTGCAGGGCGCCTCCGGCAGTCCTGCTCCAAAAATGCGAACGTCTGCAGATAGCTCGCAGGCAGAAAGAGCTAGCCTGGAAAGCTGTTGCTCAGCCTCATCTGCCCATGGCACTGCTCGCACAGAGGCACAGAGACTGGGGCTGCTTGCTTGTCTTGCCCCCTCAAACTTCAAACGTAGCTTAGGTGGTCCGTGCCGGGTGCTTCCGGCAGCCCTGCTCCGAAAATGCGAACGTCTGCAGATAGCTCGCAGGCAGAAAGAGCTAGCCTGGAAAGCTGTTGCTCAGCCTCATCTGCCCATGGCACTGCTCACACAGAGGCACAGAGACTAGGGCTGCTTGCTTGTCTTGCCCCCTCAAACTTCAAACGTAGCTTAGGTGGTCCGTGCCGGGCGCCTCCGGCAGCCCTGCTCCAAAAATGCGAACGTCTGCAGATAGCTCGCAGGCAGAAAGAGCTAGCTTGGAAAGCTGTTGCTCAGCCTCATCTGCCCATGGCACTGCTCGCACAGAGGCACAGAGACTGGGGCTGCTTGCTTGTCTTGTCCCCTCAAACTTCAAACGTAGCTTAGGTGGTCCGTGCCGGGCGCCTCCGGCAGCCCTGCTCCGAAAATGCGAACGTCTGCAGATAGCACGCAGGCAGAAAGAGCTAGCCTGGAAAGCTGTTGCTCAGCCTCATCTGTCCATGGCACTGCTCGCACAGAGGCACAGAGACTGGGGCTGCTTGCTTGCCTTGTCCCCTCAAACTTCAAACGTAGCTTAGGTGGTCCGTGCCGGACGCCTCCGGCAGCCCTGCTCCGAAAATGCGAACGTCTGCAGATAGCTCGCAGGCAGAAAGAGCTAGCCTGGAAAGCTGTTGCTCAGTCTCATCTGCCCATGGCACTGCTCGCACAGAGGCACAGAGACTGGGGCTACTTGCTTGTCTTGTCCCCTCAAACATTAAAAGTAGCTTAGGTGGTCTGTGCAGGGCGCCTCCGGCAGTCCTGCTCCAAAAATGCGAACGTCTGCAGGTAGCTCGCAGGCAGAAAGAGCTAGCCTGGAAAGCTGTTGCTCAGCCTCATCTGCCCATGGCACTGCTCGCACAGAGGCACAGAGACTGGGGCTGCTTGCTTGTCTTGCCCCCTCAAACTTCAAACGTACCTTAGGTGGTCCGTCTCGGGCGCCTCAGGCAGCCCTGCTCTGAAAATGCGAATGTCGGCAGATACCTCGCAGGCAGAAAGAGCTAGCCTGGAAAGCTGTTGCTCAGCCTCATCTGCCCATGGCACTGCTCGCACAGAGGCACAGAGACTGGGGCTGCTTGCTTGTCTTGCCCCCTCAAACTCCAAACGTAGCTTAGGTGGTCCGTGCCGGGTGCTTACGGCAGCCCTGCTCCGAAAATGCGAACGTCTGCAGATAGCTCGCAGCCAGAAAGAGCTAGCCTGGAAAGCTGTTGCTCAGCCTCATCTGCCCATGGCACTGCTCGCACAGAGGCACAGAGACTGGGGCTGCTTGCTTGTCTTGTCCCCTCAAACTTCAAACGTATCTTAGGTGGTGTGTGCCGGGCGCCTCCGGCAGCCCTGCTTCAAAAATGCGAACGTCTGCAGATAGCTCGCAGGCAGAAAGAGCTAGCCTGGAAAGCTGTTGCTCAGCCTCATCTGCCCATGGCACTGCTCGCACAGAGGCACAGAGACTGGGGCTGCTTGCTTGTCTTGCCCCCTCAAACTTCAAACGTACCTTAGGTGGTCCGTGCTGGGCGCCTCCGGCAGCCCTGCTCCGAAAATGCGAACGTCTGCAGATAGCTCGCAGGCAGAAAGAGCTAGCCTGGAAAGCTGTTGCTCAGCCTCATCTGCCCATGGCACTGCTCGCACAGAGGCACAGAGACTGGGGCTACTTGCTTGTCTTCTCCCCTCAAACTTCAAACGTACCTTAGGTGGTCCGTCTCGGGCGCCTCAGGCAGCCCTGCTCCGAAAATGCGAACGTCTGCAGATACCTCGCAGGCAGAAAGAGCTAGCCTGGAAAGCTGTTGCTCAGCCTCATCTGCCCATGGCACTGCTCGCACAGAGGCACAGAGACTGGGGCTGCTTGCTTGTCTTGTCCCCTCAAACTTCAAACGTACCTTTGGTGGTCTGTGCCGGGCGCCTCCGGCAGCCCTGCTCCGAAAATGCGAACGTCTGCAGATAGCTCGCAGGCAGAAAGAGCTAGCCTGGAAAGCTGTTGCTCAGCCTCATCTGCCCATGGCACTGCTCGCACAGAGGCACAGAGACTGGGGCTGCTTGCTTGCCTTGTCCCCTCAAACTTCAAACGTAGCTTAGGTGGTCCGTGCCGGACGCCTCCGGCAGCCCTGCTCCGAAAATGCGAACGTCTGCAGATAGCTCGCAGGCAGAAAGAGCTAGCCTGGAAAGCTGTTGCTCAGTCTCATCTGCCCATGGCACTGCTCACACAGAGGCACAGAGACTGGGGCTTCTTGCTTGTCTTGTCCCCTCAAACATTAAAAGTAGCTTAGGTGGTCTGTGCAGGGCGCCTCCGGCAGTCCTGCTCCAAAAATGCGAACGTCTGCAGGTAGCTCGCAGGCAGAAAGAGCTAGCCTGGAAAGCTGTTGCTCAGCCTCATCTGCCCATGGCACTGCTCGCACAGAGGCACAGAGACTGGGGCTGCTTGCTTGTCTTGCCCCCTCAAACTTCAAACGTAGCTTAGGTGGTCCGTGCCGGGTGCTTCCGGCAGCCCTGCTCTGAAAATGTGAACGTCTGCAGATAGCTCGCAGGCAGAAAGAGCTAGCCTGGAAAGCTGTTGCTCAGCCTCATCTGCCCATGGCACTGCTCACACAGAGGCACAGAGACTGGGGCTGCTTGCTTGTCTTGCCCCCTCAAACTTCAAACGTAGCTTAGGTGGTCCGTGCCGGGCGCCTCCGGCAGCCCTGCTCCAAAAATGCGAACGTCTGCAGATAGCTCGCAGCCAGAAAGAGCTAGCTTGGAAAGCTGTTGCTCAGCCTCATCTGCCCATGGCACTGCTCGCACAGAGGCACAGAGACTGGGGCTGCTTGCTTGTCTTGCCCCCTCAAACTTCAAACGTACCTTAGGTGGTCCGTGCCGGGCGCCTCCGGCAGCCCTGCTCCGAAAATGCGAACGTCTGCAGATAGCTCGCAGGCAGAAAGAGCTAGCCTGGAAAGCTGTTGCTCAGCCTCATCTGCCCATGGCGCTGCTCGCACAGAGGCACAGGGACTGGGGCTACTTGCTTGTCTTCTCCCCTCAAACTTCAAACGTACCTTAGGTGGTCCGTCTCGGGCGCCTCAGGCAGCCCTGCTCTGAAAATGCGGATGTCGGCAGATACCTCGCAGGCAGAAAGAGCTAGCCTGGAAAGCTGTTGCTCAGCCTCATCTGCCCATGGCACTGCTCGCACAGAGGCACAGAGACTGGGGCTGCTTGCTTGTCTTGTCCCCTCAAACTTCAAACGTACCTTAGGTGGTCTGTGCCGGGCGCCTCCGGCAGCCCTGCTCCGAAAATGCGAACGTCTGCAGATAGCTCGCAGGCAGAAAGAGCTAGCCTGGAAAGCTGTTGCTCAGCCTCATCTGCCCATGGCACTGCTCGCACAGAGGCACAGAGACTGGGGCTGCTTGCTTGCCTTGTCCCCTCAAACTTCAAACGTAGCTTAGGTGGTCCGTGCCGGACGCCTCCGGCAGCCCTGCTCCGAAAATGCGAACGTCTGCAGATAGCTCGCAGGCAGAAAGAGCTAGCCTGGAAAGCTGTTGCTCAGTCTCATCTGCCCATGGCACTGCTCACACAGAGGCACAGAGACTGGGGCTTCTTGCTTGTCTTGTCCCCTCAAACATTAAAAGTAGCTTAGGTGGTCTGTGCAGGGCGCCTCCGGCAGTCCTGCTCCAAAAATGCGAACGTCTGCAGGTAGCTCGCAGGCAGAAAGAGCTAGCCTGGAAAGCTGTTGCTCAGCCTCATCTGCCCATGGCACTGCTCGCACAGAGGCACAGAGACTGGGGCTGCTTGCTTGTCTTGTCCCCTCAAACTTCAAACGTAGCTTAGGTGGTCCGTGCCGGGCGCCTCCGGCAACCCTGCTCCGAAAATGCGAACGTCTGCAGATAGCACGCAGGCAGAAAGAGCTAGCCTGGAAAGCTGTTGCTCAGCCTCATCTGCCCATGGCACTGCTCGCACAGAGGCACAGAGACTGGGGCTGCTTGCTTGCCTTGTCCCCTCAAACTTCAAACGTAGCTTAGGTGGTCCGTGCCGGACGCCTCCGGCAGCCCTGCTCCGAAAATGCGAACGTCTGCAGATAGCTCGCAGGCAGAAAGAGCTAGCCTGGAAAGCTGTTGCTCAGTCTCATCTGCCCATGGCACTGCTCACACAGAGGCACAGAGACTGGGGCTACTTGCTTGTCTTGTCCCCTCAAACATTAAAAGTAGCTTAGGTGGTCTGTGCAGGGCGCCTCCGGCAGTCCTGCTCCAAAAATGCGAACGTCTGCAGGTAGCTCGCAGGCAGAAAGAGCTAGCCTGGAAAGCTGTTGCTCAGCCTCATCTGCCCATGGCACTGCTCGCACAGAGGCACAGAGACTGGGGCTGCTTGCTTGTCTTGCCCCCTCAAACTTCAAACGTAGCTTAGGTGGTCCGTGCCGGGTGCTTCCGGCAGCCCTGCTCCGAAAATGCGAACGTCTGCAGATAGCTCGCAGGCAGAAAGAGCTAGCCTGGAAAGCTGTTGCTCAGCCTCATCTGCCCATGGCACTGCTCGCACAGAGGCACAGAGACTGGGGCTGCTTGCTTGTCTTGCCCCCTCAAACTCCAAACGTAGCTTAGGTGGTCCGTGCCGGGTGCTTACGGCAGCCCTGCTCCGAAAATGCGAATGTCTGCAGATAGCTCGCAGCCAGAAAGAGCTAGCCTGGAAAACTGTTGCTCAGCCTCATCTGCCCATGGCACTGCTCGCACAGAGGCACAGAGACTGGGGCTGCTTGCTTGTCTTGTCCCCTCAAACTTCAAACGTATCTTAGGTGTTGTGTGCCGGGCGCCTCAGGCAGCCCTGCTTCAAAAATGCGAACGTCTGCAGATAGCTCGCAGGCAGAAAGAGCTAGCCTGGAAAGCTGTTGCTCAGCCTCATCTGCCCATGGCACTGCTCGCACAGAGGCACAGAGACTGGGGCTGCTTGCTTGTCTTGCCCCCTCAAACTTCAAACGTACCTTAGGTGGTCCGTGCCGGGCGCCTCCGGCAGCCCTGCTCCGAAAATGCGAACGTCTGCAGATAGCTCGCAGGCAGAAAGAGCTAGCCTGGAAAGCTGTTGCTCAGCCTCATCTGCCCATGGCACTGCTCGCACAGAGGCACAGAGACTGGGGCTACTTGCTTGTCTTCTCCCCTCAAACTTCAAACGTACCTTAGGTGGTCCGTCTCGGGCGCCTCAGGCAGCCCTGCTCTGAAAATGCGAATGTCGGCAGATACCTCGCAGGCAGAAAGAGCTAGCCTGGAAAGCTGTTGCTCAGCCTCATCTGCCCATGGCACTGCTCGCACAGAGGCACAGAGACTGGGGCTGCTTGCTTGTCTTGCCCCCTCAAACTCCAAACGTTGCTTAGGTGGTCCGTGCCGGGTGCTTACGGCAGCCCTGCTCCGAAAATGCGAACGTCTGTAGATTGCTCGCAGCCAGAAAGAGCTAGCCTGGAAAGCTGTTGCTCAGCCTCATCTGCCCATGGCACTGCTCGCACAGAGGCACAGAGACTGGGGCTGCTTGCTTGTCTTGTCCCCTCAAACTTCAAATGTATCTTAGGTGGTGTGTGCCGGGCGCCTCCGGCAGCCCTGCTTCAAAAATGCGAACGTCTGCAGATAGCTCGCAGGCAGAAAGAGCTAGCCTGGAAAGCTGTTGCTCAGCCTCATCTGCCCATGGCACTGCTCGCACAGAGGCACAGAGACTGGGGCTGCTTGCTTGTCTTGCCCCCTCAAACTTCAAACGTACCTTAGGTGGTGGGTGCCGGGCGCCTCCGGCAGCCCTGCTCCGAAAATGCGAACGTCTGCAGATAGCTCGCAGGCAGAAAGAGCTAGCCTGGAAAGCTGTTGCTCAGCCTCATCTGCCCATGGCACTGCTCGCACAGAGGCACAGAGACTGGGGCTACTTGCTTGTCTTCTCCCCTCAAACTTCAAACGTACCTTAGGTGGTCCGTCTCGGGCGCCTCAGGCAGCCCTGCTCTGAAAATGCGAATGTCGGCAGATAGCTCGCAGGCAGAAAGAGCTAGCCTGGAAAGCTGTTGCTCAGCGTCATCTGCCCATGGCACTGCTCGCACAGAGGCACAGAGACTGGGGCTGCTTGCTTGTCTTGTCCCCTCAAACTTCAAACGTAGCTTAGGTGGTCTGTGCCGGGCGCCTCCGGCAGCCCTGCTCCGAAAATGCGAACGTCTGCAGATAGCTCGCAGGCAGAAAGAGCTAGCCTGGAAAGCTGTTGCTCAGCCTCATCTGCCCATGGCACTGCTCGCACAGAGGCACAGAGACTGGGGCTGCTTGCTTGCCATGTCCCCTCAAACTTCAAACGTAGCTTAGGTGGTCCGTGCCGGACGCCTCCGGCAGCCCTGCTCCGAAAATGCGAACGTCTGCAGATAGCTCGCAGGCAGAAAGAGCTAGCCTGGAAAGCTGTTGCTCAGTCTCATCTGCCCATGGCACTGCTCACACAGAGGCACAGAGACTGGGGCTTCTTGCTTGTCTTGTCCCCTCAAACATTAAAAGTAGCTTAGGTGGTCTGTGCAGGGCGCCTCCGGCAGTCCTGCTCCAAAAATGCGAACGTCTGCAGATAGCTCGCAGGCAGAAAGAGCTAGCCTGGAAAGCTGTTGCTCAGCCTCATCTGCCCATGGCACTGCTCGCACAGAGGCACAGAGACTGGGGCTGCTTGCTTGTCTTGCCCCCTCAAACTCCAAACGTAGCTTAGGTGGTCCGTGCCGGGTGCTTACGGCAGCCCTGCTCCGAAAATGCGAACGTCTGCAGATAGCTCGCAGCCAGAAAGAGCTAGCCTGGAAAGCTGTTGCTCAGCCTCATCTGCCCATGGCACTGCTCGCACAGAGGCACAGAGACTGGGGCTGCTTGCTTGTCTTGTCCCCTCAAACTTCAAACGTATCTTAGGTGGTGTGTGCCGGGCGCCTCCGGAAGCCCTGCTTCAAAAATGCGAACGTCTGCAGATAGCTCGCAGGCAGAAAGAGCTAGCCTGGAAAACTGTTGCTCAGCCTCATCTGCCCATGGCACTGCTCGCACAGAGGCACAGAGACTGGGGCTGCTTGCTTGTCTTGCCCCCTCAAACTTCAAACGTAGCTTAGGTGGTCCGTGCCGGGCGCCTCCGGCAGCCCTGCTCCGAAAATGCGAACGTCTGCAGATAGCTCGCAGGCAGAAAGAGCTAGCCTGGAAAGCTGTTGCTCAGCCTCATCTGCCCATGGCACTGCTCGCACAGAGGCACAGAGACTGGGGCTGCTTGCTTGTCTTGTCCCCTCAAACTTCAAACGTACCTTAGGTGGTCCGTCTCGGGCGCCTCAGGCAGCCCTGCTCTGAAAATGCGAATGTCGGCAGATACCTCGCAGGCAGAAAGAGCTAGCCTGGAAAGCTGTTGCTCAGCCTCATCTGGCCATGGCACTGCTCGCACAGAGGCACAGAGACTGGGGCTGCTTGCTTGTCTTGCCCCCTCAAACTTCAAACGTAGCTTAGGTGGTCCGTGCCGGGTGCTTCCGGCAGCCCTGCTCCGAAAATGCGAACGTCTTCAGATAGCTCGCAGGCAGAAAGAGCTAGCCTGGAAAGCTGTTGCTCAGCCTCATCTGCCCATGGCACTGCTCGCACAGAGGCACAGAGACTGGGGCTGCTTGCTTGTCTTGCCCCCTCAAACTCCAAACGTAGCTTAGGTGGTCCGTGCCGGGTGCTTACGGCAGCCCTGCTCCGAAAATGCGAACGTCTGCAGATAGCTCGCAGCCAGAAAGAGCTAGCCTGGAAAGCTGTTGCTCAGCCTCATCTGCCCATGGCACTGCTCGCACAGAGGCACAGAGACTGGGGCTGCTTGCTTGTCTTGTCCCCTCAAACTTCAAACGTATCTTAGGTGGTGTGTGCCGGGCGCCTCCGGCAGCCCTGCTTCAAAAATGCGAACGTCTGCAGATAGCTCGCAGGCAGAAAGAGCTAGCCTGGAAAGCTGTTGCTCAGCCTCATCTGCCCATGGCACTGCTCGCACAGAGGCACAGAGACTGGGGCTGCTTGCTTGTCTTGCCCCCTCAAACTTCAAACGTACCTTAGGTGGTCCGTGCCGGGCGCCTCCGGCAGCCCTGCTCCGAAAATGCGAACGTCTGCAGATAGCTCGCAGGCAGAAAGAGCTAGCCTGGAAAGCTGTTGCTCAGCCTCATCTGCCCATGGCACTGCTCGCACAGAGCCACAGAGACTGGGGCTACTTGCTTGTCTTCTCCCCTCAAACTTCAAACGTACCTTAGGTGGTCCGTCTCGGGCGCCTCAGGCAGCCCTGCTCTGAAAATGCGAATGTCGGCAGATACCTCGCAGGCAGAAAGAGCTAGCCTGGAAAGCTGCTGCTCAGCCTCATCTGCCCATGGCACTGCTCGCACAGAGGCACAGAGACTGGGGCTGCTTGCTTGTCTTGTCCCCTCAAACTTCAAACGTACCTTAGGTGGTCTGTGTCGGGCGCCTCCGGCAGCCCTGCTCCAAAAATGCGAACGTCTGCAGATAGCTCGCAGGCAGAAAGAGCTAGCCTGGAAAGCTGTTGCTCAGCCTCATCTGCCCATGGCACTGCTCGCACAGAGGCACAGAGACTGGGGCTGCTTGCTTGTCTTGCCCCCTCAAACTTCAAACGTAGCTTAGGTGGTCCGTGCCGGGCGCCTCCGGCAGCCCTGCTCCAAAAATGTGAACGTCTGCAGATAGCTCGCAGGCAGAAAGAGCTAGCCTGGAAAGCTGTTGCTCAGCTTCATCTGCCCATGGCAGTGCTCACACAGAGGCACAGAGACTGGGGCTGCTTGCTTGTCTTGTCCCCTCAAACATTAAAAGTAGCTTAGGTGGTCCGTGCTGGGGGCCTCCGGCAGTCCTGCTCCAAAAATGCGAACGTCTGCAGATAGCTCGCAGGCAGAAAGAGCTAGCCTGGAAAGCTGTTGCTCAGCCTCATCTGCCCATGGCACTGCTCGCACAGAGGCACAGAGACTGGGGCTGCTTGCTTGTCTTGTCCCCTCAAACTTCAAACGTAGCTTAGGTGGTCTGTGCCGGGCGCCTCCGGCAGCCCTGCTCCGAAAATGCGAACATCTGCAGATAGCTCGCAGGCAGAAAGAGCTAGCCTGGAAAGCTGTTGCTCAGCCTCATCTGCCCATGGCACTGCTCGCACAGAGGCACAGAGACTGGGGCTGCTTGCTTGTCTTGTCCCCTCATACTTCAAACGTAGCTTAGGTGGTCCGTTTCGGGCACCTTCGGCAGCCCTGCTCTGAAAATGCGAATGTCTGCAGATAGCTCGCAGGCAGAAAGAGCTAGCCTGGAAAGCTGTTGCTCAGCCTCATCTGCCCATGGCACTGCTCACACAGAGGCACAGAGACTGGGGCTGCTTGCTTGTCTTGCCCCCTCAAACTTCAAACGTACCTTAGGTGGTCCGTGCCGGGCGCCTCCGGCAGCCCTGCTCCGAAAATGCGAACGTCTGCAGATAGCTCACAGGCAGAAAGAGCTAGCCTGGAAAGCTGTTGCTCAGCCTCATCTGCCCATGGCACTGCTCGCACAGAGGCACAGAGACTGGGGCTACTTGCTTGTCTTGCCCCCTCAAACTTCAAACGTAGCTTAGGTGGTCCGTCTTGGGCGTCTCCGGCAGCCCTGCTCTGAAAATGCGAATGTCTGCAGATACCTTGCAGGCAGAAAGAGCTAGCCTGGAAAGCTGTTGCTCAGCCTCATCTGCCCATGGCACTGCTCGCACAGAGGCACAGATACTGGGGCTGCTTGCTTGTCTTGTCCCCTCAAACTTCAAACGTACCTTAGGTGGTCTGTGCAGGGCGCTTCCGGCAGCCCTGCTCCGAAAATGCGAACGTCTGCAGATAGCTCGCAGGCAGAAAGAGCTAGCCTGGAAAGCTGTTGCTCAGCCTCATCTGCCCATGGCACTGCTCGCATAGAGGCACAGAGACTGGGGCTACTTGCTTGTCTTGCCCCCTCAAACTTCAAACGTAGCTTAGGTGGTCCGTCTTGGGCGTCTCCGGCAGCCCTGCTCTGAAAATGCGAATGTCTGCAGATACCTTGAAGGCAGAAAGAGCTAGCCTGGAAAGCTGTTGCTCAGCCTCATCTGCCCATGGCACTGCTCGCACAGAGGCACAGAGACTGGGGCTGCTTGCTTGTCTTGTCCCCTCAAACTTCAAAAGTAGCTTAGGTGGTCCGTGCCGGGCGCCTCCGGCAGCCCTGCTCCGAAAATGCGAATGTCTGCAGATAGCTCGCAGGCAGAAAGAGCTAGCCTGGAAAGCTGTTGCTCAGCCTCATCTGCCCATGGCACTGCTCGCACAGAGGCACAGAGACTGGGGCTGCTTGCTTGTCTTGCCCCCTCAAACTTCAAACGTAGCTTAGGTGGTCCGTGCCGGGCGCCTCCGGCAGCCCTGCTCCAAAAATGCGAACGTCTGCAGATAGCTCGCAGGCAGAAAGAGCTAGCCTGGAAAGCTGTTGCTCAGCCTCATCTGCCCATGGCACTGCTCACACAGAGGCACAGAGACTGGGGCTGCTTGCTTGTCTTGTCCCCTCAAACATTAAAAGTAGCTTAGGTGGTCCGTGCTGGGGGCCTCCGGCAGTCCTGCTCCAAAAATGCGAACGTCTGCAGATAGCTCGCAGGCAGAAAGAGCTAGCCTGGAAAGCTGTTGCTCAGCCTCATCTGCCCATGGCACTGCTCGCACAGAGGCACAGAGACTGGGGCTGCTTGCTTGTCTTGTCCCCTCAAACTTCAAACGTAGCTTAGGTGGTCCATGCCGGGCGCCTCCGGCAGCCCTGCTCCGAAAATGCGAACATCTGCAGATAGCTCGCAGGCAGAAAGAGCTAGCCTGGAAAGCTGTTGCTCAGCCTCATCTGCCCATGGCACTGCTCGCACAGAGGCACAGAGACTGGGGCTGCTTGCTTGTCTTGTCCCCTCATACTTCAAACGTAGCTTAGGTGGTCCGTGCCGGGCGCCTTCGGCAGCCCTGCTCTGAAAATGCGAATGTCTGCAGATAGCTCGCAGGCAGAAAGAGCTAGCCTGGAAAGCTGTTGCTCAGCCTCATCTGCCCATGGCACTGCTCACACAGAGGCACAGAGACTGGGGCTGCTTGCTTGTCTTGCCCCCTCAAACTTCAAACGTACCTTAGGTGGTCCGTGCCGGGCGCCTCCGGCAGCCCTGCTCCGAAAATGCGAACGTCTGCAGATAGCTCACAGGCAGAAAGAGCTAGCCTGGAAAGCTGTTGCTCAGCCTCATCTGCCCATGGCACTGCTCGCACAGAGGCACAGAGACTGGGGCTACTTGCTTGTCTTGCCCCCTCAAACTTCAAACGTAGCTTAGGTGGTCCGTCTTGGGCGTCTCCGGCAGCCCTGCTCTGAAAATGCGAATGTCTGCAGATACCTTGCAGGCAGAAAGAGCTAGCCTGGAAAGCTGTTGCTCAGCCTCATCTGCCCATGGCACTGCTCGCACAGAGGCACAGATACTGGGGCTGCTTGCTTGTCTTGTCCCCTCAAACTTCAAACGTACCTTAGGTGGTCTGTGCAGGGCGCTTCCGGCAGCCCTGCTCCGAAAATGCGAACGTCTGCAGATAGCTCGCAGGCAGAAAGAGCTAGCCTGGAAAGCTGTTGCTCAGCCTCATCTGCCCATGGCACTGCTCGCACAGAGGCACAGAGACTGGGGCTACTTGCTTGTCTTGCCCCCTCAAACTTCAAACGTACCTTAGGTGGTCCGTCTTGGGCGTCTCCGGCAGCCCTGCTCTGAAAATGCGAATGTCTGCAGATACCTTGAAGGCAGAAAGAGCTAGCCTGGAAAGCTGTTGCTCAGCCTCATCTGCCCATGGCACTGCTCGCACAGAGGCACAGAGACTGGGGCTGCTTGCTTGTCTTGTCCCCTCAAACTTCAAACGTAGCTTAGGTGGTCCGTGCCGGGCGCCTCCGGCAGCCCTGCTCCGAAAATGCGAACGTCTGCAGATAGCTCGCAGGCAGAAAGAGCTAGCCTGGAAAGCTGTTGCTCAGCCTCATCTGCCCATGGCACTGCTCGCACAGAGGCACAGAGACTGGGGCTGCTTGCTTGTCTTGCCCCCTCAAACTTCAAACGTAGCTTAGGTGGTCCGTGCCGGGCGCCTCCGGCAGCCCTGCTCCAAAAATGCGAACGTCTGCAGATAGCTCGCAGGCAGAAAGAGCTAGCCTGGAAAGCTGTTGCTCAGCCTCATCTGCCCATGGCACTGCTCGCACAGAGGCACAGAGACTGGGGCTGCTTGCTTATCTTGTCCCCTCAAACTTCAAACGTAGCTTAGGTTGTACGTGCCGGGCGCCTCCGGCAGCCCTGCTCCGAAAATGCGAACGTCTGCAGATAGCTCGCAGGCAGAAAGAGCTAGCCTGGAAAGCAGTTGCTCAGCCTCATCTGCCCATGGCACTGCTCGCACAGAGGCACAGAGACTGGGGCTGCTTGCTTGCCTTGTCCCCTCAAACTTCAAACGTAGCTTAGGTGGTCTGTGCAGGGCGCCTCCGGCAGTCCTGCTCCAAAAATGCGAACGTCTGCAGATAGCTCGCAGGCAGAAAGAGCTAGCCTGGAAAGCTGTTGCTCAGCCTCATCTGCCCATGGCACTGCTCACACAGAGGCACAGAGACTGGGGCTGCTTGCTTGTCTTGCCCCCTCAAACTTCAAACGTAGCTTAGGTGGTCCGTGCCGGGTGCTTCCGGCAGCCCTGCTCCGAAAATGCGAACGTCTGCAGATAGCTCGCAGGCAGAAAGAGCTAGCCTGGAAAGCTGTTGCTCAGCCTCGTCTGCCCATGGCACTGCTCGCACAGAGGCACAGAGACTGGGGCTGCTTGCTTGTCTTGCCCCCTCAAACTCCAAACGTAGCTTAGGTGGTCTGTGCCGGGTGCTTACGGCAGCCCTGCTCCGAAAATGCGAACGTCTGCGGACAGCTCGCAGGCAGAAAGAGCTAGCCTGGAAAGCTGTTGCTCAGCCTCATCTGCCCATGGCACTGCTCGCACAGAGGCACAGAGACTGGGGCTGCTTGCTTGTTTTGCCCCCTCAAACTTCAAACGTATCTTAGGTGGTCCGTGCCGGGCGCCTCAGGCAGCCCTGCTTCAAAAATGCGAACGTCTGCAGATAGCTCGCAGGCAGAAAGAGCTAGCCTGGAAAGCTGTTGCTCAGCCTCATCTGCCCATGGCACTGCTCGCACAGAGGCACAGAGACTGGGGCTGCTTGCTTGTCTTGCCCCCTCAAACTTCAAACGTAGCTTAGGTGGTCCGTGCCGGGCGCCTCCGGCAGCCCTGCTCCGAAAATGCGAACGTCTGCAGATAGCTCGCAGGCAGAAAGAGCTAGCCTGGAAAGCTGTTGCTCAGCCTCATCTGCCCATGGCACTGCTCGCACAGAGGCACAGAGACTGGGGCTACTTGCTTGTCTTCTCCCCTCAAACTTCAAACGTACCTTAGGTGGTCCGTCTCGGGCGCCTCAGGCAGCCCTGCTCTGAAAATGCGAACGTCTGCAGATACCTCGCAGGCAGAAAGAGCTAGCCTGGAAAGCTGTTGCTCAGCCTCATCTGCCCATGGCACTGCTCGCACAGAGGCACAGAGACTGGGGCTGCTTGCTTGTCTTGTCCCCTCAAACTTCAAACGTACCTTAGGTGGTTCGTGCCGGGCGCCTCCGGCAGCCCTGCTCCGAAAATGCGAACGTCTGCAGATAGCTCGCACGCAGAAAGAGCTAGCCTGGAAAGCTGTTGCTCAGCCTCATCTGCCCATGGCACTGCTCGCACAGAGGCACAGAGACTGGGGCTACTTGCTTGTCTTCTCCCCTCAAACTTCAAACGTAGCTTAGGTGGTCCGTGCCGGGTGCTTCCGGCAGCCCTGCTCCGAAAATGCGAACGTCTGCAGATAGCTCGCAGGCAGAAGGAGCTAGCCTGGAAAGCTGTTGCTCAGCCTCATCTGCCCATGGCACTGCTCGCACAGAGGCACAGAGACTGGGGCTGCTTGCTTGTCTTGCCCCCTCAAACTTCAAACGTAGCTTAGCTGGTCCGTGCCGGGCGCTTCCGGCAGCCCTGCTCCGAAAATGCGAACGTCTGCAGATAGCTCGCAGCCAGAAAGAGCTAGCCTGGAAACCTGTTGCTCAGCCTCATCTGCCCATGGCACTGCTCACACAGAGGCACAGAGACTGGGGCTGCTTGCTTGTCTTGTCCCCTCAAACTTCAAACGTAGCTTAGGTGGTCCGTCTCGGGCGCCTCCGGCAGCCCTGCTTCAAAAATGCGAACGTCTGCAGATAGCTCGCAGGCAGAAAGAGCTAGCCTGGAAAGCTGTTGCTCAGCTTCATCTGCCCATGGCACTGCTCCCACAGAGGCACAGAGACTGGGGCTACTTGCTTGTCTTGCCCCCTCAAACTTCAAACGTACCTTAGGTGGTCAGTGCCGGGCGCCTCCGGCAGCCCTGCTCCGAAAATGCGAACGTCTGCAGATAGCTCGCAGGCAGAAAGAGCTAGCCTGGAAAGCTGTTGCTCAGCCTCATCTGCCCATGGCACTGCTCGCACAGAGGCACAGAGACTGGGGCTGCTTGCTTGTCTTGTCCCCTCAAACTTCAAACGTAGCTTAGGTGGTCCGTCTCGGGCGCCTCCGGCAGCCCTGCTTCAAAAATGCGAACGTCTGCAGATAGCTCGCAGGCAGAAAGAGCTAGCCTGGAAAGCTGTTGCTCAGCTTCATCTGCCCATGGCACTGCTCCCACAGAGGCACAGAGACTGGGGCTACTTGCTTGTCTTGCCCCCTCAAACTTCAAACGTAGCTTAGGTGGTCCGTCTTGGGCGTCTCCGGCAGCCCTGCTCTGAAAATGCGAATGTCTGCAGATACCTTGAAGGCAGAAAGAGCTAGCCTGGAAAGCTGTTGCTCAGCCTCATCTGCCCATGGCACTGCTCGCACAGAGGCACAGAGACTGGGGCTGCTTGCTTGTCTTGTCCCCTCAAACTTCAAACGTAGCTTAGGTGGTCCGTGCCGGGCGCCTCCGGCAGCCCTGCTCCGAAAATGCGAACGTCTGCAGATAGCTCGCAGGCAGAAAGAGCTAGCCTGGAAAGCTGTTGCTCAGCCTCATCTGCCCATGGCACTGCTCGCACAGAGGCACAGAGACTGGGGCTGCTTGCTTGTCTTGCCCCCTCAAACTTCAAACGTACCTTAGGTGGTCCGTGCCGGGCGCCTCCGGCAGCCCTGCTCCAAAAATGCGAACGTCTGCAGATAGCTCGCAGGCAGAAAGAGCTAGCCTGGAAAGCTGTTGCTCAGCCTCATCTGCCCATGGCACTGCTCGCACAGAGGCACAGAGACTGGGGCTGCTTGCTTATCTTGTCCCCTCAAACTTCAAACGTAGCTTAGGTTGTACGTGCCGGGCGCCTCCGGCAGCCCTGCTCCGAAAATGCGAACGTCTGCAGATAGCTCGCAGGCAGAAAGAGCTAGCCTGGAAAGCTGTTGCTCAGCCTCATCTGCCCATGGCACTGCTCGCACAGAGGCACAGAGACTGGGGCTGCTTGCTTGCCTTGTCCCCTCAAACATTAAAAGTAGCTTAGGTGGTCTGTGCAGGGCGCCTCCGGCAGTCCTGCTCCAAAAATGCGAACGTCTGCAGATAGCTCGCAGGCAGAAAGAGCTAGCCTGGAAAGCTGTTGCTCAGCCTCATCTGCCCATGGCACTGCTCGCACAGAGGCACAGAGACTGGGGCTGCTTGCTTGTCTTGCCCCCTCAAACTTCAAACGTAGCTTAGGTGGTCCGTGCCGGGTGCTTCCGGCAGCCCTGCTCCGAAAATGCGAACGTCTGCAGATAGCTCGCAGGCAGAAAGAGCTAGCCTGGAAAGCTGTTGCTCAGCCTCATCTGCCCATGGCACTGCTCGCACAGAGGCACAGAGACTGGGGCTGCTTGCTTGTCTTGCCCCCTCAAACTCCAAACGTAGCTTAGGTGGTCCATGCCGGGTGCTTACGGCAGCCCTGCTCCGAAAATGCGAACGTCTGCAGATAGCTCGCAGGCAGAAAGAGCTAGCCTGGAAAGCTGTTGCTCAGCCTCATCTGCCCATGGCACTGCTCGCACAGAGGCACAGAGACTGGGGCTGCTTGCTTGTTTTGCCCCCTCAAACTTCAAACGTATCTTAGGTGGTCCGTGCCGGGCGCCTCCGGCAGCCCTGCTTCAAAAATGCGAACGTCTGCAGATAGCTCGCAGGCAGAAAGAGCTAGCCTGGAAAGCTGTTGCTCAGCCTCATCTGCCCATGGCACTGCTCGCACAGAGGCACAGAGACTGGGGCTGCTTGCTTGTCTTGCCCCCTCAAACTTCAAACGTAGCTTAGGTGGTCCGTGCCGGGCGCCTCCGGCAGCCCTGCTCCGAAAATGCGAACGTCTGCAGATAGCTCGCAGGCAGAAAGAGCTAGCCTGGAAAGCTGTTGCTCAGCCTCATCTGCCCATGGCACTGCTCGCACAGAGGCACAGAGACTGGGGCTACTTGCTTGTCTTGCCCCCTCAAACTTCAAACGTACCTTAGGTGGTCCGTCTCGGGCGCCTCAGGCAGCCCTGCTCTGAAAATGCGAATGTCTGCAGATACCTGGCAGGCAGAAAGAGCTAGCCTGGAAAGCTGTTGCTCAGCCTCATCTGCCCATGGCACTGCTCGCACAGAGGCACAGAGACTGGGGCTGCTTGCTTGTCTTGCCCCCTCAAACTTCAAACGTACCTTAGGTGGTTCGTGCCGGGCGCCTCCGGCAGCCCTGCTCCGAAAATGCGAACGTCTGCAGATAGCTCGCAGGCAGAAAGAGCTAGCCTGGAAAGCTGTTGCTCAGCCTCATCTGCCCATGGCACTGCTCGCACAGAGGCACAGAGACTGGGGCTACTTGCTTGTCTTCTCCCCTCAAACTTCAAACGTACCTTAGGTGGTCCGTCTCGGGCGCCTCAGGCAGCCCTGCTCTGAAAATGCGAATGTCTGCAGATACCTCGCAGGCAGAAAGAGCTAGCCTGGAAAGCTGTTGCTCAGCCTCATCTGCCCATGGCACTGCTCGCACAGAGGCACAGAGACTGGGGCTGCTTGCTTGTCTTGCCCCCTCAAACTTCAAACGTACCTTAGGTGGTTCGTGCCGGGCGCCTCCGGCAGCCCTGCTCCGAAAATGCGAACGTCTGCAGATAGCTCGCAGGCAGAAAGAGCTAGCCTGGAAAGCTGTTGCTCAGCCTCATCTGCCCATGGCACTGCTCGCACAGAGGCACAGAGACTGGGGCTGCTTGCTTGTCTTGCCCCCTCACACTTCAAACGTAGCTTAGGTGGTCCGTGCCGGGCGCCTCCGGCAGCCCTGCTCCAAAAATGCGAACGTCTGCAGATAGCTCGCAGGCAGAAAGAGCTAGCCTGGAAAGCTGTTGCTCAGCTTCATCTGCCCATGGCACTGCTCACACAGAGGCACAGAGACTGGGGCTGCTTGCTTGTCTTGTCCCCTCAAACATTAAAAGTAGCTTAGGTGGTCCGTGCTGGGGGCCTCCGGCAGTCCTGCTCCAAAAATGCGAACGTCTGCAGATAGCTCGCAGGCAGAAAGAGCTAGCCTGGAAAGCTGTTGCTCAGCCTCATCTGCCCATGGCACTGCTCGCACAGAGGCACAGAGACTGGGGCTGCTTGCTTGTCTTGCCCCCTCAAACTTCAAACGTACCTTAGGTGGTCCGTGCCGGGTGCTTCCGGCAGCCCTGCTCCGAAAATGCGAACGTCTGCAGATAGCTCGCAGGCAGAAGGAGCTAGCCTGGAAAGCTGTTGCTCAGCCTCATCTGCCCATGGCACTGCTCGCACAGAGGCACAGAGACTGGGGCTGCTTGCTTGTCTTGCCCCCTCAAACTTCAAACGTAGCTTAGGTGGTCCGTGCCGGGCGCTTCCGGCAGCCCTGCTTCGAAAATGCGAACGTCTGCAGATAGCTCGCAGGCAGAAAGAGCTAGCCTGGAAAGCTGTTGCTCAGCCTCATCTGCCCATGGCACTGCTCGCACAGAGGCACAGAGACTGGGGCTGCTTGCTTGTCTTGTCCCCTCAAACTTCAAACGTAGCTTAGGTGGTCCGTCTCGGGCGCCTCCGGCAGCCCTGCTTCAAAAATGCGAACGTCTGCAGATAGCTCGCAGGCAGAAAGAGCTAGCCTGGAAAGCTGTTGCTCAGCTTCATCTGCCCATGGCACTGCTCCCACAGAGGCACAGAGACTGGGGCTACTTGCTTGTCTTGCCCCCTCAAACTTCAAACGTACATTAGGTGGTCAGTGCCGGGCGCCTCCGGCAGCCCTGCTCCGAAAATGCGAACGTCTGCAGATAGCTCGCAGGCAGAAAGAGCTAGCCTGGAAAGCTGTTGCTCAGCCTCATCTGCCCATGGCACTGCTCGCACAGAGGCACAGAGACTGGGGCTGCTTGCTTGTTTTGCCCCCTCAAACTCCAAACGTAGCTTAGGTGGTCCGTGCCGGGTGCTTACGGCAGCCCTGCTCCGAAAATGCGAACGTCTGCAGATAGCTCGCAGGCAGAAAGAGCTAGCCTGGAAAGCTGTTGCTCAGCCTCATCTGCCCATGGCACTGCTCGCACAGAGGCACAGAGACTGGGGCTGCTTGCTTGTTTTGCCCCCTCAAACTTCAAACGTATCTTAGGTGGTCCGTGCCGGGCGCCTCCGGCAGCCCTGCTTCAAAAATGCGAACGTCTGCAGATAGCTCGCAGGCAGAAAGAGCTAGCCTGGAAAGCTGTTGCTCAGCCTCATCTGCCCATGGCACTGCTCGCACAGAGGCACAGAGACTGGGGCTGCTTGCTTGTCTTGCCCCCTCAAACTTCAAACGTAGCTTAGGTGGTCCGTGCCGGGCGCCTCCGGCAGCCCTGCTCCGAAAATGCGAACGTCTGCAGATAGCTCGCAGGCAGAAAGAGCTAGCCTGGAAAGCTGTTGCTCAGCCTCATCTGCCCATGGCACTGCTCGCACAGAGGCACAGAGACTGGGGCTACTTGCTTGTCTTCTCCCCTCAAACTTCAAACGTACCTTAGGTGGTCCGTCTCGGGCGCCTCAGGCAGCCCTGCTCTGAAAATGCGAATGTCTGCAGATACCTCGCAGGCAGAAAGAGCTAGCCTGGAAAGCTGTTGCTCAGCCTCATCTGCCCATGGCACTGCTCGCACAGAGGCACAGAGACTGGGGCTGCTTGCTTGTCTTGCCCCCTCAAACTTCAAACGTAGCTTAGGTGGTCCGTGCCGGGTGCTTCCGGCAGCCCTGCTCCGAAAATGCGAACGTCTGCAGATAGCTCGCAGGCAGAAAGAGCTAGCCTGGAAAGCTGTTGCTCAGCCTCATCTGCCCATGGCACTGCTCGCACAGAGGCACAGAGACTGGGGCTACTTGCTTGTCTTGTCCCCTCAAACTTCAAACGTACCTTAGGTGGTCCGTCTCGGGCGCCTCAGGCAGCCCTGCTCTGAAAATGCGAATGTCTGCAGATACCTCGCAGGCAGAAAGAGCTAGCCTGGAAAGCTGTTGCTCAGCCTCATCTGCCCATGGCACTGCTCGCACAGAGGCACAGAGACTGGGGCTACTTGCTTGTCTTCTCCCCTCAAACTTCAAACGTACCTTAGGTGGTTCGTGCCGGGCGCCTCCGGCAGCCCTGCTCCGAAAATGCGAACGTCTGCAGATAGCTCGCAGGCAGAAAGAGCTAGCCTGGAAAGCTGTTGCTCAGCCTCATCTGCCCATGGCACTGCTCGCACAGAGGCACAGAGACTGGGGCTGCTTGCTTGTCTTGCCCCCTCAAACTTCAAACGTAGCTTAGGTGGTCCGTGCCGGGCGCCTCCGGCAGCCCTGCTCCAAAAATGCGAACGTCTGCAGATAGCTCGCAGGCAGAAAGAGCTAGCCTGGAAAGCTGTTGCTCAGCTTCATCTGCCCACGGCACTGCTCACACAGAGGCACAGAGACTGGGGCTGCTTGCTTGTCTTGTCTCCTCAAACATTAAAAGTAGCTTAGGTGGTCCATGCTGGGGGCCTCCGGCAGTCCTGCTCCAAAAATGCGAACGTCTGCAGATAGCTCGCAGGCAGAAAGAGCTAGCCTGGAAAGCTGTTGCTCAGCCTCATCTGCCCATGGCACTGCTCGCACAGAGGCACAGAGACTGGGGCTGCTTGCTTGTCTTGCCCCCTCAAACTTCAAACGTACCTTAGGTGGTCCGTGCCGGGCGCCTCCGGCAGCCCTGCTCCAAAAATGCGAACGTCTGCAGATAGCTCGCAGGCAGAAAGAGCTAGCCTGGAAAGCTGTTGCTCAGCCTCATCTGCCCATGGCACTGCTCGCACAGAGGCACAGAGACTGGGGCTGCTTGCTTATCTTGTCCCCTCAAACTTCAAACGTAGCTTAGGTTGTACGTGCCGGGCGCCTCCGGCAGCCCTGCTCCGAAAATGCGAACGTCTGCAGATAGCTCGCAGGCAGAAAGAGCTAGCCTGGAAAGCTGTTGCTCAGCCTCATCTGCCCATGGCACTGCTCGCACAGAGGCACAGAGACTGGGGCTGCTTGCTTGTCTTGTCCCCTCAAACTTCAAACGTAGCTTAGGTGGTCTGTGCTGGGGGCCTCCGGCAGCCCTGCTCCGAAAATGCAAATGTCTGCAGATACCTCGCAGGCAGAAAGAGCTAGCCTGGAAAGCTGTTGCTCAGCCTCATCTGCCCATGGTACTGCTCGCACAGAGGCACAGAGACTGGGGCTGCTTGCTTGTCTTGTCCCCTCAAACTTCAAACGTAGCTTAGGTGGTCCGTGCCGGGCGCCTCCGGCAGCCCTGCTCCGAAAATGCGAACGTCTGCAGATAGCTCGCAGGCAGAAAGAGCTAGCCTGGAAAGCTGTTGCTCAGCTTCATCTGCCCATGGCACTGCTCACACAGAGGCACAGAGACTGGGGCTGCTTGCTTGTCTTGCCCCCTCAAACTTCAAACGTAGCTTAGGTGGTCCGTCTCGGGCGCCTTCGGCAGCCATGCTCTGAAAATGCGAATGTCTGCAGATAGCTCGCAGGCAGAAAGAGCTAGCCTGGAAAGCTGTTGCTCAGCCTCATCTGCCCATGGCACTCCTCACACAGAGGCACAGAGACTGGGGCTGCTTGCTTGTCTTGTCCCCTCAAACATTAAAAGTAGCTTAGGTGGTCTGTGCAGGGCGCCTCCGGCAGTCCTGCTCCAAAAATGCGAACGTCTGCAGATAGCTCGCAGGCAGAAAGAGCTAGCCTGGAAAGCTGTTGCTCAGCCTCATCTGCCCATGGCACTGCTCGCACAGAGGCACAGAGACTGGGGCTGCTTGCTTGTCTTGCCCCCTCAAACTTCAAACGTAGCTTAGGTGGTCCGTGCCGGGTGCTTTCGGCAGCCCTGCTCCGAAAATGCGAACGTCTGCAGATAGCTCGCAGGCAGAAAGAGCTAGCCTGGAAAGCTGTTGCTCAGCCTCATCTGCCCATGGCACTGCTCGCTCAGAGGCACAGAGACTGGGGCTGCTTGCTTGTCTTGCCTCCTCAAACTTCAAACTTAGCTTAGGTGGTCCGTGCCGGGCGCCTCCGGCAGCCCTGCTCCGAAAATGCGAACGTCTGCAGATAGCTCGCAGGCAGAAAGAGCTAGCCTGGAAAGCTGTTGCTCAGCCTCATCTGCCCATGGCACTGCTCGCACAGAGGCACAGAGACTGGGGCTGCTTGCTTGTCTTGTCCCCTCAAACTTCAAACGTAGCTTAGGTGGTCTGTGCCGGGCGCCTCCGGCAGCCCTGCTCCGAAAATGCGAACGTCTGCAGATAGCTCGCAGGCAGAAAGAGCTAGCCTGGAAAGCTGTTGCTCAGCCTCATCTGCCCATGGCACTGCTCGCACAGAGGCACAGAGACTGGGGCTGCTTGCTTGTCTTGTCCCCTCAAACTTCAAACGTAGCTTAGGTGGTCCGTGCTGGGCGCCTCCGGCAGCCCTGTTCCGAAAATGCGAACGTCTGCAGATAGCTCGCAGGCAGAAAGAGCTAGCCTGGAAAGCTGTTGCTCAGCCTCATCTGCCCATGGCACTGCTCGCACAGAGGCACAGAGACTGGGGCTGCTTGCTTGTCTTGCCCCCTCAAACTTCAAACGTAGCTTAGGTGGTCCGTGCCGGGCGCCTTCGGCTGCCCTGCTCTGAAAATGCGAACGTCTGCAGATAGCTCGCAGGCAGAAAGAGCTAGCCTGGAAAGCTGTTGCTCAGCCTCATCTACCCATGGCACTGCTCGCACAGAGGCACAGAGACTGGGGCTGCTTGCTTGTCTTGCCCCCTCAAACTTCAAACGTAGCTTAGGTGGTCCGTGCCGGGCGCCTCCGGCAGCCCTGCTCCGAAAATGCGAACGTCTGCAGATAGCTCGCAGGCAGAAAGAGCTAGCCTGGAAAGCTGTTGCTCAGCCTCATCTGCCCATGGCACTGCTCGCACAGAGGCACAGAGACTGGGGCTGCTTGCTTGTCTTGTCCCCTCAAACTTCAAACGTAGCTTAGGTGGTCTGTGCCGGGCGCCTCCGGCAGCCCTGCTCCGAAAATGCGAACGTCTGCAGATAGCTCGCAGGCAGAAAGAGCTAGCCTGGAAAGCTGTTGCTCAGCCTCATCTGCCCATGGCACTGCTCGCACAGAGGCACAGAGACTGGGGCTGCTTGCTTGTCTTGCCCCCTCAAACTTCAAACGTAGCTTAGGTGGTCCGTGCCGGGTGCTTCCGGCAGCCCTGCTTCGAAAATGCGAACGTCTGCAGATAGCTCGCAGGCAGAAGGAGCTAGCCTGGAAAGCTGTTGCTCAGCCTCATCTGCCCATGGCACTGCTCGCACAGAGGCACAGAGACTGGGGCTGCTTGCTTGTCTTGCCCCCTCAAACTTCAAACGTAGCTTAGGTGGTCCGTGCCGGGCGCTTCCGGCAGCCCTGCTCCGAAAATGCGAACGTCTGCAGATAGCTCGCAGGCAGAAAGAGCTAGCCTGGAAAGCTGTTGCTCAGCCTCATCTGCCCATGGCACTGCTCGCACAGAGGCACAGAGACTGGGGCTGCTTGCTTGTCTTGTCCCCTCAAACTTCAAACGTAGCTTAGGTGGTCTGTGCCGGGCGCCTCCGGCAGCCCTGCTCCGAAAATGCGAACGTCTGCAGATAGCTCGCAGGCAGAAAGAGCTAGCCTGGAAAGCTGTTGCTCAGCCTCATCTGCCCATGGCACTGCTCACACAGAGGCACAGAGACTGGGGCTGCTTGCTTGTCTTGCCCCTTCAAACTTCAAACGTAGCTTAGGTGGTCCGTGCCGGGTGCTTCCGGCAGCCCTGCTTCAAATTGCGAACGTCTGCAGATAGCTCGCAGGCAGAAAGAGCTAGCCTGGAAAGCTGTTGCTCAGCCTCATCTGCCCATGGCACTGCTCGCACAGAGGCACAGAGACTGGGGCTGCTTGCTTGTTTTGCCCCCTCAAACTTCAAACGTAGCTTAGGTGGTCCGTGCCGGGAGCCTCCGGCAGCCCTGCTCCGAAAATGCGAACGTCTGCAGATAGCTCGCAGGCAGAAAGAGCTAGCCTGGAAAGCTGTTGCTCAGCCTCATCTGCCCATGGCACTGCTCGCACAGAGGCACAGAGACTGGGGCTACTTGCTTGTCTTGTCCCCTCAAACATTAAAAGAAGCTTAGGTGGTCTGTGCAGGGCGCCTCCGGCAGTCCTGCTCCAAAAATGCGAACGTCTGCAGATAGCTCGCAGGCAGAAAGAGCTAGCCTGGAAAGCTGTTGCTCAGCCTCATCTGCCCATGGCACTGCTCGCACAGAGGCACAGAGACTGGGGCTGCTTGCTTGTCTTGCCCCCTCAAACTTCAAACGTAGCTTAGGTGGTCCGTGCCGTGTGCTTCCGGCAGCCCTGCTCTGAAAATGCGAACGTCTGCAGATAGCTCGCAGGCAGAAAGAGCTAGCCTGGAAAGCTGTTGCTCAGCCTCATCTGCCCATGGCACTGCTCGCACAGAGGCACAGAGACTGGGGCTGCTTGCTTGTTTTGCCCCCTCAAACTTCAAACGTAGCTTAGGTGGTCCGTGCTGGGCGCCTCCGGCAGCCCTGCTCCGAAAATGCGAACATCAGCAGATAGCTCGCAGCCAGAAAGAGCTAGCCTGGAAAGCTGTTGCTCAGCCTCATCTGCCCATGGCACTGCTCGCACAGAGGCACAGAGACTGGGGCTGCTTGCTTGTCTTGTCCCCTCAAACTTCAAACGTAGCTTAGGTGGTCCGTCTCGGGCGCCTCCGGCAGCCCTGCTCTGAAAATGCGAACGTCTGCAGATAGCTCGCAGGCAGAAAGAGCTAGCCTGGAAAGCTGTTGCTCAGCTTCATCTGCCCATGGCACTGCTCCCACAGAGGCACAGAGACTGGGGCTACTTGCTTGTCTTGCCCCCTCAAACTTCAAACGTACCTTAGGTGGTCCGTGCCGGGCGCCTCCGGCAGCCCTGCTCCGAAAATGCGAACGTCTGCAGATAGCTCGCAGGCAGAAAGAGCTAGCCTGGAAAGCTGTTGCTCAGCTTCATCTGCCCATGGCACTGCTCACACAGAGGCACAGAGACTGGGGCTGCTTGCTTGTCTTGCCCCCTCAAACTTCAAACGTAGCTTAGGTGGTCCGTCTCGGGCGCCTTCGGCAGCCATGCTCTGAAAATGCGAATGTCTGCAGATAGCTCGCAGGCAGAAAGAGCTAGCCTGGAAAGCTGTTGCTCAGCCTCATCTGCCCATGGCACTGCTCACACAGAGGCACAGAGACTGGGGCTACTTGCTTGTCTTGTCCCCTCAAACATTAAAAGTAGCTTAGGTGGTCTGTGCAGGGCGCCTCCGGCAGTCCTGCTCCAAAAATGCGAACGTCTGCAGATAGCTCGCAGGCAGAAAGAGCTAGCCTGGAAAGCTGTTGCTCAGCCTCATCTGCCCATGGCACTGCTCGCACAGAGGCACAGAGACTGGGGCTGCTTGCTTGTCTTGCCCCCTCAAACTTCAAACGTAGCTTAGGTGGTCCGTGCCGGGTGCTTCCGGCAGCCCTGCTCCGAAAATGCGAACGTCTGCAGATAGCTCGCAGGCAGAAAGAGCTAGCCTGGAAAGCTGTTGCTCAGCCTCATCTGCCCATGGCACTGCTCACACAGAGGCACAGAGACTGGGGCTGCTTGCTTGTCTTGCCCCCTCAAACTTCAAACTTAGCTTAGGTGGTCCGTGCCAGGCGCCTCCGGCAGCCCTGCTCCGAAAATGCGAACGTCTGCAGATAGCTCGCAGGCAGAAAGAGCTAGCCTGGAAAGCTGTTGCTCAGCCTCATCTGCCCATGGCACTGCTCGCACAGAGGCACAGAGACTGGGGCTGCTTGCTTGTCTTGTCCCCTCAAACTTCAAACGTAGCTTAGGTGGTCCGTCTCGGACGCCTCCGGCAGCCCTGCTCTGAAAATGCGAATGTCTGCAGATACCTTGCAGGCAGAAAGAGCTAGCCTGGAAAGCTGTTGCTCAGCCTCATCTGCCCATGGCACTGCTCGCACAGAGGCACAGAGACTGGGGCTGCTTGCTTGTCTTGTCCCCTCAAACTTCAAACGTACCTTAGGTGGTCTGTGCCGGGCGCCTCTGGCAGCCCTGCTCCGAAAATGCGAACGTCTGCAGATAGCTCGCAGGCAGAAAGAGCTAGCCTGGAAAGCTGTTGCTCAGCCTCATCTGCCCATGGCACTGCTCGCACAGAGGCACAGAGACTGGGGCTGCTTGCTTGTCTTGTCCCCTCAAACATTAAAAGAAGCTTAGGTGGTCTGTGCAGGGCGCCTCCGGCAGTCCTGTTCCGAAAATGCGAACGTCTGCAGATAGCTCGCAGGCAGAAAGAGCTAGCCTGGAAAGCTGTTGCTCAGCCTCATCTGCCCATGGCACTGCTCGCACAGAGGCACAGAGACTGGGGCTGCTTGCTTGTCTTGTCCCCTCAAACTTCAAACGTAGCTTAGGTGGTGTGTGCCGGGCGCCTCCGGCAGCCCTGCTCCGAAAATGCGAACGTCTGCAGATAGCTCGCAGGCAGAAAGAGCTAGCCTGGAAAGCTGTTGCTCAGCCTCATCTGCCCATGGCACTGCTCGCACAGAGGCACAGAGACAGGGGCTGCTTGCTTGTTTTGCCCCCTCAAACTTCAAACGTACCTTAGGTGGTCCGTGCTGGGCGCCTCCGGCAGCCCTGCTCCGAAAATGCGAACATCAGCAGATAGCTCGCAGGCAGAAAGAGCTAGCCTGGAAAGCTGTTGCTCAGCCTCATCTGCCCATGGCACTGCTCGCACAGAGGCACAGAGACTGGGGCTGCTTGCTTGTCTTGTCCCCTCAAACTTCAAACGTACCTTAGGTGGTCCGTGCCGGGCGCCTCCGGCAGCCCTGCTCCAAAAATGCCAACGTCTGCAGATAGCTCGCAGGCAGAAAGAGCTAGCCTGGAAAGCTGTTGCTCAGCCTCATCTGCCCATGGCACTGCTCGCACAGAGGCACAGAGACTGGGGCTGCTTGCTTGTCTTGCCCCCTCAAACTTCAAACGTACCTTAGGTGGTCCGTGCCGGGCGCCTCCGGCAGCCCTGCTCCGAAAATGCGAACGTCTGCAGATAGCTCGCAGGCAGAAAGAGCTAGCCTGGAAAGCTGTTGCTCAGCCTCATCTGCCCATGGTACTGCTCGCACAGAGGCACAGAGACTGGGGCTGCTTGCTTGTCTTGTCCCCTCAAACTTCAAACGTAGCTTAGGTGGTCCGTCTCGGGCGCCTTCGGCAGCCCTGCTCTGAAAATGCGAACGTCTGCAGATAGCTCGCAGGCAGAAAGAGCTAGCCTGGAAAGCTGTTGCTCAGCCTCATCTGCCCATGGCACTGCTCGCACAGAGGCACAGAGACTGGGGCTGCTTGCTTGTCTTGTCCCCTGAAACTACAAACGTATCTTAGATGGTGTGTGCCGGGCGCTTCCGGCAGCCCTGCTCCGAAAATGCGAACGTCTGCAGATAGCTCGCAGGCAGAAAGAGCTAGCCTGGAAAGCTGTTGCTCAGCCTCATCTGCCCATGGCACTGCTTGCACAGAGGCACAGAGACTGGGGCTGCTTGCTTGTCTTGTCCCCTCAAACTTCAAACGTAGCTTAGGTGGTCCGTCTCGGACGCCTCCGGCAGCCCTGCTCTGAAAATGCGAATGTCTGCAGATACCTTGCAGGCAGAAAGAGCTAGCCTGGAAAGCTGTTGCTCAGCCTCATCTGCCCATGGCACTGCTCGCACAGAGGCACAGAGACTGGGGCTGCTTGCTTGTCTTGTCCCCTCAAACTTCAAACGTACCTTAGGTGGTCTGTGCCGGGCGCCTCTGGCAGCCCTGCTCCGAAAATGCGAACGTCTGCAGATAGCTCGCAGGCAGAAAGAGCTAGCCTGGAAAGCTGTTGCTCAGCCTCATCTGCCCATGGCACTGCTCGCACAGAGGCACAGAGACTGGGGCTACTTGCTTGTCTTGTCCCCTCAAACATTAAAAGAAGCTTAGGTGGTCTGTGCAGGGCGCCTCCGGCAGTCCTGTTCCGAAAATGCGAACGTCTGCAGATAGCTCGCAGGCAGAAAGAGCTAGCCTGGAAAGCTGTTGCTCAGCCTCATCTGCCCATGGCACTGCTCGCACAGAGGCACAGAGACTGGGGCTGCTTGCTTGTCTTGTCCCCTCAAACTTCAAACGTAGCTTAGGTGGTGTGTGCCGGGCGCCTCTGGCAGCCCTGCTCCAAAAATGCGAACGTCTGCTGATAGCTCGCAGGCAGAAAGAGCTAGCCTGGAAAGCTGTTGCTCAGCCTCATCTGCCCATGGCACTGCTCGCACAGAGGCACAGAGACTGGGGCTGCTTGCTTGTCTTGCCCCCTCAAACTTCAAACGTAGCTTAGGTGGTCCGTCTCGGGCGCCTTCGGCAGCCCTGCTTCGAAAATGCGAACGTCTGCAGATAGCTCGCAGGCAGAAAGAGCTAGCCTGGAAAGCTGTTGCTCAGCCTCATCTGCCCATGGCAGTGCGCGCACAGAGGCACAGAGACTGGGGCTGCTTGCTAGTCTTGCCCCCTCTAACTTCAAACGTACCTTAGGTGGCCCGTGCCGGGCGCCTCAGGCAGCCCTGCCTCGAAAATGCGAACGTCTGCAGATAGCTCGCAGGCAGAAAGAGCTAGCCTGGAAAGCTGTTGCTCAGCCTCATCTGCCCATGGCACTGCTCGCACAGAGGCACAGAGACTGGGGCTGCTTGCTTGTCTTGTCCCCTCAAACATTAGAAGTAGCTTAGGTGGTCTGTGCCGGGCGCCTCCGGCAGTCCTGCTCTAAAAATGCGAACGTCTGCAGATAGCTCGCAGGCAGAAAGAGCTAGCCTGGAAAGCTGTTGCTCAGCCTCATCTGCCCATGGCACTGCTCGCACAGAGGCACAGAGACTGGGGCTGCTTGCTTGTCTTGTCCCCTCAAACTTCAAACGTAGCTTAGGTGGTCCGTCTCGGGCGCCTTCGGCAGCCCTGCTCTGAAAATGCGAACGTCTGCAGATAGCTCGCAGGCAGAAAGAGCTAGCCTGGAAAGCTGTTGCTCAGCCTCATCTGCCCATGGCACTGCTCGCACAGAGGCACAGAGACTGGGGCTGCTTGCTTGTCTTGCCCCCTCAAACTTCAAACGTAGCTTAGGTGGTCCGTGCCGGGCGCCTCCGGCAGCCCTGCTCCGAAAATGCGAACGTCTGCAGATAGCTCGCAGGCAGAAAGAGCTAGCCTGGAAAGCTGTTGCTCAGCCTCATCTGCCCATGGCACTGCTCGCACAGAGGCACAGAGACTGGGGCTACTTGCTTGTCTTGTTCCCTCAAACTTCAAACGTAGCTTAGGTGGTCCATCTCGGGCGCCTCCGGCAGCCCTGCTCTGAAAATGCGAATGTCTGCAGATACCTTGCAGGCAGAAAGAGCTAGCCTGGAAAGCTGTTGCTCAGCCTCATCTGCCCATGGCACTGCTCGCACAGAGGCACAGAGACTGGGGCTGCTTGCTTGTCTTGCCCCCTCAAACTTCAAACGTAGCTTAGGTGGTCCGTGCCGGGCGCTTCCGGCAGCCCTGCTCCGAAAATACGAACGTCTGCAGATAGCTCGCAGGCAGAAAGAGCTAGCTTGGAAAGCTGTTGCTCAGCCTCATCTGCCCATGGCACTGCTCACACAGAGGCACAGAGACTGGGGCTACTTGCTTGTCTTGTCCCCTCAAACATTAAAAGTAGCTTAGGTGGTCTGTGCCGGGCGCCTCCGGCAGTCCTGCTCCAAAAATGCGAACGTATGCAGATAGCTCGCAGGCAGAAAGAGCTAGCCTGGAAAGCTGTTGCTCAGCCTCATCTGCCCATGGCACTGCTCGCACAGAGGCACAGAGACTGGGGCTGCTTGCTTGTCTTGCCCCCTCAAACTTCAAACGTAGCTTAGGTGGTCCGTGCCGGGTGCTTCCTGCAGCCCTGCTCCGAAAATGCGAACGTCTGCAGATAGCTCGCAGGCAGAAAGAGCTAGCCTGGAAAGCTGTTGCTCAGCCTCATCTGCCCATGGCACTGCTCGCACAGAGGCACAGAGACTGGGGCTGCTTGCTTGTTTTGCCCCCTCAAACTTCAAACGTAGCTTAGGTGGTCCGTGCCGGGCGCCTCCGGCAGCCCTGCTCCGAAAATGCGAACGTCTGCAGATAGCTCGCAGGCAGAAAGAGCTAGCCTGGAAAGCTGTTGCTCAGCCTCATCTGCCCATGGCACTGCTCGCACAGAGGCACAGAGACTGGGGCTGCTTGCTTCTCTTGTCCCCTCAAACATTAAAAGTAGCTTAGGTGGTCTGTGCAGGGCGCCTCCGGCAGTCCTGCTCCAAAAATGCGAACGTCTGCAGATAGCTCGCAGGCAGAAAGAGCTAGCCTGGAAAGCTGTTGCTCAGCTTCATCTGCCCATGGCACTGCTCACACAGAGGCACAGAGACTGGGGCTGCTTACTTGTCTTGTCCCCTCAAACATTAAAAGTAGCTTAGGTGGTCTGTGCCGGGCGCCTCCGGCAGTCCTGCTCCAAAAATGCGAACGTCTGCAGATAGCTCGCAGGCAGAAAGAGCTAGCCTGGAAAGCTGTTGCTCAGCCTCATCTGCCCACGGCACTGCTCGCACAGAGGCACAGAGACTGGGGCTGCTTGCTTGTTTTGCCCCCTCAAACTTCAAACGTAGCTTAGGTGGTCCGTGCTGGGCGCCTCCGGCAGCACTGCTCCGAAAATGCGAACGTCTGCAGATAGCTCGCAGGCAGAAAGAGCTAGCCTGGAAAGCTGTTGCTCAGCCTCATCTGCTCATGGCACTGCTCGCACAGAGGCACAGAGACTGGGGATGCTTGCTTGTCTTGTCCCCTCAAACTTCAAACGTAGCTTAGGTGGTCCGTGCCGGGTGCTTCCGGCAGCCCTGCTCCGAAAATGCGAACGTCTGCAGATAGCTCGCAGGCAGAAAGAGCTAGCCTGGAAAGCTGTTGCTCAGCCTCATCTGCCCATGGCACTGCTCGCACAGAGGCACAGAGACTGGGGCTGCTTGCTTGTTTTGCCCCCTCAAACTTCAAACGTACCTTAGGTGGTCCGTGCTGGGCGCCTCCGGCAGCCCTGCTCCGTAAATGCGAACGTCTGCAGATAGCTCGCAGGCAGAAAGAGCTAGCCTGGAAAGCTGTTGCTCAGCCTCATCTGCCCATGGCACTGCTCGCACAGAGGCACAGAGACTGGGGCTGCTTGCTTGTCTTGCCCCCTCAAACTTCAAACGTACCTTAGGTGGTCCGTGCCGGGCGCCTCCGGCAGCCCTGCTCCGAAAATGCGAACGTCTGCAGATAGCTCGCAGGCAGAAAGAGCTAGCCTGGAAAGCTGTTGCTCAGCTTCATCTGCCCATGGCACTGCTCACACAGAGGCACAGAGACTGGGGCTGCTTGCTTGTCTTGTCCCCTCAAACATTAAAAGTAGCTTAGGTGGTCTGTGCCGGGCGCCTCCGGCAGTCCTGCTCCAAAAATGCGAACGTCTGCAGATAGCTCGCAGGCAGAAAGAGCTAGCCTGGAAAGCTGTTGCTCAGCCTCATCTGCCCACGGCACTGCTCGCACAGAGGCACAGAGACTGGGGCTGCTTGCTTGTCTTGCCCCCTCAAACTTCAAACGTAGCTTAGGTGGTCCGTGCTGGGCGCCTCCGGCAGCCCTGCTCCGAAAATGCGAACATCAGCAGATAGCTCGCAGGCAGAAAGAGCTAGCCTGGAAAGCTGTTGCTCAGCCTCATCTGCCCATGGCACTGCTCGCACAGAGGCACAGAGACTGGGGATGCTTGCTTGTCTTGTCCCCTCAAACTTCATACGTAGCTTAGGTGGTCCGTGCCGGGCGCCTCCGGCAGCCCTGCTCCGAAAATGCGAACGTCTGCAGATAGCTCGCAGGCAGAAAGAGCTAGCCTGGAAAGCTGTTGCTCAGCTTCATCTGCCCATGGCACTGCTCACACAGAGGCACAGAGACTGGGGCTGCTTGCTTGTCTTGCCCCCTCAAACTTCAAACGTAGCTTAGGTGGTGTGTGCCGGGTGCTTCCGGCAGCCCTGCTCCGAAAATGCGAACGTCTGCAGATAGTTCGCAGGCAGAAAGAGCTAGCTTGGAAAGCTGTTGCTCAGCCTCATCTGCCCATGGCACTGCTCACACAGAGGCACAGAGACTGGGGCTACTTGCTTGTCTTGTCCCCTCAAACATTAAAAGTAGCTTAGGTGGTCTGTGCAGGGCGCCTCCGGCAGTCCTGCTCCAAAAATGCGAACGTCTGCAGATAGCTCGCAGGCAGAAAGAGCTAGCCTGGAAAGCTGTTGCTCAGCCTCATCTGCCCATGGCACTGCTCGCACAGAGGCACAGAGACTGGGGCTGCTTGCTTGTTTTGCCCCCTGAAACTTCAAACGTACCTTAGGTGGTCCGTGCTGGGAGCCTCCGGCAGCCCTGCTCCGAAAATGCGAACGTCTGCAGATAGCTCGCAGGCAGAAAGAGCTAGCCTGGAAAGCTGTTGCTCAGCCTCATCTGCCCATGGCACTGCTCGCACAGAGGCACAGAGACTGGGGCTGCTTGCTTGTCTTGCCCCCTCAAACTTCAAACGTACCTTAGGTGGTCCGTGCCGGGCGCCTCCGGCAGCCCTGCTCCGAAAATGCGAACGTCTGCAGATAGCTCGCAGGCAGAAAGAGCTAGCCTGGAAAGCTGTTGCTCAGCCTCATCTGCCCATGGCACTGCTCAGACAGAGGCACAGAGACTGGGGCTGCTTGCTTGTCTTGTTCCATCAAACGTCAAACGTACCTTAGGTGGTTCGTGCCGGGCGCCTCCGGCAGCCCTGCTCCCAAAATGCGAACGTCTGCAGATAGCTCGCAGGCAGAAAGAGCTAGCCTGGAAAGCTGTTGCTCAGCCTCATCTGCCCATGGCACTGCTCGCACAGAGGCACAGAGACTGGGGCTGCTTGTTTGTCTTGCCCCCTCAAACTTCAAATGTAGCTTAGGTGGTTCGTGCCGGGCGCCTCCGGCAGCCCTGCTCCAAAAATGCGAACGTCTGCAGATAGCTCTCAGGCAGAAAGAGCTAGCCTGGAAAGCTGTTGCTCAGCTTCATCTGCCCATGGCACTGCTCACACAGAGGCACAGAGACTGGGGCTGCTTGCTTGTCTTGTCCCCTCAAACTTCAAACGTAGCTTAGGTGGTCTGTGCCGGGCGCCTCCGGCAGCCCTGCTCCAAAAATGCGAACGTCTGCAGATAGCTCGCAGGCAGAAAGAGCTAGCCTGGAAAGCTGTTGCTCAGCCTCATCTGCCCACGGCACTGCTCGCACAGAGGCACAGAGACTGGGGCTGCTTGCTTGTCTTGCCCCCTCAAACTTCAAACGTAGCTTAGGTGGTCCGTGCCGGGTGCTTCCGGCAGCCCTGCTCCGAAAATGCGAACGTCTGCAGATAGTTCGCAGGCAGAAAGAGCTAGCCTGGAAAGCTGTTGCTCAGCCTCATCTGCCCATGGCACTGCTCGCACAGAGGCACAGAGACTGGGGCTGCTTGCTTGTCTTGCCCCCTCAAACTTCAAACGTAGCTTAGGTGGTCCGTGCTGGGCGCCTCCGGCAGCCCTGCTCCGAAAATGCGAACGTCTGCAGATAGCTCGCAGGCAGAAAGAGCTAGCCTGGAAAGCTGTTGCTCAGCCTCATCTGCCCATGGCACTGCTCGCACAGAGGCACAGAGACTGGGGCTGCTTGCTTGTCTTGTCCCCTCAAACTTCAAACGTAGCTTAGGTGGTCTGTGCCGGGTGCTTCCGGCAGCCCTGCTCCGAAAATGCGAACGTCTGCAGATAGCTCGCAGGCAGAAAGAGCTAGCCTGGAAAGCTGTTGCTCAGCCTCATCTGCCCATGGCACTGCTCGCACAGAGGCACAGAGACTGGGGCTACTTGCTTGTCTTGTTCCCTCAAACTTCAAACGTAGCTTAGTTGGTCCGTCTCGGGAGCCTCCGGCAGCCCTGCTCCGAAAATGCGAATGTCTGCAGATACCTTGCAGGCAGAAAGAGCTAGCCTGGAAAGCTGTTGCTCAGCCTCATCTGCCCATGGCACTGCTCGCACAGAGGCACAGAGACTGGGGCTGCTTGCTTGTCTTGTTCCCTCAAACTTCAAACGTACCTTAGGTGGTTCGTGCCTGGCGCCTCCGGCAGCCCTGCTCCGAAAATGCGAACGTCTGCAGATAGCTCGCAGGCAGAAAGAGCTAGCCTGGAAAGCTGTTGCTCAGCCTCATCTGCCCATGGCACTGCTCGCACAGAGGCACAGAGACTGGGGCTGCTTGCTTGTCTTGCCCCCTCAAACTTCAAACGTAGCTTAGGTGGTCCGTGCCGGGCGCCTCCGGCAGCCCTGCTCCGAAAATGCGAACGTCTGCAGATAGCTCGCAGGCAGAAAGAGCTAGCCTGGAAAGCTGTTGCTCAGCCTCATCTGCCCATGGCACTGCTCGCACAGAGGCACAGAGACTGGGGCTGCTTGCTTGTCTTGTCCCCTCAAACTTCAAACGTAGCTTAGGTGGTCCGTGCCGGGCGCTTCCGGCAGCCCTGCTCCGAAAATGCGAACGTCTGCAGATAGTTCGCAGGCAGAAAGAGCTAGCTTGGAAAGCTGTTGCTCAGCCTCATCTGCCCATGGCACTGCTCACACAGAGGCACAGAGACTGGGGCTACTTGCTTGTCTTGTCCCCTCAAACATTAAAAGTAGCTTAGGTGGTCTGTGCAGGGCGCCTCCGGCAGTCCTGCTCCAAAAATGCGAACGTCTGCAGATAGCTCGCAGGCAGAAAGAGCTAGCCTGGAAAGCTGTTGCTCAGCCTCATCTGCCCATGGCACTGCTCGCACAGAGGCACAGAGACTGGGGCTGCTTGCTTGTTTTGCCCCCTCAAACTTCAAACGTACCTTAGGTGGTCCGTGCTGGGAGCCTCCGGCAGCCCTGCTCCGAAAATGCGAACGTCTGCAGATAGCTCGCAGGCAGAAAGAGCTAGCCTGGAAAGCTGTTGCTCAGCCTCATCTGCCCATGGCACTGCTCGCACAGAGGCACAGAGACTGGGGCTGCTTGCTTGTCTTGCCCCCTCAAACTTCAAACGTACCTTAGGTGGTCCGTGCCGGGCGCCTCCGGCAGCCCTGCTCCGAAAATGCGAACGTCTGCAGATAGCTCGCAGGCAGAAAGAGCTAGCCTGGAAAGCTGTTGCTCAGCCTCATCTGCCCATGGCACTGCTCACACAGAGGCACAGAGACTGGGGCTGCTTGCTTGTCTTGTTCCATCAAACTTCAAACGTAGCTTAGGTGGTCCGTGCCGGGTGCTTCCGGCAGCCCTGCTCCGAAAATGCGAACGTCTGCAGATAGTTCGCAGGCAGAAAGAGCTAGCCTGGAAAGCTGTTGCTCAGCCTCATCTGCCCATGGCACTGCTCGCACAGAGGCACAGAGACTGGGGCTGCTTGCTTGTCTTGCCCCCTCAAACTTCAAACGTAGCTTAGGTGGTCCGTGCTGGGCGCCTCCGGCAGCCCTGCTCCGAAAATGCGAACGTCTGCAGATAGCTCGCAGGCAGAAAGAGCTAGCCTGGAAAGCTGTTGCTCAGCCTCATCTGCCCATGGCACTGCTCGCACAGAGGCACAGAGACTGGGGCTGCTTGCTTGTCTTGCCCCCTCAAACTTCAAACGTAGCTTAGGTGGTCTGTGCCGGGCGCCTCCGGCAGCCCTGCTCCGAAAATGCGAACGTCTGCAGATAGCTCGCAGGCAGAAAGAGCTAGCCTGGAAAGCTGTTGCTCAGCCTCATCTGCCCATGGCACTGCTCGCACAGAGGCACAGAGACTGGGGCTACTTGCTTGTCTTGTTCCCTCAAACTTCAAACGTAGCTTAGGTGGTCCGTCTCGGGAGCCTCCGGCAGCCCTGCTCCGAAAATGCGAATGTCTGCAGATACCTTGCAGGCAGAAAGAGCTAGCCTGGAAAGCTGTTGCTCAGCCTCATCTGCCCATGGCACTGCTCGCACAGAGGCACAGAGACTGGGGCTGCTTGCTTGTCTTGTTCCCTCAAACTTCAAACGTACCTTAGGTGGTTCGTGCCGGGCGCCTCCGGCAGCCCTGCTCCGAAAATGCGAACGTCTGCAGATAGCTCGCAGCCAGAAAGAGCTAGCCTGGAAAGCTGTTGCTCAGCCTCATCTGCCCATGGCACTGCTCGCACAGAGGCACAGAGACTAGGGCTGCTTGCTTGTCTTGCCCCCTCAAACTTCAAACGTAGCTTAGGTGGTCCGTGCCGGGCGCCTCCGGCAGCCCTGCTCCGAAAATGCGAACGTCTGCAGATAGCACGCAGGCAGAAAGAGCTAGCCTGGAAAGCTGTTGCTCAGCCTCATCTGCCCATGGCAGTGCTCGCACAGAGGCACAGAGACTGGGGCTGCTTGCTTGTCTTGTCCCCTCAAACTTCAAACGTAGCTTAGGTGGTCCGTGCCGGGCGCCTCCGGCAGCCCTGCTCCGAAAATGCGAACGTCTGCAGATAGCTCGCAGGCAGAAAGAGCTAGCCTGGAAAGCTGTTGCTCAGCCTCATCTGCCCATGGCACTGCTCGCACAGAGGCACAGAGACTGGGGCTGCTTGCTTGTCTTGCCCCCTCAAACTTCAAACGTACCTTAGGTGGTTCGTGCCGGGCGCCTCCGGCAGCCCTGCTCCGAAAATGCAAACGTCTGCAGATAGCTCGCAGGCAGAAAGAGCTAGCCTGGAAAGCTGTTGCTGAGCCTCATCTGCCCATGGCAGTGCTCGCACAGAGGCACAGAGACTGGGGCTGCTTGCTTGTCTTGCCCCATCAAACTTCAAACGTAGCTTAGGTGGTCCGTGCTGGGCGCCTCCGGCAGCCCTGCTCCGAAAATGCGAAAGTCTGCAGATAGCTCGCAGGCAGAAAGAGCTAGCCTGGAAAGCTGTTGCTCAGCCTCATCTGCCCATGGCACTGCTCGCACAGAGGCACAGAGACTGGGGCTGCTTGCTTGTCTTGTTCCCTCAAACTTCAAGCGTAGCTTAGGTGGTCTGTGCCGGGCGCCTCCGGCAGCCCTGCTCCGAAAATGCCAACGTCTGCAGATAGCTCGCAGGCAGAAAGAGCTAGCCTGGAAAGCTGTTGCTCAGCCTCATCTGCCCATGGCACTGCTCGCACAGAGGCACAGAGACTGGGGCTGCTTGCTTGTCTTGTCCCCTCAAACATCAAACGTATCTTAGGTGGTCCGTCTCGGGCGCCTTCGGCAGTCCTCCTCTGAAAATGCGAATGTCTGCAGATAGCTCGCAGGCAGAAAGAGCTAGCCTGGAAAGCTGTTGCTCAGCCTCATCTGCCCATGGCACTGCTCGCACAGAGGCACAGAGACTGGGGCTGCTTGCTTGTCTTGCCCCCTCAAACTTCAAACGTAGCTTAGGTGGTCCGTGCCGGGCGCCTCCGGCAGCCCTGCTCCGAAAATGCGAACGTCTGCAGATAGCTCGCAGGCACAAAGAGCTAGCCTGGAAAGCTGTTGCTCAGCTTCATCTGCCCATGGCACTGCTCACACAGAGGCAGAGAGACTGGGGCTGCTTGCTTGTCTTGTCCCCTCAAACATTAAAAGTAGCTTAGGTGGTCCGTCTCGGGCGCCTTCGGCAGCCCTCCTCTGAAAATGCGAAAGTCTGCAGATAGCTCGCAGGCAGAAAGAGCTAGCCTGGAAAGCTGTTGCTCAGCCTCATCTGCCCATGGCACTGCTCGCACAGAGGCACAGAGACTGGGGCTGCTTGCTTGTCTTGCCCCCTCAAACTTCAAACGTACCTTAGGTGGTCCGTGCCGGGCGCCTCCGGCAGCCCTGCTCCGAAAATGCGAACGTCTGCAGATAGCTCGCAGGCACAAAGAGCTAGCCTGGAAAGCTGTTGCTCAGCTTCATATGCCCATGGCACTGCTCACACAGAGGCAGAGAGACTGGGGCTGCTTGCTTGTCTTGTCCCCTCAAACATTAAAAGTAGCTTAGGTGGTCTGTGCCGGGCGCCTCCGGCAGCCCTGCTCCAAAAATGCGAACGTCTGCAGATAGCTCGCAGGCAGAAAGAGCTAGCCTGGAAAGCTGTTGCTCAGCCTCATCTGCCCATGGCACTGCTCGCACAGAGGCACAGAGACTGGGGCTGCTTGCTTGTCTTGCCCCCTCAAACTTCAAACGTAGCTTAGGTGGTCCGTGCCGGGCGCCTCCGGCAGCCCTGCTCCAAAAATGCGAACGTCTGCAGATAGCTCGCAGGCAGAAAGAGCTAGCCTGGAAAGCTGTTGCTCAGCCTCATCTGCCCATGGCACTGCTCGCACAGAGGCACAGAGACTGGGGCTGCTTGCTTGTCTTGTCCCCTCAATCTTCAAACGTACCTTACGTGGTCCGTGCCGGGCGCTTCCGGCAGCCCTGCTCCGAAAATGCGAACATCAGCAGATAGCTCGCAGGCACAAAGAGCTAGCCTGGAAAGCTGTTGCTCAGCCTCATCTGCCCATGGCACTGCTCGCACAGAGGCACAGAGACTGGGGCTGCTTGCTTGTCTTGTCCCCTCAAACTTCATACGTACCTTAGGTGGTTCGTGCCGGGCGCCTCCGGCAGCCCTGCTCCGAAAATGCAAACGTCTGCAGATAGCTCGCAGGCAGAAAGAGCTAGCCTGGAAAGCTGTTGCTCAGCTTCATCTGCCCATGGCACTGCTCACACAGAGGCACAGAGACTGGGGCTGCTTGCTTTTCTTGCCCCCTCAAACTTCAAACGTACCTTAGGTGGTGTGTGCCGTGTGCTTCCGGCAGCCCTGCTCCGAAAATGCGAACGTCTGCAGATAGCTCGCAGGCAGAAAGAGCTAGCTTGCAAAGCTGTTGCTGAGCCTCATCTACCCATGGCACTGCTCACACAGAGGCACAGAGACTGGGGCTACTTGCTTGTCTTGTCCCCTCAAACATTAAAAGTAGCTTAGGTGCTCTGTGCAGGGCGCCTCCGGCAGTCCTGCTCCAAAAATGCGAACGTCTGCAGATAGCTCGCAGGCAGAAAGAGCTAGCCTGGAAAGCTGTTGCTCAGCCTCATCTGCCCATGGCACTGCTCGCACAGAGGCACAGAGACTGGGGCTGCTTGCTTGTCTTGCCCCCTCAAACTTCAAACGTAGCTTAGGTGGTCCGTGCCGGGTGCTTCCGGCAGCCCTGCTCCGAAAATGCGAACGTCTGCAGATAGCTCGCAGGCAGAAAGAGCTAGCCTGGAAAGCTGTTGCTCAGCCTCATCTGCCCATGGCACTGCTCGCACAGAGGCACAGAGACTGGGGCTGCTTGCTTGTTTTGCCCCCTCAAACTTCAAACGTACCTTAGGTGGTCCGTGCTGGGCGCCTCCGGCAGCCCTGCTCCAAAAATGCGAACATCTGCAGATAGCTCGCAGGCAGAAAGAGCTAGCCTGGAAAGCTGTTGCTCAGCCTCATCTGCCCATGGCACTGCTCTCACAGAGGCACAGAGACTGGGGCTGCTTGCTTGTCTTGCCCCCTCAAACTTCAAACGTACCTTAGGTGGTCCGTGCCGGGCGCCTCCGGCAGCCCTGCTCCGAAAATGCGAACGTCTGCAGATAGCTCGCAGGCAGAAAGAGCTAGCCTGGAAAGCTGTTGCTCAGCCTCATCTGCCCATGGCACTGCTCGCACAGAGGCACAGAGACTGGGGCTGCTTGCTTGTCTTGTTCCCTCAAACTTCAAACGTACCTTAGGTGGTTCGTGCCGGGCGCCTCCGGCAGCCCTGCTCCAAAAATGCGAACGTCTGCAGATAGCTCGCAGGCAGAAAGAGCTAGCCTGGAAAGCTGTTGCTCAGCCTCATCTGCCCATGGCACTGCTCGCACAGAGGCACAGAGACTGGGGCTGCTTGCTTGTCTTGCCCCCTCAAACTTCAAACGTAGCTTAGGTGGTCCGTGCCGGGCGCCTCCGGCAGCCCTGCTCCAAAAATGCGAACGTCTGCAGATAGCTCGCAGGCAGAAAGAGCTAGCGTGGAAAGATGTTGCTCAGCTTCATCTGCCCATGGCACTGCTCACACAGAGGCACAGAGACTGGGGCTGCTTGCTTGTCTTGTCCCCTCAAACATTAAAAGTAGCTTAGGTGGTCTGTGCCGGGCGCCTCCGGCAGCCCTGCTCCAAAAATGCGAACGTCTGCAGATAGCTCGCAGGCAGAAAGAGCTAGCCTGGAAAGCTGTTGCTCAGCCTCATCTGCCCATGGCACTGCTCGCACAGAGGCACAGAGACTGGGGCTGCTTGCTTGTCTTGCCCCCTCAAACTTCAAACGTACCTTAGGTGGTGTGTGCCGGGTGCTTCCGGCAGCCCTGCTCCGAAAATGCGAACGTCTGCAGATAGCTCGCAGGCAGAAAGAGCTAGCTTGGAAAGCTGTTGCTCAGCCTCATCTGCCCATGGCACTGCTCGCACAGAGGCACATAGACTGGGGCTGCTTGCTTGTCTTGCCCCCTCAAACTTCAAATGTAGCTTAGGTGGTCCGTGCTGGGCGCCTCCGGCAGCCCTGCTCCGAAAATGCGAACGTCTGCAGATAGCTCGCAGGCAGAAAGAGCTAGCCTGGAAAGCTGTTGCTCAGCCTCATCTGCCCATGGCACTGCTCGCACAGAGGCACAGAGACTGGGGCTGCTTGCTTGTCTTGCCCCCTCAAACTTCAAACGTAGCTTAGGTGGTCCGTGCCGGGCGCCTCCGGCAGCCCTGCTGCGAAAATGCGAACGTCTGCAGATAGCTCGCAGGCAGAAAGAGCTAGCCTGGAAAGCTGTTGCTCAGCCTCATCTGCCCATGGCACTGCTCGCACAGAGGCACAGAGACTGGGGCTGCTTGCTTGTCTTGTTCCCTCAAACTTCAAACGTACCTTAGGTGGTCCGTCTCGGGCGCCTCCGGCAGCCCTGCTCCAAAAATGCGAACGTCTGCAGATAGCTCGCAGGCAGAAAGAGCTAGCCTGGAAAGCTGTTGCTGAGCCTCATCTGCCCATGGCACTGCTCGCACACAGGCACAGAGACTGGGGCTGCTTGCTTGCCTTGCCCCCTCAAACTTCAAACGTAGCTTAGGTGGTCCGTGCCAGGCGCCTCCAGCAGCCCTGCTCCGAAAATGCGAACGTCTGCAGATAGCTCACATCCAGAAAGAGCTAGCCTGGAAAGCTGTTGCTCAGCCTCATCTGTCCATGGCACTGCTCGCACAGAGGCACAGAGACTGGGGCTGCTTGCTTGTCTTGTCCCCTCAAACTTCAAACGTAGCTTACGTGGTCCGTGCCGGGCGCTTCCGGCAGCCCTGCTCCGAAAATGCGAACATCAGCAGATAGCTCGCAGGCAGAAAGAGCTAGCGTGGAAAGCTGTTGCTCAGCCTCATCTGCCCATGGCACTGCTCGCACAGAGGCACAGAGACTGGGGCTGCTTGCTTGTCTTGCCCCCTCAAACTTCAAATGTACCTTAGGTGGTGTGTGCCGGGCGCTTCCGGCAGCCCTGCTCCGAAAATGCGAACGTCTGCAGATAGCTCGCAGGCAGAAAGAGCTAGCTTGGAAAGCTGTTGCTCAGCCTCATCTGCCCATGGCACTGCTCGCACAGAGGCACAGAGACTGGGGCTGCTTGCTTGTCTTGCCCCCTCAAACTTCAAACGTAGCTTAGGTAGTCTGTGCCGGGCGCCTCCGGCAGCCCTGCTCCGAAAATGCGAACGTCTGCAGATAGCTCGCAGGCAGAAAGAGCTAGCCTGGAAAGCTGTTGCTCAGCCTCATCTGCCCATGGCACTGCTCGCACAGAGGCACAGAGACTGGGGCTGCTTGCTTGTCTTGCCCCCTCAAACTTCAAACGTACCTTAGGTGGTCCGTGCCGGGCGCTTCCGGCAGCCCTGCTCCGAAAATGCGAACGTCTGCAGATAGCTCGCAGGCAGAAAGAGCTAGCCTGGAAAGCTGTTGCTCAGCCTCATCTGCCCATGGCACTGCTCACACAGAGGCACAGAGACTGGGGCTGCTTGCTTGTCTTGCCCCCTCAAACTTCAAACGTAGCTTAGGTGGTCCGTGCCGGGCGCCTCCGGCAGCCCTGCTCCAAAAATGCGAACGTCTGCAGATAGCTCGCAGGCAGAAAGAGCTAGCCTGAAAAGCTGTTGCTCAGCCTCATCTGCCCATGGCACTGCTCGCACAGAGGCACAGAGACTGGGGCTGCTTGCTTGTCTTGTCCCCTCAAACTTCAAACGTAGCTTAGGTGGTCCCTGCCGGGCGCCTCCGGCAGCCCTGCTCCGAAAATGCGAACGTCTGCAGATAGCTCGCAGGCAGAAAGAGCTAGCCTGAAAAGCTGTTGCTCAGCCTCATCTGCCCATGGCACTGCTCGCACAGAGGCACAGAGACTGGGGCTGCTTGCTTGTCTTGTCCCCTCAAACTTCAAACGTAGCTTAGGTGGTCCCTGCCGGGCGCCTCCGGCAGCCCTGCTCCAAAAATGCGAACGTCTGCAGATAGCTCGCAGGCAGAAAGAGCTAGCCTGAAAAGCTGTTGCTCAGCCTCATCTGCCCATGGCACTGCTCGCACAGAGGCACAGAGACTGGGGCTGCTTGCTTGTCTTGTCCCCTCAAACTTCAAACGTAGCTTAGGTGGTCCCTGCCGGGCGCCTCCGGCAGCCCTGCTCCGAAAATGCGAACGTCTGCAGATAGCTCGCAGGCAGAAAGAGCTAGCCTGGAAAGCTGTTGCTCAGCCTCATCTGCCCATGGCACTGCTCACACAGAGGCACAGAGACTGGGGCTGCTTGCTTGTCTTGCCCCCTCAAACTTCAAACGTAGCTTAGGTGGTCCGTGCCGGGCGCCTCCGGCAGCCCTGCTCCAAAAATGCGAACGTCTGCAGATAGCTCGCAGGCAGAAAGAGCTAGCCTGAAAAGCTGTTGCTCAGCCTCATCTGCCCATGGCACTGCTCGCACAGAGGCACAGAGACTGGGGCTGCTTGCTTGTCTTGCCCCCTCAAACTTCAAACGTAGCTTAGGTGGTCCCTGCCGGGCGCCTCCGGCAGCCCTGCTCCGAAAATGCGAACGTCTGCAGATAGCTCGCAGGCAGAAAGAGCTAGCCTGGAAAGCTGTTGCTCAGCCTCATCTGCCCATGGCACTGCTCGCACAGAGGCACAGAGACTGGGGCTGCTTGCTTGTCTTGCCCCGTCAAACTTCAAACGTAGCTTAGGTGGTCCGTGCCGGGCGCCTCCGGCAGCCCTGCTGCGAAAATGCGAACGTCTGCAGATAGCTCGCAGGCAGAAAGAGCTAGCCTGGAAAGCTGTTGCTCAGCCTCATCTGCCCATGGCACTGCTCGCACAGAGGCACAGAGACTGGGGCTGCTTGCTTGTCTTGCCCCCTCAAACTTCAAACGTAGCTTAGGTGGTCCGTGCCGGGCGCCTCCGGCAGCCCTGCTCCGAAAATGCAAACGTCTGCAGATAGCTCGCAGGCAGAAAGAGCTAGCCTGGAAAGCTGTTGCTCAGCCTCATCTGCCCATGGCACTGCTCGCACAGAGGCACAGAGACTGGGGCTACTTGCTTGTCTTGTTCCCTCAAACTTCAAACGTAGCTTAGGTGGTCCGTCTCGGGCGCCTCCGGCAGCCCTGCTCTGAAAATGCGAATGTCTGCAGATACCTTGCAGGCAGAAAGAGCTAGCCTGGAAAGCTGTTGCTCAGCCTCATCTGCCCATGGCACTGCTCGCACAGAGGCACAGAGACTGGGGCTGCTTGCTTGTCTTGCCCCCTCAAACTTCAAACGTAGCTTAGGTGGTTCGTGCCGGGCGCCTCCGGCAGCCCTGCTCCGAAAATGCGAACGTCTGCAGATAGCTCACATCCAGAAAGAGCTAGCCTGGAAAGCTGTTGCTCAGCCTCATCTGCCCATGGCACTGCTCGCACAGACGCACAGAGACTGGGGCTGCTTGCTTGTCTTGTCCCCTCAAACTTCAAACGTACCTTACGTGGTCCGTGCCGGGCGCTTCCGGCAGCCCTGCTCCGAAAATGCGAGCGTCTGCAGATAGCTCGCAGGCAGAAAGAGCTAGCTTGGAAAGCTGTTGCTCAGCCTCATCTGCCCATGGCACTGCTCGCACAGAGGCACAGAGACTGGGGCTGCTTGCTTGTCTTGCCCCCTCAAACTTCAAACGTACCTTAGGTGGTGTGTGCCGGGTGCTTCCGGCAGCCCTGCTCCGAAAATGCGAACGTCTGCAGATAGCTCGCAGGCAGAAAGAGCTAGCCTGGAAAGCTGTTGCTCAGCCTCATCTGCCCATGGCACTGCTCGCACAGAGGCACAGAGACTGGGGCTGCTTGCTTGTCTTGCCCCCTCAAACTTCAAACGTAGCTTAGGTGGTCTGTGCCGGGCGCCTCCGGCAGCCCTGCTCCGAAAATGCGAACGTCTGCAGATAGCTCGCAGGCAGAAAGAGCTAGCCTGGAAAGCTGTTGCTCAGCCTCATCTGCCCATGGCACTGCTCGCACAGAGGCACAGAGACTGGGGCTGCTTGCTTGTCTTGTCCCCTCAAACTTCAAACGTAGCTTAGGTGGTCCGTGCCGGGCGCCTTCGGCAGCCCTGCTCTGAAAATGCGAATGTCTGCAGATAGCTCGCAGGCAGAAAGAGGTAGCCTGGAAAGCTGTTGCTCAGCCTCATCTGCCCATGGCACTGCTCGCACAGAGGCACAGAGACTGGGGCTGCTTGCTTGTCTTGCCCCCTCAAACTTCAAACGTAGCTTAGGTGGTCTGTGCCGGGCGCCTCCGGCAGCCCTGCTCCGAAAATGCGAACGTCTGCAGATAGCTCGCAGGCAGAAAGAGCTAGCCTGGAAAGCTGTTGCTCAGCCTCATCTGCCCATGGCACTGCTCGCACAGAGGCACAGAGACTGGGGCTGCTTCCTTGTCTTGCCCCCTCAAACTTCAAACGTACCTTAGGTGGTCCGTGCCGGGCGCTTCCGGCAGCCCTGCTCCGAAAATGCGAACGTCTGCAGATAGCTCGCAGGCAGAAAGAGCTAGCCTGGAAAGCTGTTGCTCAGCCTCATCTGCCCATGGCACTGCTCGCACAGAGGCACAGAGACTGGGGCTGCTTGCTTGTCTTGCCCCCTCAAACTTCAAACGTAGCTTAGGTGGTCCGTCTCGGGCGCCTCCGGCAGCCCTGCTCTGAAAATGCGAACGTCTGCAGATAGCTCGCAGGCAGAAAGATCTAGCCTGGAAAGCTGTTGCTGAGCCTCATCTGCCCATGGCACTGCTCGCACAGAGGCACAGAGACTGGGGCTGCTTGCTTGTCTTGTCCCCTCAAACTTCAAACGTAGCTTAGGTGGTCCCTGCCGGGCGCCTCCGGCAGCCCTGCTCCGAAAATGCGAACGTCTGCAGATAGCTCGCAGGCAGAAAGAGCTAGCCTGGAAAGCTGTTGCTCAGCCTCATCTGCCCATGGCACTGCTCGCACAGAGGCACAGAGACTGGGGCTGCTTGCTTCTCTTGCCCCCTCAAACTTCAAACGTACCTTAGGTGGTCCGTGCCGGGCGCCTCCGGCAGCCCTGCTGCGAAAATGCGAACGTCTGCAGATAGCTCGCAGGCAGAAAGAGCTAGCCTGGAAAGCTGTTGCTCAGCCTCATCTGCCCATGGCACTGCTCGCACAGAGGCACAGAGACTGGGGCTGCTTGCTTGTCTTGTCCCCTCAAACTTCAAACGTACCTTACGTGGTCCGTGCCGGGCGCTTCCGGCAGCCCTGCTCCGAAAATGCGAACGTCTGCAGATAGCTCGCAGGCAGAAAGAGCTAGCTTGGAAAGCTGTTGCTCAGCCTCATCTGCCCATGGCACTGCTCGCACAGAGGCACAGAGACTGGGGCTGCTTGCTTGTCTTGCCCCCTCAAACTTCAAACGTACCTTAGGTGGTGTGTGCCGGGTGCTTCCGGCAGCCCGGCTCCGAAAATGCGAACGTCTGCAGATAGCTCGCAGGCAGAAAGAGCTAGCTTGGAAAGCTGTTGCTCAGCCTCATCTGCCCATGGCACTGCTCGCACAGAGGCACAGAGACTGGGGCTGCTTGCTTGTCTTGCCCCCTCAAACTTCAAACGTAGCTTAGGTGGTCCGTGCTGGGCGCCTCCGGCAGCCCTGCTCCGAAAATGCGAACGTCTGCAGATAGCTCGCAGGCAGAAAGAGCTAGCCTGGAAAGCTGTTGCTCAGCCTCATCTGCCCATGGCACTGCTCGCACAGAGGCACAGAGACTGGGGCTGCTTGCTTGTCTTGCCCCCTCAAACTTCAAACGTAGCTTAGGTGGTCTGTGCCGGGCGCCTCCGGCAGCCCTGCTCCGAAAATGCGAACGTCTGCAGATAGCTCGCAGGCAGAAAGAGCTAGCCTGGAAAGCTGTTGCTCAGCCTCATCTGCCCATGGCACTGCTCGCACAGAGGCACAGAGACTGGGGCTGCTTGCTTGTCTTGCCCCCTCAAACTTCAAACGTAGCTTAGGTGGTCCGTGCCGGGCGCCTCCGGCAGCCCTGCTCCGAAAATGCGAACGTCTGCAGATAGCTCGCAGGCAGAAAGATCTAGCCTGGAAAGCTGTTGCTCAGCCTCATCTGCCCATGGCACTGCTCGCACAGAGGCACAGAGACTGGGGCTGCTTGCTTGTCTTGTCCCCTCAAACTTCAAACGTAGCTTAGGTGGTCCCTGCCGGGCGCCTCCGGCAGCCCTGCTCCAAAAATGCGAACGTCTGCAGATAGCTCGCAGGCAGAAAGAGCTAGCCTGGAAAGCTGTTGCTCAGCCTCATCTGCCCATGGCACTGCTCGCACAGAGGCACAGAGACTGGGGCTGCTTGCTTGTCTTGTTCCCTCAAACTTCAAACGTAGCTTAGGTGGTTCGTGCCGGGCGCCTCCGGCAGCCCTGCTCCGAAAATGCCAACGTCTGCAGATAGCTCGCAGGCAGAAAGAGCTAGCCTGGAAAGCTGTTGCTCAGCCTCATCTGCCCATGGCACTGCTCGCACAGAGGCACAGAGACTGGGGCTGCTTGCTTGTCTTGCCCCCTCAAACTTCAAACGTAGCTTAGGTGGTCCGTGCCGGGCGCCTCCGGCAGCCCTGCTCCGAAAATGCGAACGTCTGCAGATAGCTCACATACAGAAAGAGCTAGCCTGGAAAGCTGTTGCTCAGCCTCATCTGCCCATGGCACTGCTCACACAGACGCACAGAGACTGGGGCTGCTTGCTTGTCTTGTCCCCTCAAACTTCAAACGTACCTTACGTGGTCCGTGCCGGGCGCTTCCGGCAGCCCTGCTCCGAAAATGCGAACGTCTGCAGATAGCTCGCAGGCAGAAAGAGCTAGCTTGGAAAGCTGTTGCTCAGCCTCATCTGCCCATGGCACTGCTCGCACAGAGGCACAGAGACTGGGGCTGCTTGCTTGTCTTGCCCCCTCAAACTTCAAACGTACCTTAGGTGGTCCGTGCTGGGCGCCTCCGGCAGCCCTGCTCCGAAAATGCGAACGTCTGCAGATAGCTCGCAGGCAGAAAGAGCTAGCTTGGAAAGCTGTTGCTCAGCCTCATCTGCCCATGGCACTGCTCGCACAGAGGCACAGAGACTGGGGCTACTTGCTTGTCTTGTTCCCTCAAACTTCAAACGTAGCTTAGGTGGTCCGTCTCGGGCGCCTCCGGCAGCCTTGCTCTGAAAATGCGAATGTCTGCAGATACCTTGCAGGCAGAAAGAGCTAGCCTGGAAAGCTGTTGCTCAGCCTCATCTGCCCATGGCACTGCTCGCACAGAGGCACAGAGACTGGGGCTGCTTGCTTGTCTTGTTCCCTCAAACTTCAAACGTAGCTTAGGTGGTCCGTCTCGGGCGCCTCCGGCAGCCTTGCTCTGAAAATGCGAATGTCTGCAGATACCTTGCAGGCAGAAAGAGCTAGCCTGGAAAGCTGTTGCTCAGCCTCATCTGCCCATGGCACTGCTCGCACAGAGGCACAGAGACTGGGGCTGCTTGCTTGTCTTGTTCCCTCAAACTTCAAACGTAGCTTAGGTGGTCCGTGCCGGGTGCCTCCGGCAGCCCTGCTCCCAAAATGCGAACGTCTGCAGATAGCTCGCAGGCAGAAAGAGCTAGCCTGGAAAGCTGTTGCTCAGCCTCATCTGCCCATGGCACTGCTCGCACAGAGGCACAGAGACTGGGGCTGCTTGCTTGTCTTGCCCCCTCAAACTTCAAACGTAGCTTAGGTGGTCCGTGCCGGGCGCCTCCGGCAGTCCTGCTCCGAAAATGCGAACGTCTGCAGATAGCTCGCAGGCAGAAAGAGCTAGCCTGGAAAGCTGTTGCTCAGCCTCATCTGCCCATGGCACTGCTCGCACAGAGGCACAGAGACTGGGGCTGCTTGCTTGTCTTGCCCCCTCAAACTTCAAACGTAGCTTAGGTGGTCCGTGCCGGGCGCCTCCGGCAGCCCTGCTCCGAAAATGCGAACGTCTGCAGATAGCTCGCAGGCAGAAAGAGCTAGCTTGGAAAGCTGTTGCTCAGCCTCATCTGCCCATGGCACTGCTCGCACAGAGGCACAGAGACTGGGGCTACTTGCTTGTCTTGTCCCCTCAAACATTAAAAGAATCTTAGGTGGTCTGTGCAGGGCGCCTCCGGCAGTCCTGCTCCGAAAATGCGAATGTCTGCAGATAGCTCGCAGGCAGAAAGAGCTAGCCTGGAAAGCTGTTGCTCAGCCTCATCTGCCCATGGCACTGCTCGCACAGAGGCACAGAGACTGGGGCTGCTTGCTTGTCTTGTCCCCTCAAACTTCAAACGTACCTTAGGTGGTCCGTGCCGGGCGCCTCCGGCAGCCCTGCTCCGAAAATGCGAACGTCTGCAGATAGCTCGCAGGCAGAAAGAGCTAGCCTGGAAAGCTGTTGCTGAGCCTCATCTGCCCATGACACTGCTCGCACAGAGGCACAGAGACTGGGGCTGCTTGCTTGTCTTGCCCCCTCAAACTTCAAACGTAGCTTACGTGGTCCGTGCCGGGCGCCTCCGGCAGCCCTGCTCCGAAAATGCGAACGTCTGCAGATAGCTCGCAGGCAGAAAGACCTAGCCTGGAAAGCTGTTGCTCAGCTTCATCTGCCCATGGCACTGCTCACACAGAGGCACAGAGACTGGGGCTGCTTGCTTGTCTTGCCCCCTCAAACTTCAAACGTAGCTTAGGTGGTGTGTGCCGGGTGCTTCCGGCAGCCCTGCTCCGAAAATGCGAACGTCTGCAGATAGCTCGCAGGCAGAAAGAGCTAGCTTGGAAAGCTGTTGCTCAGCCTCATCTGCCCATGGCACTGCTCACACAGAGGCACAGAGACTGGGGCTGCTTGCTTGTCTTGTCCCCTCAAACATTAAAAGTAGCTTAGGTGGTCTGTGCCGGGCGCCTCCGGCAGTCCTGCTCCAAAAATGCGAACGTCTGCAGATAGCTCGCAGGCAGAAAGAGCTAGCCTGGAAAGCTGTTGCTCAGCCTCATCTGCCCATGGCACTGCTCACACAGAGGCACAGAGACTGGGGCTGCTTGCTTGTCTTGTCCCCTCAAACATTAAAAGTAGCTTAGGTGGTCTGTGCCGGGCGCCTCCGGCAGTCCTGCTCCAAAAATGCGAACGTCTGCAGATAGCTCGCAGGCAGAAAGAGCTAGCCTGGAAAGCTGTTGCTCAGCCTCATCTGCCCATGGCACTGCTCGCACAGAGGCACAGAGACTGGGGCTGCTTGCTTGTCTTGCCCCCTCAAACTTCAAACGTACCTTAGGTGTTCCGTGACGGGCGCCTCCGGCAGCCCTGCTCCGAAAATGCGAACGTCTGCAGATAGCTCGCAGGCAGAAAGAGCTAGCCTGGAAAGCTGTTGCTCAGCCTCATCTGCCCATGGCACTGCTCGCACAGAGGCACAGAGACTGGGGCTGCTTGTTTGTCTTGCCCCCTCAAACTTCAAACGTAGCTTAGGTGGTCCGTGCCGGGCGCCTCCAGCAGCCCTGCTCCAAAAATGCGAACGTCTGCAGATAGCTCGCAGGCAGAAAGAGCTAGCCTGGAAAGCTGTTGCTCAGCTTCATCTGCCCATGGCACTGCTCACACAGAGGCACAGAGACTGGGGCTGCTTGCTTGTCTTGTCCCCTCAAACATTAAAAGTAGCTTAGGTGGTCTGTGCCGGGCGCCTCCGGCAGTCCTGCTCCAAAAATGCGAACGTCTGCAGATAGCTCGCAGGCAGAAAGAGCTAGCCTGGAAAGCTGTTGCTCAGCCTCATCTGCCCACGGCACAGCTCGCACAGAGGCACAGAGACTGGGGCTGCTTGCTTGTCTTGCCCCCTCAAACTTCAAACGTAGCTTAGGTGGTCCGTGCCGGGTGCTTCCGGCAGCCCTGCTCCGAAAATGCGAACGTCTGCAGATAGCTCGCAGGCAGAAAGAGCTAGCCTGGAAAGCTGTTGCTCAGCCTCATCTGCCCATGGCACTGCTCGCACAGAGGCACAGAGACTGGGGCTGCTTGCTTGTTTTGCCCCCTCAAACTTCAAACGTAGCTTAGGTGGTCCGTGCCGGGCGCCTCCGGCAGCCCTGCTTCGAAAATGCGAACGTCTGCAGATAGCTCGCAGGCAGAAAGAGCTAGCCTGGAAAGCTGTTGCTCAGCTTCATCTGCCCATGGCACTGCTCACACAGAGGCACAGAGACTGGGGCTGCTTGCTTGTCTTGCCCCCTCAAACTTCAAACGTAGCTTAGGTGGTGTGTGCCGGGTGCTTCCGGCAGCCCTGCTCCGAAAATGCGAACGTCTGCAGATAGCTCGCAGGCAGAAAGAGCTAGCCTGGAAAGCTGTTGCTCAGCCTCATCTGCCCATGGCACTGCTCGCACAGAGGCACAGAGACTGGGGCTGCTTGCTTGTCTTATCCCCTCAAACTTCAAACGTAGCTTAGGTGTTCTGTGCCGGGCACCTCCGGCAGCCCTGCTCCGAAAATGCGAACGTCTGCAGATAGCTCGCAGGCAGAAAGAGCTAGCCTGGAAAGCTGTTGCTCAGCCTCATCTGCCCATGGCACTGCTCGCACAGAGGCACAGAGACTGGGGCTGCTTGCTTGTCTTGCCCCCTCAAACTTCAAACGTACCTTAGGTGGTCCGTGCCGGGCGCCTCCGGCAGCCCTGCTCCAAAAATGCGAACGTCTGCAGATAGCTCGCAGCCAGAAAGAGCTAGCCTGGAAAGCTGTTGCTCAGCCTCATCTGCCCATGGCACTGCTCGCACAGAGGCACAGAGACTGGGGCTGCTTGCTTGTCTTGCCCCCTCAAACTTCAAACGTAGCTTAGGTGGTCCGTGCTGGGCGCCTCCGGCAGCCCTGCTCCGAAAATGCGAACGTCTGCAGATAGCTCATAGGCAGAAAGAGCTAGCCTGGAAAGCTGTTGCTCAGCCTCATCTGCCCATGGCACTGCTCGCACAGAGGCACAGAGACTGGGGCTACTTGCTTGTCTTGTTCCCTCAAACTTCAAACGTAGCTTAGGTGGTCCGTCTCGGGCGCCTCCGGCAGCCTTGCTCTGAAAATGCGAATGTCTGCAGATACCTTGCAGGCAGAAAGAGCTAGCCTGGAAAGCTGTTGCTCAGCCTCATCTGCCCATGGCACTGCTCGCACAGAGGCACAGAGACTGGGGCTGCTTGCTTGTCTTGTTCCCTCAAACTTCAAACGTAGCTTAGGTGGTCCGTGCCGGGTGCCTCCGGCAGCCCTGCTCCCAAAATGCGAACGTCTGCAGATAGCTCGCAGGCAGAAAGAGCTAGCCTGGAAAGCTGTTGCTCAGCCTCATCTGCCCATGGCACTGCTCGCACAGAGGCACAGAGACTGGGGCTGCTTGCTTGTCTTGCCCCCTCAAACTTCAAACGTAGCTTAGGTGGTCCGTGCCGGGCGCCTCCGGCAGCCCTGCTCCGAAAATGCGAACGTCTGCAGATAGCTCGCAGGCAGAAAGAGCTAGCTTGGAAAGCTGTTGCTCAGCCTCATCTGCCCATGGCACTGCTCGCACAGAGGCACAGAGACTGGGGCTACTTGCTTGTCTTGTCCCCTCAAACATTAAAAGAATCTTAGGTGGTCTGTGCAGGGCGCCTCCGGCAGTCCTGCTCCGGAAATGCGAATGTCTGCAGATAGCTCGCAGGCAGAAAGAGCTAGCCTGGAAAGCTGTTGCTCAGCCTCATCTGCCCATGGCACTGCTCGCACAGAGGCACAGAGACTGGGGCTGCTTGCTTGTCTTGTCCCCTCAAACTTCAAACGTACCTTAGGTGGTCCGTGCCGGGCGCCTCCGGCAGCCCTGCTCCGAAAATGCGAACGTCTGCAGATAGCTCGCAGGCAGAAAGAGCTAGCCTGGAAAGCTGTTGCTGAGCCTCATCTGCCCATGACACTGCTCGCACAGAGGCACAGAGACTGGGGCTGCTTGCTTGTCTTGCCCCCTCAAACTTCAAACGTAGCTTACGTGGTCCGTGCCGGGCGCCTCCGGCAGCCCTGCTCCGAAAATGCGAACGTCTGCAGATAGCTCGCAGGCAGAAAGACCTAGCCTGGAAAGCTGTTGCTCAGCTTCATCTGCCCATGGCACTGCTCGCACAGAGGCACAGAGACTGGGGCTGCTTGCTTGTCTTGCCCCCTCAAACTTCAAACGTAGCTTAGGTGGTGTGTGCCGGGTGCTTCCGGCAGCCCTGCTCCGAAAAAGCGAATGTCTGCAGATAGCTCGCAGGCAGAAAGAGCTAGCTTGGAAAGCTGTTGCTCAGCCTCATCTGCCCATGGCACTGCTCACACAGAGGCACAGAGACTGGGGCTGCTTGCTTGTCTTGTCCCCTCAAACATTAAAAGTAGCTTAGGTGGTCTGTGCCGGGCGCCTCCGGCAGTCCTGCTCCAAAAATGCGAACGTCTGCAGATAGCTCGCAGGCAGAAAGAGCTAGCCTGGAAAGCTGTTGCTCAGCCTCATCTGCCCATGGCACTGCTCGCACAGAGGCACAGAGACTGGGGCTGCTTGCTTGTCTTGCCCCCTCAAACTTCAAACGTAGCTTAGGTGGTCCGTGCCGGGTGCTTCCGGCAGCCCTGCTCCGAAAATGCGAACGTCTGCAGATAGCTCGCAGGCAGAAAGAGCTAGCCTGGAAAGCTGTTGCTCAGCCTCATCTGCCCACGGCACTGCTCGCACAGAGGCACAGAGCCTGGGGCTGCTTGCTTGTTTTGCCCCCTCAAACTTCAAACGTACCTTAGGTGGTCCGTGCTGGGCGCCTCCGGTAGCCCTGCTCCGAAAATGCGAACGTCTGCAGATAGCTCGCAGGCAGAAAGAGCTAGCCTGGAAAGCTGTTGCTCAGCCTCATCTGCCCATGGCACTGCTCGCACAGAGGCACAGAGACTGGGGCTGCTTGCTTGTCTTGCCCCCTCAAACTTCAAACGTACCTTAGGTGTTCCGTGCCGGGCGCCTCCGGCAGCCCTGCTCCGAAAATGCGAACGTCTGCAGATAGCTCGCAGGCAGAAAGAGCTAGCCTGGAAAGCTGTTGCTCAGCCTCATCTGCCCATGGCACTGCTCGCACAGAGGCACAGAGACTGGGGCTGCTTGTTTGTCTTGCCCCCTCAAACTTCAAACGTAGCTTAGGTGGTCCGTGCCGGGCGCCTCCAGCAGCCCTGCTCCAAAAATGCGAACGTCTGCAGATAGCTCGCAGGCAGAAAGAGCTAGCCTGGAAAGCTGTTGCTCAGCTTCATCTGCCCATGGCACTGCTCACACAGAGGCACAGAGACTGGGGCTGCTTGCTTGTCTTGTCCCCTCAAACATTAAAAGTAGCTTAGGTGGTCTGTGCCGGGCGCCTCCGGCAGTCCTGCTCCAAAAATGCGAACATCTGCAGATAGCTCGCAGGCAGAAAGAGCTAGCCTGGAAAGCTGTTGCTCAGCCTCATCTGCCCACGGCACTGCTCGCACAGAGGCACAGAGACTGGGGCTGCTTGCTTGTCTTGCCCCCTCAAACTTCAAACGTAGCTTAGGTGGTGTGTGCCGGGTGCTTCCGGCAGCCCTGCTCCGAAAATGCGAACGTCTGCAGATAGTTCGCAGGCAGAAAGAGCTAGCTTGGAAAGCTGTTGCTCAGCCTCATCTGCCCATGGCACTGCTCACACAGAGGCACAGAGACTGGGGCTACTTGCTTGTCTTGTCCCCTCAAACATTAAAAGTAGCTTAGGTGGTCTGTGCTGGGCGCCTCCGGCAGTCCTGCTCCAAAAACGCGAACGTCTGCAGATAGCTCGCAGGCAGAAAGAGCTAGCCTGGAAAGCTGTTGCTCAGCCTCATCTGCCCATGGCACTGCTCGCACAGAGGCACAGAGACTGGGGCTGCTTGCTTGTTTTGCCCCCTGAAACTTCAAACGTACCTTAGGTGGTCCGTGCTGGGAGCCTCCGGCAGCCCTGCTCCGAAAATGCTAACGTCTGCAGATAGCTCGCAGGCAGAAAGAGCTAGCCTGGAAAGCTGTTGCTCAACCTCATCTGCCCATGGCACTGCTCGCACAGAGGCACAGAGACTGGGGCTGCTTGCTTGTCTTGCCCCCTCAAACTTCAAACGTACCTTAGGTGGTTCGTGCCGGGCGCCTCCGGCAGCCCTGCTCCGAAAATGCGAACGTCTGCAGATAGCTCGCAGGCAGAAAGAGCTAGCCTGGAAAGCTGTTGCTCAGCCTCATCTGCCCATGGCACTGCTCGCACAGAGGCACAGAGACTGGGGCTGCTTGCTTGTCTTGTTCCCTCAAACTTCAAACGTACCTTAGGTGGTTCGTGCCGGGCGCCTCCGGCAGCCCTGCTCCGAAAATGCGAACGTCTGCAGATAGCTCGCAGGCAGAAAGAGCTAGCCTGGAAAGCTGTTGCTCAGCCTCATCTGCCCATGGCACTGCTCGCACAGAGGCACAGAGACTGGGGCTGCTTGCTTGTCTTGTCCCCTCAAACTTCAAACGTAGCTTAGGTGGTCCGTGCCGGGCGCCTCCGGCAGCCCTGCTCCGAAAATGCGAACGTCTGCAGATAGCTCGCAGGCAGAAAGAGCTAGCCTGGAAAGCTGTTGCTGAGCCTCATCTGCCCATGACACTGCTCGCACAGAGGCACAGAGACTGGGGCTGCTTGCTTGTCTTGCCCCCTCAAAGTTCAAACGTAGCTTAGGTGGTCCGTGCCGGGCGCCTCCGGCAGCCCTGCTCCGAAAATGCGAACGTCTGCAGATAGCTCGCAGGCAGAAAGACCTAGCCTGGAAAGCTGTTGCTCAGCTTCATCTGCCCATGGCACTGCTCACACAGAGGCACAGAGACTGGGGCTGCTTGCTTGTCTTGCCCCCTCAAACTTCAAACGTAGCTTAGGTGGTGTGTGCCGGGTGCTTCCGGCAGCCCTGCTCCGAAAATGCCAATGTCTGCAGATAGCTCGCAGGCAGAAAGAGCTAGCTTGGAAAGCTGTTGCTCAGCCTCATCTGCCCATGGCACTGCTCACACAGAGGCACAGAGACTGGGGCTGCTTGCTTGTCTTGTCCCCTCAAACATTAAAAGTAGCTTAGGTGGTCTGTGCCGGGCGCCTCCGGCAGTCCTGCTCCAAAAATGCGAACGTCTGCAGATAGCTCGCAGGCAGAAAGAGCTAGCCTGGAAAGCTGTTGCTCAGCCTCATCTGCCCATGGCACTGCTCGCACAGAGGCACAGAGACTGGGGCTGCTTGCTTGTCTTGTTCCCTCAAACTTCAAACGTACCTTAGGTGGTTCGTGCCGGGCGCCTCCGGCAGCCCTGCTCCGAAAATGCGAACGTCTGCAGATAGCTCGCAGGCAGAAAGAGCTAGCCTGGAAAGCTGTTGCTCAGCCTCATCTGCCCATGGCACTGCTCGCACAGAGGCACAGAGACTGGGGCTGCTTGCTTGTCTTGTCCCCTCAAACTTCAAACGTACCTTAGGTGGTCTGTGCCGGGCGCCTCCGGCAGCCCTACTCCGAAAATGCGAACGTCTGCAGATAGCTCGCAGGCAGAAAGAGCTAGCCTGGAAAGCTGTTGCTGAGCCTCATCTGCCCATGACACTGCTCACACAGAGGCACAGAGACTGGGGCTGCTTGCTTGTCTTGCCCCCTCAAACTTCAAACGTAGCTTAGGTGGTCCGTGCCGGGCGCCTCCGGCAGCCCTGCTCCGAAAATGCGAACGTCTGCAGATAGCTCGCAGGCAGAAAGACCTAGCCTGGAAAGCTGTTGCTCAGCTTCATCTGCCCATGGCACTGCTCACACAGAGGCACAGAGACTGGGGCTGCTTGCTTGTCTTGCCCCCTCAAACTTCAAACGTAGCTTAGGTGGTGTGTGCCGGGTGCTTCCGGCAGCCCTGCTCCGAAAATGCGAATGTCTGCAGATAGCCCGCAGGCAGAAAGAGCTAGCTTGGAAAGCTGTTGCTCAGCCTCATCTGCCCATGGCACTGCTCACACAGAGGCACAGAGACTGGGGCTGCTTGCTTGTCTTGTCCCCTCAAACATTAAAAGTAGCTTAGGTGGTCTGTGCCGGGCGCCTCCGGCAGTCCTGCTCCAAAAATGCGAACGTCTGCAGATAGCTCGCAGGCAGAAAGAGCTAGCCTGGAAAGCTGTTGCTCAGCCTCATCTGCCCATGGCACTGCTCGCACAGAGGCACAGAGACTGGGGCTGCTTGCTTGTCTTGCCCCCTCAAACTTCAAACGTAGCTTAGGTGGTCCGTGCCGGGTGCTTCCGGCAGCCCTGCTCCGAAAATGCGAACGTCTGCAGATAGCTCGCAGGCAGAAAGAGCTAGCCTGGAAAGCTGTTGCTCAGCCTCATCTGCCCATGGCACTGCTCGCACAGAGGCACAGAGACTGGGGCTGCTTGCTTGTCTTGCCCCCTCAAACTTCAAACGTACCTTAGGTGTTCCGTGCCGGGCGCCTCCGGCAGCCCTGCTCCGAAAATGCGAACGTCTGCAGATAGCTCGCAGGCAGAAAGAGCTAGCCTGGAAAGCTGTTGCTCAGCCTCATCTGCCCATGGCACTGCTCGCACAGAGGCACAGAGACTGGGGCTGCTTGTTTGTCTTGCCCCCTCAAACTTCAAACGTACCTTAGGTGGTCCGTGCCGGGCGCCTCCAGCAGCCCTGCTCCAAAAATGCGAACGTCTGCAGATAGCTCGCAGGCAGAAAGAGCTAGCCTGGAAAGCTGTTGCTCAGCTTCATCTGCCCATGGCACTGCTCACACAGAGGCACAGAGACTGGGGCTGCTTGCTTGTCTTGTCCCCTCAAACATTAAAAGTAGCTTAGGTGGTCTGTGCCGGGCGCCTCCGGCAGTCCTGCTCCAAAAATGCGAACGTCTGCAGATAGCTCGCAGGCAGAAAGAGCTAGCCTGGAAAGCTGTTGCTCAGCCTCATCTGCCCATGGCACTGCTCGCACAGAGGCACAGAGACTGGGGCTGCTTGCTTGTTTTGCCCCCTGAAACTTCAAACGTACCTTAGGTGGTCCGTGCTGGGAGCCTCCGGCAGCCCTGCTCCGAAAATGCGAACGTCTGCAGATAGCTCGCAGGCAGAAAGAGCTAGCCTGGAAAGCTGTTGCTCAGCCTCATCTGCCCATGGCACTGCTCGCACAGAGGCACAGAGACTGGGGCTGCTTGCTTGTCTTGCCCCCTCAAACTTCAAACGTACCTTAGGTGGTTCGTGCCGGGCGCCTCCGGCAGCCCTGCTCCGAAAATGCGAACGTCTGCAGATAGCTCGCAGGCAGAAAGAGCTAGCCTGGAAAGCTGTTGCTCAGCCTCATCTGCCCATGGCACTGCTCGCACAGAGGCACAGAGACTGGGGCTGCTTGCTTGTCTTGTTCCCTCAAACTTCAAACGTACCTTAGGTGGTTCGTGCCGGGCGCCTCCGGCAGCCCTGCTCCGAAAATGCGAACGTCTGCAGATAGCTCGCAGGCAGAAAGAGCTAGCCTGGAAAGCTGTTGCTCACCCTCATCTGCCCATGGCACTGCTCGCACAGAGGCACAGAGACTGGGGCTGCTTGCTTGTCTTGCCCCCTCAAACTTCAAAAGTAGCTTAGGTGGTCCGTGCCGGGCGCCTCCGGCAGCCCTGCTCCGAAAATGCGAACGTCTGCAGATAGCTCGCAGGCAGAAAGAGCTAGCCTGGAAAGCTGTTGCTCAGCCTCATCTGCCCATGGCACTGCTCGCACAGAGGCACAGAGACTGGGGCTGCTTGCTTGTCTTGTTCCCTCAAACTTCAAACGTACCTTAGGTGGTCTGTGCCGGGCACCTCCGGCAGCCCTGCTCCGAAAATGCGAACATCTGCAGATAGCTCGCAGGCAGAAAGAGCTAGCCTGGAAAGCTGTTGCTCAGCCTCATCTGCCCATGGCACTGCTCGCACAGAGGCACAGAGACTGGGGCTGCTTGCTTGTCTTGTCCCCTCAAACTTCAAAAGTAGCTTAGGTGGTCCGTGCCGGGCGCCTCCGGCAGCCCTGTTCCGAAAATGCGAACGTCTGCAGATAGCTCGCAGGCAGAAAGAGCTAGCCTGGAAAGCTGTTGCTCAGCCTCATCTGCCCATGGCACTGCTCGCACAGAGGCACAGAGACTGGGGCTGCTTGCTTGTCTTGTCCCCTCAAACTTCAAACGTAGCTTAGGTGGTCCGTGCTGGGCGCCTCCGGCAGCCCTGCTCCGAAAATGCGAACGTCTGCAGATAGCTCGCAGGCAGAAAGAGCTAGCCTGGAAAGCTGTTGCTCAGCCTCATCTGCCCATGGCACTGCTCGCACAGAGGCACAGAGACTGGGGCTACTTGCTTGTCTTGTCCCCTCAAACATTAAAAGTAGCTTAGGTGGTCTGTGCAGGGCGCCTCCGGCAGCCCTGCTCCAAAAATGCGAACGTCTGCAGATAGCTCGCAGGCAGAAAGAGCTAGCCTGGAAAGCTGTTGCTCAGCCTCATCTGCCCATGGCACTGCTCGCACAGAGGCACAGAGACTGGGGCTGCTTGCTTGTCTTGCCCCCTCAAACTTCAAACGTAGCTTAGGTGGTCCGTGCCGGGTGCTTCCGGCAGCCCTGCTCCGAAAATGCGAACGTCTGCAGATAGCTCGCAGGCAGAAAGAGCTAGCCTGGAAAGCTGTTGCTCAGCCTCATCTGCCCATGGCACTGCTCGCACAGAGGCACAGAGACTGGGGCTGCTTGCTTGTCTTGTCCCCTCAAACTTCAAACGTAGCTTTGGTGTTCTGTGCCGGGCGCCTCTGGCAGCCCTGCTCCGAAAATGCGAACATCTGCAGATAGCTCGCAGGCAGAAAGAGCTAGCCTGGAAAGCTGTTGCTCAGCCTCATCTGCCCATGGCACTTCTCGCACAGAGGCACAGAGAGTGGGGCTGCTTGCTTGTCTTGTCCCCTCAAACTTCAAACGTAGCTTAGGTGGTCCGTGCCGGGCGCCTCCGGCAGCCCTGCTCTGAAAATGCGAACGTCTGCAGATAGCTCGCAGGCAGAAAGAGCTAGCCTGGAAAGCTGTTGCTCAGCCTCATCTGCCCATGGCACTGCTCGCACAGAGGCACAGAGACTGGGGCTGCTTGCTTGTCTTGTCCCCTCAAACTTCAAACGTAGCTTAGGTGGTCCGTGCCGGGCGCCTCCGGCAGCCCTGCTCCGAAAATGCGAACGTCTGCAGATAGCTCGCAGGCAGAAAGAGCTAGCCTGGAAAGCTGTTGCTCAGCCTCATCTGCCCATGGCACTGCTCGCACAGAGGCACAGAGACTGGGGCTGCTTGCTTGTCTTGTCCCCTCAAACTTCAAACGTACCTTAGGTGGTCCGTCTCGGGCGCCTTCGGCAGCCCTGCTCTGAAAATGCGAATGTCTGCAGATAGCTCGCAGGCAGAAAGAGCTAGCCTGGTAAGCTGTTGCTCAGCCTCATCTGCCCATGGCACTGCTCGCACAGAGGCACAGAGACTGGGGCTGCTTGCTTGTCTTGCCCCATCAAACTTCAAACGTAGCTTAGGTGGTCCGTGCCGGGCGCCTCCGGCAGCCCTGCTCCGAAAATGCGAACGTCTGCAGATAGCTCGCAGGCAGAAAGAGCTAGCCTGGAAAGCTGTTGCTCAGCCTCATCTGCCCATGGCACTGCTCGCACAGAGGCACAGAGACTGGGGCTGCTTGCTTGTCTTGCCCCCTCAAACTTCAAACGTAGCTTAGGTGGTCCGTGCCGGGTGCTTCCGGCAGCCCTGCTCCGAAAATGCGAACGTCTGCAGATAGCTCGCAGGCAGAAAGAGCTAGCCTGGAAAGCTGTTGCTCAGCCTCATCTGCCCATGGCACTGCTCGCACAGAGGCACAGAGACTGGGGCTGCTTGCTTGTCTTGTCCCCTCAAACTTCAAACGTAGCTTAGGTGTTCTGTGCCGGGCGCCTCTGGCAGCCCTGCTCCGAAAATGCGAACATCTGCAGATAGCTCGCAGGCAGAAAGAGCTAGCCTGGAAAGCTGTTGCTCAGCCTCATCTGCCCATGGCACTTCTCGCACAGAGGCACAGAGAGTGGGGCTGCTTGCTTGTCTTGTCCCCTCAAACTTCAAACGTAGCTTAGGTGGTCCGTGCCGGGCGCCTCCGGCAGCCCTGCTCTGAAAATGCGAACGTCTGCAGATAGCTCGCAGGCAGAAAGAGCTAGCCTGGAAAGCTGTTGCTCAGCCTCATCTGCCCATGGCACTGCTCGCACAGAGGCACAGAGACTGGGGCTGCTTGCTTGTCTTGTCCCCTCAAACTTCAAACGTAGCTTAGGTGGTCCGTGCCGGGCGCCTCCGGCAGCCCTGCTCCGAAAATGCGAACGTCTGCAGATAGCTCGCAGGCAGAAAGAGCTAGCCTGGAAAGCTGTTGCTCAGCCTCATCTGCCCATGGCACTGCTCGCACAGAGGCACAGAGACTGGGGCTACTTGCTTGTCTTGTCCCCTCAAACATTAAAAGTAGCTTAGGTGGTCTGTGCCGGGCGCCTCCGGCAGTCCTGCTCCAAAAATGCGAACGTCTGCAGATAGCTCGCAGGCAGAAAGAGCTAGCCTGGAAAGCTGTTGCTGAGCCTCATCTGCCCATGGCAGTGCTCGCACAGAGGCACAGAGACTGGGGCTGCTTGCTTGTCTTGCCCCCTCAAACTTCAAACGTACCTTAGGTGGTCCGTGCCGGGCGCCTCCGGCAGCCCTGCTCCGAAAATCCGAACGTCTGCAGATAGCTCGCAGGCAGAAAGAGCTAGCCTGGAAAGCTGTTGCTCAGCTTCATCTGCCCATGGCACTGCTCACACAGAGGCACAGAGACTGGGGCTGCTTGCTTTTCTTGCCCCCTCAAACTTCAAACGTACCTTGGGTGGTGTGTGCCGTGTGCTTCCGGCAGCCCTGCTCCGAAAATGCGAACGTCTGCAGATAGCTCGCAGGCAGAAAGAGCTAGCTTGGAAAGCTGTTGCTCAGCCTCATCTGCCCATGGCACTGCTCGCACAGAGGCACAGAGACTGGGGCTGCTTGCTTGTCTTGTCCCCTCAAACTTCAAACGTAGCTTAGGTGGTCTGTGCCGGGCGCCTCCGGCAGCCCTGCTCCGAAAATGCGAACATCTGCAGATAGCTCGCAGGCAGAAAGACCTAGCCTGGAAAGCTGTTGCTCAGCCTCATCTGCCCATGGCACTGCTCGCACAGAGGCACAGAGACTGGGGCTGCTTGCTTGTCTTGTCCCCTCAAACTTCAAACGTAGCTTAGGTGGTCTGTGCCGGGCGCCTCCGGCAGCCCTGCTCCGAAAATGCGAACGTCTGCAGATAGCTCGCAGGCAGAAAGAGCTAGCCTGGAAAGCTGTTGCTCAGCCTCATCTGCCCATGGCACTGCTCGCACAGAGGCACAGAGACTGGGGCTGCTTGCTTGTCTTGTCCCCTCAAACTTCAAACGTAGCTTAGGTGGTTCGTGCCGGGCGCCTCCGGCAGCCCTGCTCCGAAAATGCGAACGTCTGCAGATAGCTCGCAGGCAGAAAGAGCTAGCCTGGAAAGCTGTTGCTCAGCCTCATCTGCCCATGGCACTGCTCGCACAGAGGCACAGAGACTGGGGCTGCTTGCTTGTCTTGCCCCATCAAACTTCAAACGTAGCTTAGGTGGTCCGTGCCGGGCGCCTCCGGCAGCCCTGCTCCGAAAATGCGAACGTCTGCAGATAGCTCACATCCAGAAAGAGCTAGCCTGGAAAGCTGTTGCTCAGCCTCATCTGCCCATGGCACTGCTCGCACAGAGGCACAGAGACTGGGGCTACTTGCTTGTCTTGTCCCCTCAAACTTCAAACGTACCTTAGGTGGTCCGTGCCGGGCGCCTCCGGCAGCCCTGCTCTGAAAATGCGAATGCCTGCAGATACCTTGCAGGCAAAAAGAGCTAGCCTGGAAAGCTGTTGCTCAGCCTCATCTGCCCATGGCACTGCTCGCACAGAGGCACAGAGACTGGGGCTGCTTGCTTCTCTTGTCCCCTCAAACTTCAAACGTAGCTTAGGTGGTCCGTGCCGGGCGCCTCCGGCAGCCCTGCTCCGAAAATGCGAACGTCTGCAGATAGCTCGCAGGCAGAAAGAGCTAGCCTGGAAAGCTGTTGCTCAGCCTCATCTGCCCATGGCACTGCTTGCACAGAGGCACAGAGACTGGGGCTACTTGCTTGTCTTGTCCCCTCAAACATTAAAAGTAGCTTAGGTGGTCTGTGCCGGGCGCCTCCGGCAGTCCTGCTCCAAAAATGCGAACGTCTGCAGATAGCTCGCAGGCAGAAAGAGCTAGCCTGGAAAGCTGTTGCTGAGCCTCATCTGCCCATGGCAGTGCTCGCACAGAGGCACAGAGACTGGGGCTGCTTGCTTGTCTTGTCCCCTCAAACTTCAAACGTAGCTTAGGTGGTTCGTGCCGGGCGCCTCCGGCAGCCCTGCTCCGAAAATGCGAACGTCTGCAGATAGCTCGCAGGCAGAAAGAGCTAGCCTGGAAAGCTGTTGCTCAGCCTCATCTGCCCATGGCACTGCTCGCACAGAGGCACAGAGACTGGGGCTGCTTGCTTTTCTTGCCCCCTCAAACTTCAAACGTACCTTGGGTGGTGTGTGCCGTGTGCTTCCGGCAGCCCTGCTCCGAAAATGCGAACGTCTGCAGATAGCTCGCAGGCAGAAAGAGCTAGCTTGGAAAGCTGTTGCTCAGCCTCATCTGCCCATGGCACTGCTCGCACAGAGGCACAGAGACTGGGGCTGCTTGCTTGTCTTGTCCCCTCAAACTTCAAACGTAGCTTAGGTGGTCTGTGCCGGGCGCCTCCGGCAGCCCTGCTCCGAAAATGCGAACATCTGCAGATAGCTCGCAGGCAGAAAGACCTAGCCTGGAAAGCTGTTGCTCAGCCTCATCTGCCCATGGCACTGCTCGCACAGAGGCACAGAGACTGGGGCTGCTTGCTTGTCTTGTCCCCTCAAACTTCAAACGTAGCTTAGGTGGTCTGTGCCGGGCGCCTCCGGCAGCCCTGCTCCGAAAATGCGAACGTCTGCAGATAGCTCGCAGGCAGAAAGAGCTAGCCTGGAAAGCTGTTGCTCAGCCTCATCTGCCCATGGCACTGCTCGCACAGAGGCACAGAGACTGGGGCTGCTTGCTTGTCTTGTCCCCTCAAACTTCAAACGTAGCTTAGGTGGTTCGTGCCGGGCGCCTCCGGCAGCCCTGCTCCGAAAATGCGAACGTCTGCAGATAGCTCGCAGGCAGAAAGAGCTAGCCTGGAAAGCTGTTGCTCAGCCTCATCTGCCCATGGCACTGCTCGCACAGAGGCACAGAGACTGGGGCTGCTTGCTTGTCTTGCCCCATCAAACTTCAAACGTAGCTTAGGTGGTCCGTGCCGGGCGCCTCCGGCAGCCCTGCTCCGAAAATGCGAACGTCTGCAGATAGCTCACATCCAGAAAGAGCTAGCCTGGAAAGCTGTTGCTCAGCCTCATCTGCCCATGGCACTGCTCGCACAGAGGCACAGAGACTGGGGCTACTTGCTTGTCTTGTCCCCTCAAACTTCAAACGTACCTTAGGTGGTCCGTGCCGGGCGCCTCCGGCAGCCCTGCTCTGAAAATGCGAATGCCTGCAGATACCTTGCAGGCAAAAAGAGCTAGCCTGGAAAGCTGTTGCTCAGCCTCATCTGCCCATGGCACTGCTCGCACAGAGGCACAGAGACTGGGGCTGCTTGCTTCTCTTGTCCCCTCAAACTTCAAACGTAGCTTAGGTGGTCCGTGCCGGGCGCCTCCGGCAGCCCTGCTCCGAAAATGCGAACGTCTGCAGATAGCTCGCAGGCAGAAAGAGCTAGCCTGGAAAGCTGTTGCTCAGCCTCATCTGCCCATGGCACTGCTTGCACAGAGGCACAGAGACTGGGGCTACTTGCTTGTCTTGTCCCCTCAAACATTAAAAGTAGCTTAGGTGGTCTGTGCCGGGCGCCTCCGGCAGTCCTGCTCCAAAAATGCGAACGTCTGCAGATAGCTCGCAGGCAGAAAGAGCTAGCCTGGAAAGCTGTTGCTGAGCCTCATCTGCCCATGGCAGTGCTCGCACAGAGGCACAGAGACTGGGGCTGCTTGCTTGTCTTGTCCCCTCAAACTTCAAACGTAGCTTAGGTGGTTCGTGCCGGGCGCCTCCGGCAGCCCTGCTCCGAAAATGCGAACGTCTGCAGATAGCTCGCAGGCAGAAAGAGCTAGCCTGGAAAGCTGTTGCTCAGCCTCATCTGCCCATGGCACTGCTCGCACAGAGGCACAGAGACTGGGGCTGCTTGCTTGTCTTGCCCCATCAAACTTCAAACGTAGCTTAGGTGGTCCGTGCCGGGCGCCTCCGGCAGCCCTGCTCCGAAAATGCGAACGTCTGCAGATAGCTCACATCCAGAAAGAGCTAGCCTGGAAAGCTGTTGCTCAGCCTCATCTGCCCATGGCACTGCTCGCACAGAGGCACAGAGACTGGGGCTACTTGCTTGTCTTGTCCCCTCAAACTTCAAACGTACCTTAGGTGGTCCGTGCCGGGCGCCTCCGGCAGCCCTGCTCTGAAAATGCGAATGCCTGCAGATACCTTGCAGGCAAAAAGAGCTAGCCTGGAAAGCTGTTGCTCAGCCTCATCTGCCCATGGCACTGCTCGCACAGAGGCACAGAGACTGGGGCTGCTTGCTTCTCTTGTCCCCTCAAACTTCAAACGTAGCTTAGGTGGTCCGTGCCGGGCGCCTCCGGCAGCCCTGCTCCGAAAATGCGAACGTCTGCAGATAGCTCGCAGGCAGAAAGAGCTAGCCTGGAAAGCTGTTGCTCAGCCTCATCTGCCCATGGCACTGCTCGCACAGAGGCACAGAGACTGGGGCTACTTGCTTGTCTTGTCCCCTCAAACATTAAAAGTAGCTTAGGTGGTCTGTGCCGGGCGCCTCCGGCAGTCCTGCTCCAAAAATGCGAACGTCTGCAGATAGCTCGCAGGCAGAAAGAGCTAGCCTGGAAAGCTGTTGCTGAGCCTCATCTGCCCATGGCAGTGCTCGCACAGAGGCACAGAGACTGGGGCTGCTTGCTTGTCTTGCCCCCTCAAACTTCAAACGTACCTTAGGTGGTCCGTGCTGGGCGCCTCCGGCAGCCCTGCTCCAAAAATGCGAACATCTGCAGATAGCTCGCAGGCAGAAAGACCTAGCCTGGAAAGCTGTTGCTCAGCTTCATCTGCCCATGGCACTGCTCACACAGAGGCACAGAGACTGGGGCTGCTTGCTTTTCTTGCCCCCTCAAACTTCAAACGTACCTTGGGTGGTGTGTGCCGTGTGCTTCCGGCAGCCCTGCTCCGAAAATGCGAACGTCTGCAGATAGCTCGCAGGCAGAAAGAGCTAGCTTGGAAAGCTGTTGCTCAGCCTCATCTGCCCATGGCACTGCTCGCACAGAGGCACAGAGACTGGGGCTGCTTGCTTGTCTTGTCCCCTCAAACTTCAAACGTAGCTTAGGTGGTCTGTGCCGGGCGCCTCCGGCAGCCCTGCTCCGAAAATGCGAACATCTGCAGATAGCTCGCAGGCAGAAAGACCTAGCCTGGAAAGCTGTTGCTCAGCCTCATCTGCCCATGGCACTGCTCGCACAGAGGCACAGAGACTGGGGCTGCTTGCTTGTCTTGTCCCCTCAAACTTCAAACGTAGCTTAGGTGGTCTGTGCCGGGCGCCTCCGGCAGCCCTGCTCCGAAAATGCGAACGTCTGCAGATAGCTCGCAGGCAGAAAGAGCTAGCCTGGAAAGCTGTTGCTCAGCCTCATCTGCCCATGGCACTGCTCGCACAGAGGCACAGAGACTGGGGCTGCTTGCTTGTCTTGTCCCCTCAAACTTCAAACGTAGCTTAGGTGGTTCGTGCCGGGCGCCTCCGGCAGCCCTGCTCCGAAAATGCGAACGTCTGCAGATAGCTCGCAGGCAGAAAGAGCTAGCCTGGAAAGCTGTTGCTCAGCCTCATCTGCCCATGGCACTGCTCGCACAGAGGCACAGAGACTGGGGCTGCTTGCTTGTCTTGCCCCATCAAACTTCAAACGTAGCTTAGGTGGTCCGTGCCGGGCGCCTCCGGCAGCCCTGCTCCGAAAATGCGAACGTCTGCAGATAGCTCACATCCAGAAAGAGCTAGCCTGGAAAGCTGTTGCTCAGCCTCATCTGCCCATGGCACTGCTCGCACAGAGGCACAGAGACTGGGGCTACTTGCTTGTCTTGTCCCCTCAAACTTCAAACGTACCTTAGGTGGTCCGTGCCGGGCGCCTCCGGCAGCCCTGCTCTGAAAATGCGAATGCCTGCAGATACCTTGCAGGCAAAAAGAGCTAGCCTGGAAAGCTGTTGCTCAGCCTCATCTGCCCATGGCACTGCTCGCACAGAGGCACAGAGACTGGGGCTGCTTGCTTGTCTTGTCCCCTCAAACTTCAAACGTAGCTTAGGTGGTCCGTGCCGGGCGCCTCCGGCAGCCCTGCTCCGAAAATGCGAACGTCTGCAGATAGCTCGCAGGCAGAAAGAGCTAGCGTGGAAAGCTGTTGCTCAGCTTCATCTGCCCATGGCACTGCTCACACAGAGGCACAGAGACTGGGGCTGCTTGCTTGTCTTGTCCCCTCAAACATTAAAAGTAGCTTAGGTGGTCTGTGCCGGGCGCCTCCGGCAGCCCTGCTCCAAAAATGCGAACGTCTGCAGATAGCTCGCAGGCAGAAAGAGCTAGCCTGGAAAGCTGTTGCTCAGCCTCATCTGCCCATGGCACTGCTCGCACAGAGGCACAGAGACTGGGGCTGCTTGCTTGTCTTGCCCCCTCAAACTTCAAACGTAGCTTAGGTGGTCCGTGCCGGGTGCTTCCGGCAGCCCTGCTCCGAAAATGCGAACGTCTGCAGATAGCTCACATCCAGAAAGAGCTAGCTTGGAAAGCTGTTGCTCAGCCTCATCTGCCCATGGCACTGCTCGCACAGAGGCACAGAGACTGGGGCTGCTTGCTTGTCTTGTCCCCTCAAACTTCAAACGTAGCTTAGGTGGTCTGTGCCGGGCGCCTCCGGCAGCCCTGCTCCGAAAATGCGAACGTCTGCAGATAGCTCGCAGGCAGAAAGAGCTAGCCTGGAAAGCTTTTGCTCAGCCTCATCTGCCCATGGCACTGCTCGCACAGAGGCACAGAGACTGGGGCTGCTTGCTTGTCTTGCCCCCTCAAACTTCAAACGTAGCTTAGGTGGTCCGTGCCGGGCGCCTTCGGCAGCCCTGCTCTGAAAATGCGAACGTCTGCAGATAGCTCGCAGGCAGAAAGAGCTAGCCTGGAAAGCTGTTGCTCAGCTTCATCTGCCCATGGCACTGCTCGCACAGAGGCACAGAGACTGGGGCTGCTTGCTTGTCTTGTCCCCTCAAACTTCAAACGTAGCTTAGGTGGTCCGTGCCGGGCGCCTCCGGCAGCCCTGCTCCGAAAATGCGAACGTCTGCAGATAGCTCGCAGGCAGAAAGAGCTAGCCTGGAAAGCTGTTGCCCAGCCTCATCTGCCCATGGCACTGCTCGCACAGAGGCACAGAGACTGGGGCTGCTTGCTTGTCTTGTTCCCTCAAACTTCAAACGTAGCTTAGGTGGTCTGTGCCGGGCGCCTCCGGCAGCCCTGCTCCGAAAATGCGAACATCTGCAGATAGCTCGCAGGCAGAAAGAGCTAGCCTGGAAAGCTGTTGCTCAGCCTCATCTGCCCATAGCACTGCTCGCACAGAGGCACAGAGACTGGGGCTGCTTGCTTGTCTTGTCCCCTCAAACTTCAAACGTAGCTTAGGTGGTCCGTGCCGGGCGCCTCCGGCAGCCCTGTTCCGAAAATGCGAACGTCTGCAGATAGCTCGCAGGCAGAAAGAGCTAGCCTGGAAAGCTGTTGCTCAGCCTCATCTGCCCATGGCACTGCTCGCACAGAGGCACAGAGACTGGGGCTGCTTGCTTGTCTTGTCCCCTCAAACTTCAAACGTAGCTTAGGTGGTCCGTGCCGGGCGCCTCCGGGCAGCCCTGCTCCAAAAATGCGAACGTCTGCAGATAGCTCTCAGGCAGAAAGAGCTAGCCTGGAAAGCTCTTGCTCAGCCTCATCTGCCCATGGCACTGCTCACACAGAGGCACAGAGACTGGGGCTGCTTGCTTGTCTTGTCCCCTCAAACTTCAAACGTAGCTTAGGTGGTCCGTTTTGGGCACCTTCGGCAGCCCTGCTCTGAAAATGCGAATGTCTGCAGATAGCTCGCAGGCAGAAAGAGCTAGCCTGGAAAGCTGTTGCTCAGCCTCATCTGCCCATGGCACTGCTCGCACAGAGGCACAGAGACTGGGGCTGCTTGCTTGTCTTGCCCCCTCAAACTTCAAACGTAGCTTAGGTGGTCCGTGACGGGCGCCTCCGGCAGCCCTGCTCCGAAAATGCGAACGTCTGCAGATAGCTCGCAGGCAGAAAGAGCTAGCCTGGAAAGCTGTTGCTCAGCCTCATCTGCCCATGGCACTGCTCGCACAGAGGCACAGAGACTGGGGCTACTTGCTTGTCTTGTCCCCTCAAACTTCAAACGTAGATTAGGTGGTCCGTCTAGGGCGCCTCCGGCAGCCCTGCTCTGAAAATGCGAATGTCTGCAGATACCTTGCAGGCAGAAAGAGCTAGCCTGGAAAGCTGTTGCTCAGCCTCATCTGCCCATGGCACTGCTCGCACAGAGGCACAGAGACTGGGGCTGCTTGCTTGTCTTGTCCCCTCAAACTTCAAACGTACCTTAGGTGGTCTGTGCCGGGCGCCTCCGGCAGCCCTGCTCCGAAAATGCGAACTTCTGCAGATAGCTCGCAGGCAGAAAGAGCTAGCCTGGAAAGCTGTTGCTCAGCCTCATCTGCCCATGGCACTGCTCGCACAGAGGCACAGAGACTGGGGCTACTTGCTTGTCTTGTCCCCTCAAACTTCAAACGTAGCTTAGGTGGTCTGTGCAGGGCGCCTCCGGCAGCCCTGCTCCGAAAATGCGAACGTCTGCAGATAGCTCGCAGGCAGAAAGAGCTAGCCTGGAAAGCTGTTGCTCAGCCTCATCTGCCCACGGCACTGCTCACACAGAGGCACAGAGACTGGGGCTGCTTGCTTGTCTTGTCCCCTCAAACTTCAAACGTAGCTTAGGTGGTCCGTTTTGGGCACCTTCGGCAGCCCTGCTCTGAAAATGCGAATGTCTGCAGATAGCTCGCAGGCAGAAAGAGCTAGCCTGGAAAGCTGTTGCTCAGCCTCATCTGCCCATGGCACTGCTCGCACAGAGGCACAGAGACTGGGGCTGCTTGCTTGTCTTGCCCCCTCAAACTTCAAACGTAGCTTAGGTGGTCCGTGACGGGCGCCTCCGGCAGCCCTGCTCCGAAAATGCGAACGTCTGCAGATAGCTCGCAGGCAGAAAGAGCTAGCCTGGAAAGCTGTTGCTCAGCCTCATCTGCCCATGGCACTGCTCGCACAGAGGCACAGAGACTGGGGCTACTTGCTTGTCTTGTCCCCTCAAACTTCAAACGTAGATTAGGTGGTCCGTCTAGGGCGCCTCCGGCAGCCGTGCTCTGAAAATGCGAATGTCTGCAGATACCTTGCAGGCAGAAAGAGCTAGCCTGGAAAGCTGTTGCTCAGCCTCATCTGCCCATGGCACTGCTCGCACAGAGGCACAGAGACTGGGGCTGCTTGCTTGTCTTGTCCCCTCAAACTTCAAACGTACCTTAGGTGGTCTGTGCCGGGCGCCTCCGGCAGCCCTGCTCCGAAAATGCGAACTTCTGCAGATAGCTCGCAGGCAGAAAGAGCTAGCCTGGAAAGCTGTTGCTCAGCCTCATCTGCCCATGGCACTGCTCGCACAGAGGCACAGAGACTGGGGCTACTTGCTTGTCTTGTCCCCTCAAACTTCAAACGTAGCTTAGGTGGTCTGTGCAGGGCGCCTCCGGCAGCCCTGCTCCGAAAATGCGAACGTCTGCAGATAGCTCGCAGGCAGAAAGAGCAAGCCTGGAAAGCTGTTGCTCAGCCTCATCTGCCCACGGCACTGCTCGCACAGAGGCACAGAGACTGGGGCTGCTTGCTTGTCTTGCCCCCTCAACCTTCAAACGTAGCTTAGGTGGTCCGTGCCGGGTGCTTCCGGCAGCCCTGCTCCGAAAATGCGAACGTCTGCAGATAGCTCGCAGGCAGAAAGAGCTAGCCTGGAAAGCTGTTGCTCAGCCTCATCTGCCCATGGCACTGCTCGCACAGAGGCACAGAGACTGGGGCTGCTTGCTTGTCTTGTCCCCTCAAACTTCAAACGTACCTTAGGAGGTTCGTGCCGGGCGCCTCCGGCAGCCCTGCTCCGAAAATGCGAACGTCTGCAGATAGCTCGCAGGCAGAAAGAGCTAGCCTGGAAAGCTGTTGCTCAGCCTCATCTGCCCACGGCACTGCTCGCACAGAGGCACAGAGACTGGGGCTGCTTGCTTGTCTTGCCCCCTCAAACTTCAAACGTAGCTTAGGTGGTCTGTGCCGGGCGCCTCCGGCAGCCCTGCTCCGAAAATGCAAACGTCTGCAGATAGCTCGCAGGCAGAAAGAGCTAGCCTGGAAAGCTGTTGCTCAGCTTCATCTGCCCATGGCACTGCTCACACAGAGGCACAGAGACTGGGGCTGCTTGCTTTTCTTGCCCCCTCAAACTTCAAACGTACCTTAGGTGGTGTGTGCCGTGTGCTTCCGGCAGCCCTGCTCCGAAAATGCGAACGTCTGCAGATAGCTCGCAGGCAGAAAGAGCTAGCTTGGAAAGCTGTTGCTCAGCCTCATCTGCCCATGGCACTGCTCACACAGAGGCACAGAGACTGGGGCTACTTGCTTGTCTTGTCCCCTCAAACATTAAAAGTAGCTTAGGTGCTCTGTGCAGGGCGCCTCCGGCAGTCCTGCTCCAAAAATGCGAACGTCTGCAGATAGCTCGCAGGCAGAAAGAGCTAGCCTGGAAAGCTGTTGCTCAGCTTCAGCTGCCCATGGCACTGCTCGCACAGAGGCACAGAGACTGGGGCTGCTTGCTTGTCTTGCCCCCTCAAACTTCAAACGTAGCTTAGGTGGTCCGTGCCGGGTGCTTCCGGCAGCCCTGCTCCGAAAATGCGAACGTCTGCAGATAGCTCGCAGGCAGAAAGAGCTAGCCTGGAAAGCTGTTGCTCAGCCTCATCTGCCCATGGCACTGCTCGCACAGAGGCACAGAGACTGGGGCTGCTTGCTTGTTTTGCCCCCTCAAACTTCAAACGTACCTTAGGTGGTCCGTGCTGGGCGCCTCCGGCAGCCCTGCTCCAAAAATGCGAACATCTGCAGATAGCTCGCAGGCAGAAAGAGCTAGCCTGGAAAGCTGTTGCTCAGCCTCATCTGCCCATGGCACTGCTCTCACAGAGGCACAGAGACTGGGGCTGCTTGCTTGTCTTGCCCTCTCAAACTTCAAACGTACCTTAGGTGGTCCGTGCCGGGCGCCTCCGGCAGCCCTGCTCCGAAAATGCGAACATCTGCAGATAGCTCGCAGGCAGAAAGAGCTAGCCTGGAAAGCTGTTGCTCAGCCTCATCTGCCCATGGCACTGCTCGCACAGAGGCACAGAGACTGGGGCTGCTTGCTTGTCTTGTTCCCTCAAACTTCAAACGTAGCTTAGGTGGTTCGTGCCGGGCGCCTCCGGCAGCCCTGCTCCGAAAATGCGAACGTCTGCAGATAGCTCGCAGGCAGAAAGAGCTAGCCTGGAAAGCTGTTGCTCAGCTTCATCTGCCCATGGCACTGCTCACACAGAGGCACAGAGACTGGGGCTGCTTGCTTTTCTTGCCCCCTCAAACTTCAAACGTACCTTAGGTGGTGTGTGCCGTGTGCTTACGGCAGCCCTGCTCCGAAAATGCGAACGTCTGCAGATAGCTCGCAGGCAGAAAGAGCTAGCTTGGAAAGCTGTTGCTCAGCCTCATCTGCCCATGGCACTGCTCACACAGAGGCACAGAGACTGGGGCTACTTGCTTGTCTTGTCCCCTCAAACATTAAAAGTAGCTTAGGTGCTCTGTGCAGGGCGCCTCCGGCAGTCCTGCTCCAAAAATGCGAACGTCTGCAGATAGCTCGCAGGCAGAAAGAGCTAGCCTGGAAAGCTGTTGCTCAGCCTCAGCTGCCCATGGCACTGCTCGCACAGAGGCACAGAGACTGGGGCTGCTTGCTTGTCTTGCCCCCTCAAACTTCAAACGTAGCTTAGGTGGTCCGTGCCGGGTGCTTCCGGCAGCCCTGCTCCGAAAATGCGAACGTCTGCAGATAGCTCGCAGGCAGAAAGAGCTAGCCTGGAAAGCTGTTGCTCAGCCTCATCTGCCCATGGCACTGCTCGCACAGAGGCACAGAGACTGGGGCTGCTTGCTTGTTTTGCCCCCTCAAACTTCAAACGTACCTTAGGTGGTCCGTGCTGGGCGCCTCCGGCAGCCCTGCTCCAAAAATGCGAACATCTGCAGATAGCTCGCAGGCAGAAAGAGCTAGCCTGGAAAGCTGTTGCTCAGCCTCATCTGCCCATGGCACTGCTCTCACAGAGGCACAGAGACTGGGGCTGCTTGCTTGTCTTGCCCTCTCAAACTTCAAACGTACCTTAGGTGGTCCGTGCCGGGCGCCTCCGGCAGCCCTGCTCCGAAAATGCGAACATCTGCAGATAGCTCGCAGGCAGAAAGAGCTAGCCTGGAAAGCTGTTGCTCAGCCTCATCTGCCCATGGCACTGCTCGCACAGAGGCACAGAGACTGGGGCTGCTTGCTTGTCTTGTTCCCTCAAACTTCAAACGTAGCTTAGGTGGTTCGTGCCGGGCGCCTCCGGCAGCCCTGCTCCGAAAATGCGAACGTCTGCAGATAGCTCGCAGGCAGAAAGAGCTAGCCTGGAAAGCTGTTGCTCAGCTTCATCTGCCCATGGCACTGCTCACACAGAGGCACAGAGACTGGGGCTGCTTGCTTTTCTTGCCCCCTCAAACTTCAAACGTACCTTAGGTGGTGTGTGCCGTGTGCTTCCGGCAGCCCTGCTCCGAAAATGCGAACGTCTGCAGATAGCTCGCAGGCAGAAAGAGCTAGCTTGGAAAGCTGTTGCTCAGCCTCATCTGCCCATGGCACTGCTCACACAGAGGCACAGAGACTGGGGCTACTTGCTTGTCTTGTCCCCTCAAACATTAAAAGTAGCTTAGGTGCTCTGTGCAGGGCGCCTCCGGCAGTCCTGCTCCAAAAATGCGAACGTCTGCAGATAGCTCGCAGGCAGAAAGAGCTAGCCTGGAAAGCTGTTGCTCAGCCTCAGCTGCCCATGGCACTGCTCGCACAGAGGCACAGAGACTGGGGCTGCTTGCTTGTCTTGCCCCCTCAAACTTCAAACGTAGCTTAGGTGGTCCGTGCCGGGTGCTTCCGGCAGCCCTGCTCCGAAAATGCGAACGTCTGCAGATAGCTCGCAGGCAGAAAGAGCTAGCCTGGAAAGCTGTTGCTCAGCCTCATCTGCCCATGGCACTGCTCGCACAGAGGCACAGAGACTGGGGCTGCTTGCTTGTTTTGCCCCCTCAAACTTCAAACGTACCTTAGGTGGTCCGTGCTGGGCGCCTCCGGCAGCCCTGCTCCAAAAATGCGAACATCTGCAAATAGCTCGCAGGCAGAAAGAGCTAGCCTGGAAAGCTGTTGCTCAGCCTCATCTGCCCATGGCACTGCTCTCACAGAGGCACAGAGACTGGGGCTGCTTGCTTGTCTTGCCCTCTCAAACTTCAAACGTACCTTAGGTGGTCCGTGCCGGGCGCCTCCGGCAGCCCTGCTCCGAAAATGCGAACATCTGCAGATAGCTCGCAGGCAGAAAGAGCTAGCCTGGAAAGCTGTTGCTCAGCCTCATCTGCCCATGGCACTGCTCGCACAGAGGCACAGAGACTGGGGCTGCTTGCTTGTCTTGTTCCCTCAAACTTCAAACGTAGCTTAGGTGGTTCGTGCCGGGCGCCTCCGGCAGCCCTGCTCCGAAAATGCGAACGTCTGCAGATAGCTCGCAGGCAGAAAGAGCTAGCCTGGAAAGCTGTTGCTCAGCCTCATCTGCCCATGGCACTGCTCGCACAGAGGCACAGAGACTGGGGCTGCTTGCTTGTCTTGTCCCCTCAAACTTCAAACGTAGCTTAGGTGGTCTGTGCCGGGCGCCTCCGGCAGCCCTGCTCCGAAAATGCGAACGTCTGCAGATAGCTCGCAGGCAGAAAGAGCTAGCCTGGAAAGCTGTTGCTCAGCCTCATCTGCCCATGGCACTGCTCGCACAGAGGCACAGAGACTGGGGCTGCTTGCTTGTCTTGCCCCCTCAAACTTCAAACGTACCTTAGGAGGTTCGTGCCGGGCGCCTCCGGCAGCCCTGCTCCGAAAATGCGAACGTCTGCAGATAGCTCGCAGGCAGAAAGAGCTAGCCTGGAAAGCTGTTGCTCAGCCTCATCTGCCCACGGCACTGCTCGCACAGAGGCACAGAGACTGGGGCTGCTTGCTTGTCTTGCCCCCTCAAACTTCAAACGTACCTTAGGTGGTCCGTGCCGGGCGCCTCCGGCAGCCCTGCTCCGAAAATGCGAACGTCTGCAGATAGCTCGCAGGCAGAAAGAGCTAGCCTGGAAAGCTGTTGCTCAGCTTCATCTGCCCATGGCACTGCTCACACAGAGGCACAGAGACTGGGGCTGCTTGCTTTTCTTGCCCCCTCAAACTTCAAACGTACCTTAGGTGGTGTGTGCCGTGTGCTTCCGGCAGCCCTGCTCCGAAAATGCGAACGTCTGCAGATAGCTCGCAGGCAGAAAGAGCTAGCTTGGAAAGCTGTTGCTCAGCCTCATCTGCCCATGGCACTGCTCACACAGAGGCACAGAGACTGGGGCTACTTGCTTTTCTTGTCCCCTCAAACATTAAAAGTAGCTTAGGTGCTCTGTGCAGGGCGCCTCCGGCAGTCCTGCTCCAAAAATGCGAACGTCTGCAGATAGCTCGCAGGCAGAAAGAGCTAGCCTGGAAAGCTGTTGCTCAGCCTCAGCTGCCCATGGCACTGCTCGCACAGAGGCACAGAGACTGGGGCTGCTTGCTTGTCTTGCCCCCTCAAACTTCAAACGTAGCTTAGGTGGTCCGTGCCGGGTGCTTCCGGCAGCCCTGCTCCGAAAATGCGAACGTCTGCAGATAGCTCGCAGGCAGAAAGAGCTAGCCTGGAAAGCTGTTGCTCAGCCTCATCTGCCCATGGCACTGCTCGCACAGAGGCACAGAGACTGGGGCTGCTTGCTTGTTTTGCCCCCTCAAACTTCAAACGTACCTTAGGTGGTCCGTGCTGGGCGCCTCCGGCAGCCCTGCTCCAAAAATGCGAACATCTGCAGATAGCTCGCAGGCAGAAAGAGCTAGCCTGGAAAGCTGTTGCTCAGCCTCATCTGCCCATGGCACTGCTCTCACAGAGGCACAGAGACTGGGGCTGCTTGCTTGTCTTGCCCTCTCAAACTTCAAACGTACCTTAGGTGGTCCGTGCCGGGCGCCTCCGGCAGCCCTGCTCCGAAAATGCGAACATCTGCAGATAGCTCGCAGGCAGAAAGAGCTAGCCTGGAAAGCTGTTGCTCAGCCTCATCTGCCCATGGCACTGCTCGCACAGAGGCACAGAGACTGGGGCTGCTTGCTTGTCTTGTTCCCTCAAACTTCAAACGTAGCTTAGGTGGTTCGTGCCGGGCGCCTCCGGCAGCCCTGCTCCGAAAATGCGAACGTCTGCAGATAGCTCGCAGGCAGAAAGAGCTAGCCTGGAAAGCTGTTGCTCAGCCTCATCTGCCCACGGCACTGCTCGCACAGAGGCACAGAGACTGGGGCTGCTTGCTTGTCTTGCCCCCTCAAACTTCAAACGTAGCTTAGGTGGTCCGTGCCGGGCGCCTCCGGCAGCCCTGCTCCGAAAATGCGAACGTCTGCAGATAGCTCGCAGGCAGAAAGAGCTAGCCTGGAAAGCTGTTGCTCAGCTTCATCTGCCCATGGCACTGCTCACACAGAGGCACAGAGACTGGGGCTGCTTGCTTTTCTTGCCCCCTCAAACTTCAAACGTACCTTAGGTGGTGTGTGCCGTGTGCTTCCGGCAGCCCTGCTCCGAAAATGCGAACGTCTGCAGATAGCTCGCAGGCAGAAAGAGCTAGCTTGGAAAGCTGTTGCTCAGCCTCATCTGCCCATGGCACTGCTCACACAGAGGCACAGAGACTGGGGCTACTTGCTTGTCTTGTCCCCTCAAACATTAAAAGTAGCTTAGGTGCTCTGTGCAGGGCGCCTCCGGCAGTCCTGCTCCAAAAATGCGAACGTCTGCAGATAGCTCGCAGGCAGAAAGAGCTAGCATGGAAAGCTGTTGCTCAGCCTCAGCTGCTCATGGCACTGCTCGCACAGAGGCACAGAGACTGGGGCTGCTTGCTTGTCTTGCCCCCTCAAACTTCAAACGTAGCTTAGGTGGTCCGTGCCGGGTGCTTCCGGCAGCCCTGCTCCGAAAATGCGAACGTCTGCAGATAGCTCGCAGGCAGAAAGAGCTAGCCTGGAAAGCTGTTGCTCAGCCTCATCTGCCCATGGCACTGCTCGCACAGAGGCACAGAGACTGGGGCTGCTTGCTTGTCTTGTCCCCTCAAACATTAAAAGTAGCTTAGGTGCTCTGTGCCGGGCGCCTCCGGCAGTCCTGCTCCAAAAATGCGAACGTCTGCAGTTAGCTCGCAGGCAGAAAGAGCTAGCCTGGAAAGCTGTTGCTCAGCCTCAGCTGCCCATGGCACTGCTCGCACAGAGGCACAGAGACTGGGCCTGCTTGCTTGTCTTGCCCCCTCAAACTTCAAACGTAGCTTAGGTGGTCCGTGCCGGGTGCTTCCGGCAGCCCTGCTCCGAAAATGCGAACGTCTGCAGATAGCTCACAGGCAGAAAGAGCTAGCCTGGAAAGCTGTTGCTCAGCCTCATCTGCCCATGGCACTGCTCGCACAGAGGCACAGAGACTGGGGCTGCTTGCTTGTTTTGCCCCCTCAAACTTCAAACGTACCTTAGGTGGTCCGTGCTGGGCGCCTCCGGCAGCCCTGCTCCAAAAATGCGAACATCTGCAGATAGCTCGCAGGCAGAAAGAGCTAGCCTGGAAAGCTGTTGCTCAGCCTCATCTGCCCATGGCACTGCTCTCACAGAGGCATAGAGACTGGGGCTGCTTGCTTGTCTTGCCCTCTCAAACTTCAAACGTACCTTAGGTGGTCCGTGCCGGGCGCCTCCGGCAGCCCTGCTCCGAAAATGCGAACATCTGCAGATAGCTCGCAGGCAGAAAGAGCTAGCCTGGAAAGCTGTTGCTCAGCCTCATCTGCCCATGGCACTGCTCGCACAGAGGCACAGAGACTGGGGCTGCTTGCTTGTCTTGCCCCCTCAAACTTCAAACGTACCTTAGGTGGTTCGTGCCGGGCGCCTCCGGCAGCCCTGCTCCGAAAATGCGAACGTCTGCAGATAGCTCGCAGGCAGAAAGAGCTAGCCTGGAAAGCTGTTGCTCAGCCTCATCTGCCCACAGCACTGCTCGCACAGAGGCACAGAGACTGGGGCTGCTTGCTTGTCTTGCCCCCTCAAACTTCAAACGTAACTTAGGTGGTCCGTGCCGGGCGCCTCCGGCAGCCCTGCTCCGAAAATGCGAACGTCTGCAGATAGCTCGCAGGCAGAAAGAGCTAGCCTGGAAAGCTGTTGCTCAGCTTCATCTGCCCATGGCACTGCTCACACAGAGGCACAGAGACTGGGGCTGCTTGCTTTTCTTGCCCCCTCAAACTTCAAACGTACCTTAGGTGGTGTGTGCCGTGTGCTTCCGGCAGCCCTGCTCCGAAAATGCGAACGTCTGCAGATAGCTCGCAGGCAGAAAGAGCTAGCTTGGAAAGCTGTTGCTCAGCCTCATCTGCCCATGGCACTGCTCACACAGAGGCACAGAGACTGGGGCTACTTGCTTGTCTTGTCCCCTCAAACATTAAAAGTAGCTTAGGTGCTCTGTGCAGGGCGCCTCCGGCAGTCCTGCTCCAAAAATGCGAACGTCTGCAGATAGCTCGCAGGCAGAAAGAGCTAGCCTGGAAAGCTGTTGCTCAGCCTCAGCTGCCCATGGCACTGCTCGCACAGAGGCACAGAGACTGGGGCTGCTTGCTTGTCTTGCCCCCTCAAACTTCAAACGTAGCTTAGGTGGTCCGTGCCGGGTGCTTCCGGCAGCCCTGCTCCGAAAATGCGAACGTCTGCAGATAGCTCGCAGGCAGAAAGAGCTAGCCTGGAAAGCTGTTGCTCAGCCTCATCTGCCCATGGCACTGCTCGCACAGAGGCACAGAGACTGGGGCTACTTGCTTGTCTTGCCCCCTCAAACTTCAAACGTACCTTAGGTGGTCCGTGCTGGGCGCCTCCGGCAGCCCTGCTCCAAAAATGCGAACATCTGCAGATAGCTCGCAGGCAGAAAGACCTAGCCTGGAAAGCTGTTGCTCAGCCTCATCTGCCCATGGCACTGCTCTCACAGAGGCACAGAGACTGGGGCTGCTTGCTTGTCTTGCCCTCTCAAACTTCAAACGTACCTTAGGTGGTCCGTGCCGGGCGCCTCCGGCAGCCCTGCTCCGAAAATGCGAACGTCTGCAGATAGCTCGCAGGCAGAAAGAGCTAGCCTGGAAAGCTGTTGCTCAGCCTCATCTGCCCATGGCACTGCTCGCACAGAGGCACAGAGACTGGGGCTGCTTGCTTGTCTTGTCCCCTCAAACTTCAAACGTAGCTTAGGTGGTCTGTGCCGGGCGCCTCCGGCAGCCCTGCTCCGAAAATGCGAACGTCTGCAGATAGCTCGCAGGCAGAAAGAGCTAGCCTGGAAAGCTGTTGCTCAGCCTCATCTGCCCATGGCACTGCTCGCACAGAGGCACAGAGACTGGGGCTGCTTGCTTGTCTTGCCCCCTCAAACTTCAAACGTACCTTAGGTGGTCCGTGCCGGGCGCCTCCGGCAGCCCTGCTCCGAAAATGCGAACGTCTGCAGATAGCTCGCAGGCAGAAAGAGCTAGCCTGGAAAGCTGTTGCTCAGCCTCAGCTGCCCATGGCACTGCTCGCACAGAGGCACAGAGACTGGGGCTGCTTGCTTGTCTTGCCCCCTCAAACTTCAAACGTAGCTTAGGTGGTTCGTGCTGGGCGCCTCCGGCAGCCCTGCTCCGAAAATGCGAACGTCTGCAGATAGCTCGCAGGCAGAAAGAGCTAGCCTGGAAAGCTGTTGCTCAGCCTCATCTGCCCATGGCACTGCTCGCACAGAGGCACAGAGACTGGGGCTGCTTGCTTGTCTTGCCCCCTCAAACTTCAAACGTAGCTTAGGTGGTCCGTGCTGGGCACCTCCGGCAGCCCTGCTCCGAAAATGCGAACGTCTGCAGATAGCTCGCAGGCAGAAAGAGCTAGCCTGGAAAGCTGTTGCTCAGCCTCATCTGCCCATGGCACTGCTCGCACAGAGGCACAGAGACTGGGGCTGCTTGCTTGTCTTGCCCCCTCAAACTTCAAACGTAGCTTAGCTGGTCCGTGCCGGGCGCCTCCCGCAGCCCTGCTCCGAAAATGCGAACGTCTGCAGATAGCTCGCAGGCAGAAAGAGCTAGCCTGGAAAGCTGTTGCTCAGCCTCATCTGCCCATGGCACTGCTCGCACAGAGGCACAGAGACTGGGGCTGCTTGCTTGTCTTGTCCCCTCAAACTTCAAACGTAGCTTAGGTGGTCCGTGCCGGGCGCCTCCGGCAGCCCTGCTCCGAAAATGCGAACGTCTGCAGATAGCTCACATCCAGAAAGAGCTAGCCTGGAAAGCTGTTGCTCAGCCTCATCTGCCCATGGCACTGCTCACACAGACGCACAGAGACTGGGGCTGCTTGCTTGTCTTGTCCCCTCAAACTTCAAACGTACCTTACGTGGTCCGTGCCGGGCGCTTCCGGCAGCCCTGCTCCGAAAATGCGAACGTCTGCAGATAGCTCGCAGGCAGAAAGAGCTAGCTTGGAAAGCTGTTGCTCAGCCTAATCTGCCCATGGCACTGCTCGCACAGAGGCACAGAGACTGGGGCTGCTTACTTGTCTTGTCCCCTCAAACTTCAAACGTAGCTTAGGTGTTCTGTGCCGGGCGCCTCCGGCAGCCCTGCTCCGAAAATGCGAACGTCTGCAGATAGCTCGCAGGCAGAAAGAGCTAGCCTGGAAAGCTGTTGCTCAGCCTCATCTGCCCATGGCACTGCTCGCACAGAGGCACAGAGACTGGGGCTGCTTGCTTGTCTTGCCCCCTCAAACTTCAAACGTACCTTAGGTGGTCCGTGCCGGGCGCCTCCGGCAGCCCTGCTCCGAAAATGCGAACGTCTGCAGATAGCTCGCAGGCAGAAAGAGCTAGCCTGGAAAGCTGTTGCTCAGCCTCATCTGCCCATGGCACTGCTCGCACAGAGGCACAGAGACTGGGGCTGCTTGCTTGTCTTGCCCCCTCAAACTTCAAATGTATCTTAGGTGGTCCGTGCCGGGCGCCTCCGGCAGCCCTGCTCCGAAAATGCGAACGTCTGCAGATAGCTCGCAGGCAGAAAGAGCTAGCCTGGAAAGCTGTTGCTCAGCCTCATCTGCCCATGGCACTGCTCGCACAGAGGCACAGAGACTGGGGCTACTTGCTTGTCTTGTTCCCTCAAACTTCAAACGTAGCTTAGGTGGTCCGTCTCGGGCACCTCCAGCAGCCCTGCTCTGAAAATGCGAATGTCTGCAGATACCTTGCAGGCAGAAAGAGCTAGCCTGGAAAGCTGTTGCTCAGCCTCATCTGCCCATGGCACTGCTCGCACAGAGGCACAGAGACTGGGGCTGCTTGCTTGTCTTGTTCCCTCAAACTTCAAACGTAGCTTAGGTGGTTCGTGCCGGGTGCCTCCGGCAGCCCTGCTCCGAAAATGCGAACGTCTGCAGATAGCTCGCAGGCAGAAAGAGCTAGCCTGGAAAGCTGTTGCTCAGCCTCATCTGCCCATGGCACTGCTCGCACAGAGGCACAGAGACTGGGGCTGCTTGCTTGTCTTGTCCCCTCAAACTTCAAACGTAGCTTACGTGGTCCGTGCCGGGCGCTTCCGGCAGCCCTGCTCCGAAAATGCGAACGTCTGCAGATAGCTCGCAGGCAGAAAGAGCTAGCTTGGAAAGCTGTTGCTCAGCCTCATCTGCCCATGGCACTGCTCGCACAGAGGCACAGAGACTGGGGCTGCTTGCTTGTCTTGCCCCCTCAAACTTCAAACGTAGCTTAGGTGGTCCGTGCTGGGCGCCTCCGGCAGCCCTGCTCCGAAAATGCGAACGTCTGCAGATAGCTCGCAGGCAGAAAGAGCTAGCCTGGAAAGCTGTTGCTCAGCCTCATCTGCCCATGGCACTGCTCGCACAGAGGCACAGAGACTGGGGCTGCTTGCTTGTCTTGCCCCCTCAAACTTCAAACGTAGCTTAGGTGGTCCGTGCCGGGCGCCTCCGGCAGCCCTGCTCCGAAAATGCGAACGTCTGCAGATAGCTCGCAGGCAGAAAGAGCTAGCCTGGAAAGCTGTTGCTCAGCCTCATCTGCCCATGGCACTGCTCGCACAGAGGCACAGAGACTGGGGCTGCTTGCTTGTCTTGCCCCCTCAAACTTCAAACGTACCTTAGGTGGTCCGTGCCGGGCGCCTCCGGCAGCCCTGCTCCGAAAATGCGAACGTCTGCAGATAGCTCGCAGGCAGAAAGAGCTAGCCTGGAAAGCTGTTGCTCAGCCTCATCTGCCCATGGCACTGCTCGCACAGAGGCACAGAGACTGGGGCTGCTTGCTTGTCTTGCCCCCTCAAACTTCAAACGTAGCTTAGGTAGTCGGTGCTGGGCGCCTCCGGCAGCCCTGCTCCCAAAATGCGAACGTCTGCAGATAGCTCGCAGGCAGAAAGAGCTAGCCTGGAAAGCTGTTGCTCAGCCTCATCTGCCCATGGCACTGCTCGCACAGAGGCACAGAGACTGGGGCTGCTTGCTTGTCTTGTCCCCTCAAACTTCAAAAGTAGCTTAAGTGTTCTGTGCCGGGCGCCTCCGGCAGCCCTGCTCCGAAAATGCGAACGTCTGCAGATAGCTCGCAGGCAGAAAGAGCTAGCCTGGAAAGCTGTTGCTCAGCCTCATCTGCCCATGGCACTGCTCGCACAGAGGCACAGAGACTGGGGCTGCTTGCTTGTCTTGCCCCCTCAAACTTCAAACGTACCTTAGGTGGTCCGTGCCGGGCGCCTCCGGCAGCCCTGCTCCGAAAATGCGAACGTCTGCAGATAGCTCGCAGGCAGAAAGAGCTAGCCTGGAAAGCTGTTGCTCAGCCTCATCTGCCCATGGCACTGCTCGCACAGAGGCACAGAGACTGGGGCTGCTTGCTTGTCTTGCCCCCTCAAACTTCAAACGTATCTTAGGTGGTCCGTGCCGGGCGCCTCCGGCAGCCCTGCTCCGAAAATGCGAACGTCTGCAGATAGCTCGCAGGCAGAAAGAGCTAGCCTGGAAAGCTGTTGCTCAGCCTCATCTGCCCACGGCACTGCTCGCACAGAGGCACAGAGACTGGGGCTACTTGCTTGTCTTGTTCCCTCAAACTTCAAACGTAGCTTAGGTGGTCCGTCTCGGGCGCCTCCAGCAGCCCTGCTCTGAAAATGCGAATGTCTGCAGATACCTTGCAGGCAGAAAGAGCTAGCCTGGAAAGCTGTTGCTCAGCCTCATCTGCCCATGGCACTGCTCGCACAGAGGCACAGAGACTGGGGCTGCTTGCTTGTCTTGTTCCCTCAAACTTCAAACGTAGCTTAGGTGGTTCGTGCCGGGTGCCTCCGGCAGCCCTGCTCCGAAAATGCGAACATCTGCAGATAGCTCGCAGGCAGAAAGAGCTAGCCTGGAAAGCTGTTGCTCAGCCTCATCTGCCCATGGCACTGCTCGCACAGAGGCACAGAGACTGGGGCTGCTTGCTTGTCTTGCCCCCTCAAACTTCAAACGTAGCTTAGGTGGTCCGTGCCGGGCGCCTCCGGCAGCCCTGCTCCGAAAATGCGAACGTCTGCAGATAGCTCGCAGGCAGAAAGAGCTAGCCTGGAAAGCTGTTGCTCAGCCTCATCTGCCCATGGCACTGCTCGCACAGAGGCACAGAGACTGGGGCTGCTTGCTTGTCTTGTCCCCTCAAACTTCAAACGTAGCTTACGTGGTCCGTGCCGGGCGCTTCCGGCAGCCCTGCTCCGAAAATGCGAACGTCTGCAGATAGCTCGCAGGCAGAAAGAGCTAGCCTGGAAAGCTGTTGCTCAGCCTCATCTGCCCATGGCACTGCTCGCACAGAAGCACAGAGACTGGGGCTGCTTGCTTGTCTTGCCCCCTCAAACTTCAAACTTACCTTAGGTGGTGTGTGCCGGGTGCTTCCGGCAGCCCTGCTCCGAAAATGCGAACGTCTGCAGATAGCTCGCAGGCAGAAAGAGCTAGCTTGGAAAGCTGTTGCTCAGCCTCATCTGCCCATGGCACTGCTCGCACAGAGGCACAGAGACTGGGGCTGCTTGCTTGTCTTGCCCCCTCAAACTTCAAACGTAGCTTAGGTGGTCCGTGCTGGGCGCCTCCGGCAGCCCTGCTCCGAAAATGCGAACGTCTGCAGATAGCTCGCAGGCAGAAAGAGCTAGCCTGGAAAGCTGTTGCTCAGCCTCATCTGCCCATGGCACTGCTCGCACAGAGGCACAGAGACTGGGGCTGCTTGCTTGTCTTGCCCCCTCAAACTTCAAACGTAGCTTAGGTGGTCTGTGCCGGGCGCCTCCGGCAGCCCTGCTCCGAAAATGCGAACGTCTGCAGATAGCTCGCAGGCAGAAAGAGTTAGCCTGGAAAGCTGTTGCTCAGCCTCATCTGCCCATGGCACTGCTCGCACAGAGGCACAGAGACTGGGGCTGCTTGCTTGTCTTGCCCCCTCAAACTTCAAACGTGGCTTAGGTGGTCCGTGCCGAGCGCCTTCGGCAGCCCTGCTCCGAAAATGCGAACGTCTGCAGATAGCTCGCAGGCAGAAAGAGCTAGCCTGGAAAGCTGTTGCTCAGCCTCATCTGCCCATGGCACTGCTCGCACAGAGGCACAGAGACTGGGGCTGCTTGCTTGTCTTGCCCCCTCAAACTTCAAACGTACCTTAGGTGGTCCGTGCCGGGCGCCTCCGGCAGCCCTGCTCCGAAAATGCGAACGTCTGCAGATAGCTCGCAGGCAGAAAGAGCTAGCTTGGAAAGCTGTTGCTCAGCCTCATCTGCCCATGGCACTGCTCACACAGACGCACAGAGACTGGGGCTGCTTGCTTGTCTTGTCCCCTCAAACTTCAAACGTACCTTACGTGGTCCGTGCCGGGCGCTTCCGGCAGCCCTGCTCCGAAAATGCGAACGTCTGCAGATAGCTCGCAGGCAGAAAGAGCTAGCTTGGAAAGCTGTTGCTCAGCCTCATCTGCCCATGGCACTGCTCGCACAGAGGCACAGAGACTGGGGCTGCTTGCTTGTCTTGCCCCCTCAAACTTCAAACGTACCTTAGGTGGTCCGTGCTGGACGCCTCCGGCAGCCCTGCTCCGAAAATGCGAACGTGTGCAGATAGCTCGCAGGCAGAAAGAGCTAGCCTGGAAAGCTGTTGCTCAGCCTCATCTGCCCATGGCAGTGCTCGCACAGAGGCACAGAGACTGGGGCTGCTTGCTTGTCTTGCCCCCTCAAACTTCAAACGTACCTTAGGTGGTCCGTGCCGGGCGCCTCCGGCAGCCCTGCTCCGAAAATGCGAACGTCTGCAGATAGCTCGCAGGCAGAAAGAGCTAGCCTGGAAAGCTGTTGCTCAGCCTCATCTGCCCATGGCACTGCTCGCACAGAGGCACAGAGACTGGGGCTGCTTGCTTGTCTTGTCCCCTCAAACTTCAAACGTACCTTACGTGGTCCGTGCCGGGCGCTTCCGGCAGCCCTGCTCCGAAAATGCGAACGTCTGCAGATAGCTCGCAGGCAGAAAGAGCTAGCCTGGAAAGCTGTTGCTCAGCCTCATCTGCCCATGGCACTGCTCGCACAGAGGCACAGAGACTGGGGCTGCTTGCTTGTCTTGCGCCCTCAAACTTCAAACGTAGCTTAGGTGGTCCGTGCCGGGCGCCTCCGGCAGCCCTGCTCCGAAAATGCGAACGTCTGCAGATAGCTCACATCCAGAAAGAGCTAGCCTGGAAAGCTGTTGCTCAGCCTCATCTGCCCATGGCACTGCTCACACAGACGCACAGAGACTGGGGCTGCTTGCTTGTCTTGTCCCCTCAAACTTCAAACGTACTTTACGTGGTCCGTGCCGGGCGCTTCCGGCAGCCCTGCTCCGAAAATGCGAACGTCTGCAGATAGCTCGCAGGCAGAAAGAGCTAGCTTGGAAAGCTGTTGCTCAGCCTCATCTGCCCATGGCACTGCTCGCACAGAGGCACAGAGACTGGGGCTGCTTGCTTGTCTTGCCCCCTCAAACTTCAAACGTACCTTAGGTGGTGTGTGCCGGGTGCTTCCGGCAGCCCTGCTCCGAAAATGCGAACGTCTGCAGATAGCTCGCAGCCAGAAAGAGCTAGCTTGGAAAGCTGTTGCTCAGCCTCATCTGCCCATGGCACTGCTCGCACAGAGGCACAGAGACTGGGGCTGCTTGCTTGTTTTGCCCCCTCAAACTTCAAACGTAGCTTAGGTGGTCCGTGCTGGGCGCCTCCGGCAGCCCTGCTCCGAAAATGCGAACGTCTGCAGATAGCTCGCAGGCAGAAAGAGCTAGCCTGGAAAGCTGTTGCTCAGCCTCATCTGCCCATGGCACTGCTCGCACAGAGGCACAGAGACTGGGGCTGCTTGCTTGTCTTGCCCCCTCAAACTTCAAACGTAGCTTAGGTGGTCTGTGCCGGGCGCCTCTGGCAGCCCTGCTCCGAAAATGCGAACGTCTGCAGATAGCTCACAGGCAGAAAGAGCTAGCCTGGAAAGCTGTTGCTCAGCCTCATCTGCCCATGGCACTGCTCGCACAGAGGCACAGAGACTGGGGCTGCTTGCTTGTCTTGCCCCCTCAAACTTCAAACGTAGCTTAGGTGGTCCGTGCTGGACGCCTCCGGCAGCCCTGCTCCGAAAATGCGAACGTGTGCAGATAGCTCGCAGGCAGAAAGAGCTAGCCTGGAAAGCTGTTGCTCAGCCTCATCTGCCCATGGCAGTGCTCGCACAGAGGCACAGAGACTGGGGCTGCTTGCTTGTCTTGCCCCCTCAAACTTCAAACGTACCTTAGGTGGTCCGTGCCGGGCGCCTCCGGCAGCCCTGCTCCGAAAATGCGAACGTCTGCAGATAGCTCGCAGGCAGAAAGAGCTAGCCTGGAAAGCTGTTGCTCAGCCTCATCTGCCCATGGCACTGCTCGCACAGAGGCACAGAGACTGGGGCTGCTTGCTTGTCTTGTCCCCTCAAACTTCAAACGTACCTTACGTGGTCCGTGCCGGGCGCTTCCGGCAGCCCTGCTCCGAAAATGCGAACGTCTGCAGATAGCTCGCAGGCAGAAAGAGCTAGCCTGGAAAGCTGTTGCTCAGCCTCATCTGCCCATGGCACTGCTCGCACAGAGGCACAGAGACTGGGGCTGCTTGCTTGTCTTGCCCCCTCAAACTTCAAACGTACCTTAGGTGGTCTGTGCCGGGTGCTTCCGGCAGCCCTGCTCCGAAAATGCGATCGTCTGCAGATAGCTCGCAGGCAGAAAGAGCTAGCTTGGAAAGCTGTTGCTCAGCCTCATCTGCCCATGGCACTGCTCGCACAGAGGCACAGAGACTGGGGCTGCTTGCTTGTCTTGCCCCCTCAAACTTCAAACGTAGCTTAGGTGGTCCGTGCTGGGCGCCTCCGGCAGCCCTGCTCCGAAAATGCGAACGTCTGCAGATAGCTCGCAGGCAGAAAGAGCTAGCCTGGAAAGCTGTTGCTCAGCCTCATCTGCCCATGGCACTGCTCGCACAGAGGCACAGAGACTGGGGCTGCTTGCTTGTCTTGCCCCCTCAAACTTCAAACGTAGCTTATGTGGTCTGTGCCGGGCGCCTCCGGCAGCCCTGCTCCAAAAATGCGAACGTCTGCAGATAGCTCGCAGGCAGAAAGAGCTAGCCTGGAAAGCTGTTGCTCAGCCTCATCTGCCCATGGCACTGCTCGCACAGAGGCACAGAGACTGGGGCTGCTTGCTTGTCTTGCCCCCTCAAACTTCAAACGTAGCTTAGGTGGTCCATGCTGGGCGCCTCCGGCAGCCCTGCTCCGAAAATGCGAACGTGTGCAGATAGCTCGCAGGCAGAAAGAGCTAGCCTGGAAAGCTGTTGCTCAGCCTCATCTGCCCATGGCACTGCTCGCACAGAGGCACAGAGACTGGGGCTGCTTGCTTGTCTTGCCCCCTCAAACTTCAAACGTACCTTAGGTGGTCCGTGCCGGGCGCCTCCGGCAGCCCTGCTCCGAAAATGCGAACGTCTGCAGATAGCTCACATCCAGAAAGAGCTAGCCTGGAAAGCTGTTGCTCAGCCTCATCTGCCCATGGCACTGCTCGCACAGAGGCACAGAGACTGGGGCTGCTTGCTTGTCTTGCCCCCTCAAACTTCAAACGTAGCTTAGGTGGTTCGTGCCGGGCGCCTCCGGCAGCCCTGCTCCGAAAATGCGAACGTCTGCAGATAGCTCGCAGGCAGAAAGAGCTAGCCTGGAAAGCTGTTGCTCAGCCTCATCTGCCCATGGCACTGCTCGCACAGAGGCACAGAGACTGGGGCTGCTTGCTTGTCTTGCCCCCTCAAACTTCAAACGTAGCTTAGGTGGTCCGTGCCGGGTGCCTCCGGCAGCCCTGCTCCGAAAATGCGAACGTCTGCAGATAGCTCACATCCAGAAAGAGCTAGCCTGGAAAGCTGTTGCTCAGCCTCATCTGCCCATGGCACTGCTCACACAGACGCACAGAGACTGGGGCTGCTTGCTTGTCTTGTCCCCTCAAACTTCAAACGTACCTTACGTGGTCCGTGCCGGGCGCTTCCGGCAGCCCTGCTCCGAAAATGCGAACGTCTGCAGATAGCTCGCAGGCAGAAAGAGCTAGCTTGGAAAGCTGTTGCTCAGCCTCATCTGCCCATGGCACTGCTCGCACAGAGGCACAGAGACTGGGGCTGCTTGCTTGTCTTGCCCCCTCAAACTTCAAACGTACCTTAGGTGGTGTGTGCCGGGTGCTTCCGGCAGCCCTGCTCCGAAAATGCGAACGTCTGCAGATAGCTCGCAGGCAGAAAGAGCTAGCTTGGAAAGCTGTTGCTCAGCCTCATCTGCCCATGGCACTGCTCGCACAGAGGCACAGAGACTGGGGCTGCTTGCTTGTCTTGCCCCCTCAAACTTCAAACGTACCTTAGGTGGTGTGTGCCGGGTGCTTCCGGCAGCCCTGCTCCGAAAATGCGAACGTCTGCAGATAGCTCGCAGGCAGAAAGAGCTAGCCTGGAAAGCTGTTGCTCAGCCTCATCTGCCCATGGCACTGCTCGCACAGAGGCACAGAGACTGGGGCTGCTTGCTTGTCTTGCCCCCTCAAACTTCAAACGTAGCTTAGGTGGTCTGTGCCGGGCGCCTCCGGCAGCCCTGCTCCGAAAATGCGAACGTCTGCAGATAGCTCGCAGGCAGAAAGAGCTAACCTGGAAAGCTGTTGCTCAGCCTCATCTGCCCATGGCACTGCTCGCACAGAGGCACAGAGACTGGGGCTGCTTGCTTGTCTTGCCCCCTCAAACTTCAAACGTAGCTTAGGTGGTCCGTGCTGGGCGCCTCCGGCAGCCCTGCTCCGAAAATGCGAACGTGTGCAGATAGCTCGCAGGCAGAAAGAGCTAGCCTGGAAAGCTGTTGCTCAGCCTCATCTGCCCATGGCAGTGCTCGCACAGAGGCACAGAGACTGGGGCTGCTTGCTTGTCTTGCCCCCTCAAACTTCAAACGTACCTTAGGTGGTCCGTGCCGGGCGCCTCCGGCAGCCCTGCTCCGAAAATGCGAACGTCTGCAGATAGCTCGCAGGCAGAAAGAGCTAGCCTGGAAAGCTGTTGCTCAGCCTCATCTGCCCATGGCACTGCTCGCACAGAGGCACAGAGACTGGGGCTGCTTGCTTGTCTTGTCCCCTCAAACTTCAAACGTAGCTTAGGTGGTCCGTGCCGGGCGCTTCCGGCAGCCCTGCTCCGAAAATGCGAACGTCTGCAGATAGCTCGCAGGCAGAAAGAGCTAGCCTGGAAAGCTGTTGCTCAGCCTCATCTGCCCATGGCACTGCTCGCACAGAGGCACAGAGACTGGGGCTGCTTGCTTGTCTTGCCCCCTCAAACTTCAAACGTAGCTTAGGTGGTCCGTGCCGGGCGCCTCCGGCAGCCCTGCTCCGAAAATGCGAACGTCTGCAGATAGCTCGCAGGCAGAAAGAGCTAGCCTGGAAAGCTGTTGCTCAGCCTCATCTGCCCATGGCACTGCTCGCACAGAGGCACAGAGACTGGGGCTGCTTGCTTGTCTTGTCCCCTCAAACTTCAAACGTAGCTTAGGTGGTCCGTGCCGGGCGCTTCCGGCAGCCCTGCTCCGAAAATGCGAACGTCTGCAGATAGCTCGCAGGCAGAAAGAGCTAGCCTGGAAAGCTGTTGCTCAGCCTCATCTGCCCATGGCACTGCTCGCACAGAGGCACAGAGACTGGGGCTGCTTGCTTGTCTTGCCCCCTCAAACTTCAAACGTACCTTAGGTGGTCCGTGCCGGGTGCTTCCGGCAGCCCTGCTCCGAAAATGCGATCGTCTGCAGATAGCTCGCAGGCAGAAAGAGCTAGCTTGGAAAGCTGTGGCTCAGCCTCATCTGCCCATGGCACTGCTCGCACAGAGGCACAGAGACTGGGGCTGCTTGCTTGTCTTGCCCCCTCAAACTTCAAACGTATCTTAGGTGGTCCGTGCTGGGCGCCTCCGGCAGCCCTGCTCCGAAAATGCGAACGTCTGCAGATAGCTCGCAGGCAGAAAGAGCTAGCCTGGAAAGCTGTTGCTCAGCCTCATCTGCCCATGGCACTGCTCGCACAGAGGCACAGAGACTGGGGCTGCTTGCTTGTCTTGCCCCCTCAAACTTCAAACGTAGCTTAGGTGGTCCGTGCCGAGCGCCTCCGGCAGCCCTGCTCCGAAAATGCGAACGTCTGCAGATAGCTCGCAGGTAGAAAGAGCTAGCCTGGAAAGCTGTTGCTCAGCCTCATCTGCCCATGGCACTGCTCGCACAGAGGCACAGAGACTGGGGCTGCTTGCTTGTCTTGTCCCCTCAAACTTCAAACGTAGCTTACGTGGTCCGTGCTGGGCGCTTCCGGCAGCCCTGCTCCGAAAATGCGAACGTCTGCAGATAGCTCGCAGGCAGAAAGAGCTAGCCTGGAAAGCTGTTGCTCAGCCTCATCTGCCCATGGCACTGCTCGCACAGAGGCACAGAGACTGGGGCTGCTTGCTTGTCTTGCCCCCTCAAACTTCAAACGTAGCTTAGGTGGTCCGTGCCGGGCGCCTCCGGCAGCCCTGCTCCGAAAATGCGAACGTCTGCAGATAGCTCGCAGGCAGAAAGAGCTAGCCTGGAAAGCTGTTGCTCAGCCTCATCTGCCCATGGCACTGCTCGCACAGAGGCACAGAGACTGGGGCTGCTTGCTTGTCTTGCCCCCTCAAACTTCAAACGTAGCTTAGGTGGTCCGTGCCGGGCGCCTCCGGCAGCCCTGCTCCGAAAATGCGAACGTCTGCAGATAGCTCGCAGGCAGAAAGAGCTAGCCTGGAAAGCTGTTGCTCAGCCTCATCTGCCCATGGCACTGCTCGCACAGAGGCACAGAGACTGGGGCTACTTGCTTGTCTTGTTCCCTCAAACTTCAAACGTATCTTAGGTGGTCCGTCTCGGGCGCCTCCGGCAGCCCTGCTCTGAAAATGCGAATGTCTGCAGATACCTTGCAGGCAGAAAGAGCTAGCCTGGAAAGCTGTTGCTCAGCCTCATCTGCCCATGGCACTGCTCGCACAGAGGCACAGAGACTGGGGCTGCTTGCTTGTCTTGTTCCCTCAAGCTTCAAACGTACCTTAGGTGGTTCGTGCCGGGCGCCTCCGGCAGCCCTGCTCCGAAAATGCGAACGTCTGCAGATAGCTCGCAGGCAGAAAGAGCTAGCCTGGAAAGCTGTTGCTCAGCCTCATCTGCCCATGGCACTGCTCGCACAGAGGCACAGAGACTGGGGCTGCTTGCTTGTCTTGCCCCCTCAAACTTCAAACGTAGCTTAGGTGGTCCGTGCCGCGCGCCTCCGGCAGCCCTGCTCCGAAAATGCGAACGTCTGCAGATAGCTCGCAGGCAGAAAGAGCTAGCCTGGAAAGCTGTTGCTCAGCCTCATCTGCCCATGGCACTGCTCGCACAGAGGCACAGAGACTGGGGCTGCTTGCTTGTCTTGTCCCCTCAAACTTCAAACGTAGCTTAGTTGGTCCGTGCCGGGTGCTTCCGGCAGCCCTGCTCCCAAAATGCGAACGTCTGCAGATAGCTCGCAGGCAGAAAGAGCTAGCCTGAAAAGCTGTTGCTCAGCCTCATCTGCCCATGGCACTGCTCACACAGAGGCACAGAGACTGGGGCTGCTTGCTTGTCTTGTCCCCTCAAACATTAAAAGTAGCTTAGGTGGTCTGTGCTGGGCGCCTCCGGCAGCCCTGCTCCAAAAATGCGAACGTCTGCAGATACCTTGCAGGCAGAAAGAGCTAGCCTGGAAAGCTGTTGCTCAGCCTCATCTGCCCATGGCACTGCTCGCACAGAGGCACAGAGACTGGGGCTGCTTGCTTCTCTTGCCCCCTCAAACTTCAAAAGTAGCTTAGGTGGTGTGTGCCGGGTGCTTCCAGCAGCCCTGCTCCGAAAATGCGAACGTCTGCAGATATCTCGCAGCCAGAAAGAGCTAGCCTGGAAAGCTGTTGCTCAGCCTCATCTGCCCATGGCACTGCTCACACAGAGGCACAGAGACTGGGGCTGCTTGCTTGTCTTGTCCCCTCAAACATTAAAAGTAGCTTAGGTGGTCTGTGCCAGGCGCCTCCGGCAGCCCTGCTCCAAAACTGCGAACATCTGCAGATAGCTCGCAGGCAGAAAGAGCTAGCCTGGAAAGCTGTTGCTCAGCCTCATCTGCCCATGGCACTGCTCGCACAGAGGCACAGAGACTGGGGCTGCTTGCTTGTCTTGCCCCCTCAAACCTCAAATGTACATTAGGTGGTGTGTGCCGGGTGCTTCCAGCAGCCCTGCTCCGAAAATGCGAACGTCTGCAGATATCTCGCAGCCAGAAAGAGCTAGCCTGGAAAGCTGTTGCTCAGCTTCATCTGCCCATGGCACTGCTCACACAGAGGCACAGAGACTGGGGCTGCTTGCTTGTCTTGTCCCCTCAAACATTAAAAGTAGCTTAGGTGGTCTGTGCCGGGCGCCTCCGGCAGCCCAGCTCCAAAAATGCGAACGTCTGCAGATAGCTCGCAGGCAGAAAGAGCTAGCTTGGAAAGCTGTTGCTCAGCCTCATCTGCCCATGGCACTGCTCGCACAGAGGCACAGAGACTGGGGCTGCTTGCTTGTCTTGCCCCCTCAAACTTCAAACGTAGCTTAGTTGGTCCGTGCTGGACGCCTCCGGCAGCCCTGCTCCCAAAATGCGAACGTCTGCAGATAGCTCGCAGGCAGAAAGAGCTAGCCTGGAAAGCTGTTGCTCAGCCTCATCTGCCCATGGCACTGCTCGCACAGAGGCACAGAGACTGGGGCTGCTTGCTTGTCTTGCCACCTCAAACTTCAAACGTACCTTAGGTGGTCCGTGCCGGGCGCCTCCGGCAGCCCTGCTTCGAAAATGCGAACGTCTGCAGATAGCTCGCAGGCAGAAAGAGCTAGCCTGGAAAGCTGTTGCTCAGCCTCATCTGCCCATGGCACTGCTCGCACAGAGGCACAGAGACTGGGGTTGCTTGCTTGTCTTGCCCCCTCAAACTTCAAACGTAGCTTAGGTGGTCCGTGCCGGGCGCCTCCGGCAGCCCTGCTCCGAAAATGCGAACGTCTGCAGATACCTCGCAGGCAGAAAGAGCTAGCCTGGAAAGCTGTTGCTCAGCCTCATCTGCCCATGGCACTGCTCGCACAGAGGCACAGAGACTGGGGCTGCTTGCTTGTCTTGCCCCCTCAAACTTCAAACGTAGCTTAGGTGGTCTGTGCCGGGCGCCTCCGGCAGCCCTGCTCCCAAAATGCGAACGTCTGCAGATAGCTCACATCCAGAAAGAGCTAGCCTGGAAAGCTGTTGCTCAGCCTCATCTGCCCATGGCACTGCTCGCACAGAGGCACAGAGACTGGGGCTGCTTGCTTGTCTTGCCCCCTCAAACTTCAAACATAGCTTAAGTGTTCTGTGCCGGGCGCCTCCGGCAGCCCTGCTCCGAAAATGCGAACGTCTGCAGATAGCTCGCAGGCAGAAAGAGCTAGCCTGGAAAGCTGTTGCTCAGCCTCATCTGCCCATGGCACTGCTCGCACAGAGGCACAGAGACTGGGGCTGCTTGCTTGTCTTGTCCCCTCAAACTTCAAACGTAGCTTACGTGGTCCGTGCTGGGCGCTTCCGGCAGCCCTGCTCCGAAAATGCGAACGTCTGCAGATAGCTCGCAGGCAGAAAGAGCTAGCCTGGAAAGCTGTTGCTCAGCCTCATCTGCCCATGGCACTGCTCGCACAGAGGCACAGAGACTGGGGCTGCTTGCTTGTCTTGCCCCCTCAAACTTCAAACGTAGCTTAGGTGGTCTGTGCCGGGCGCCTCCGGCAGCCCTGCTCCGAAAATGCGAACGTCTGCAGATAGCTCGCAGTCAGAAAGAGCTAGCCTGGAAAGCTGTTGCTCAGCCTCATCTGCCCATGGCACTGCTCGCACAGAGGCACAGAGACTGGGGCTGCTTGCTTGTCTTGCCCCCTCAAACTTCAAACGTAGCTTAGGTGGTCCGTGCCGGGCGCGTCCGGCAGCCCTGCTCCGAAAATGCGAACGTCTGCAGATAGCTCGCAGGCAGAAAGAGCTAGCCTGGAAAGCTGTTGCTCAGCCTCATCTGCCCATGGCACTGCTCGCACAGAGGCACAGAGACTGGGGCTACTTGCTTGTCTTGTTCCCTCAAACTTCAAACGTATCTTAGGTGGTCCGTCTCGGGCGCCTCCGGCAGCCCTGCTCTGAAAATGCGAATGTCTGCAGATACCTTGCAGGCAGAAAGAGCTAGCCTGGAAAGCTGTTGCTCAGCCTCATCTGCCCATGGCACTGCTCGCACAGAGGCACAGAGACTGGGGCTGCTTGCTTGTCTTGTTCCCTCAAGCTTCAAACGTACCTTAGGTGGTTCGTGCCGGGCGCCTCCGGCAGCCCTGCTCCGAAAATGCGAACGTCTGCAGATAGCTCGCAGGCAGAAAGAGCTAGCCTGGAAAGCTGTTGCTCAGCCTCATCTGCCCATGGCACTGCTCGCACAGAGGCACAGAGACTGGGGCTGCTTGCTTGTCTTGCCCCCTCAAACTTCAAACGTAGCTTAGGTGGTCCGTGCCGGGCGCGTCCGGCAGCCCTGCTCCGAAAATGCGAACGTCTGCAGATAGCTCGCAGGCAGAAAGAGCTAGCCTGGAAAGCTGTTGCTCAGCCTCATCTGCCCATGGCACTGCTCGCACAGAGGCACAGAGACTGGGGCTGCTTGCTTGTCTTGTCCCCTCAAACTTCAAACGTAGCTTAGTTGGTCCGTGCCGGGTGCTTCCGGCAGCCCTGCTCCCAAAATGCGAACGTCTGCAGATAGCTCGCAGGCAGAAAGAGCTAGCCTGAAAAGCTGTTGCTCAGCCTCATCTGCCCATGGCACTGCTCACACAGAGGCACAGAGACTGGGGCTGCTTGCTTGTCTTGTCCCCTCAAACATTAAAAGTAGCTTAGGTGGTCTGTGCTGGGCGCCTCCGGCAGCCCTGCTCCAAAAATGCGAACGTCTGCAGATACCTTGCAGGCAGAAAGAGCTAGCCTGGAAAGCTGTTGCTCAGCCTCATCTGCCCATGGCACTGCTCGCACAGAGGCACAGAGACTGGGGCTGCTTGCTTCTCTTGCCCCCTCAAACTTCAAAAGTAGCTTAGGTGGTGTGTGCCGGGTGCTTCCAGCAGCCCTGCTCCGAAAATGCGAACGTCTGCAGATATCTCGCAGCCAGAAAGAGCTAGCCTGGAAAGCTGTTGCTCAGCCTCATCTGCCCATGGCACTGCTCACACAGAGGCACAGAGACTGGGGCTGCTTGCTTGTCTTGTCCCCTCAAACATTAAAAGTAGCTTAGGTGGTCTGTGCCAGGCGCCTCCGGCAGCCCTGCTCCAAAAATGCGAACATCTGCAGATAGCTCGCAGGCAGAAAGAGCTAGCCTGGAAAGCTGTTGCTCAGCCTCATCTGCCCATGGCACTGCTCGCACAGAGGCACAGAGACTGGGGCTGCTTGCTTGTCTTGCCCCCTCAAACCTCAAATGTACCTTAGGTGGTGTGTGCCGGGTGCTTCCAGCAGCCCTGCTCCGAAAATGCGAATGTCTGCAGATACCTTGCAGGCAGAAAGAGCTAGCCTGGAAAGCTGTTGCTCAGCCTCATCTGCCCATGGCACTGCTCGCACAGAGGCACAGAGACTGGGGCTGCTTGCTTGTCTTGCCCCCTCAAACTTCAAACGTAGCTTAGGTAGTCGGTGCTGGGCGCCTCCGGCAGCCCTGCTCCCAAAATGCGAACGTCTGCAGATAGCTCGCAGGCAGAAAGAGCTAGCCTGGAAAGCTGTTGCTCAGCCTCATCTGCCCATGGCACTGCTCGCACAGAGGCACAGAGACTGGGGCTGCTTGCTTGTCTTGTCCCCTCAAACTTCAAACGTAGCTTAAGTGTTCTGTGCCGGGCGCCTCCGGCAGCCCTGCTCCGAAAATGCGAACGTCTGCAGATAGCTCGCAGGCAGAAAGAGCTAGCATGGAAAGCTGTTGCTCAGCCTCATCTGCCCATGGCACTGCTCGCACAGAGGCACAGAGACTGGGGCTGCTTGCTTGTCTTGCCCCCTCAAACTTCAAACGTACCTTAGGTGGTCCGTGCCGGGCGCCTCCGGCAGCCCTGCTCCGAAAATGCGAACGTCTGCAGATAGCTCGCAGGCAGAAAGAGCTAGCCTGGAAAGCTGTTGCTCAGCCTCATCTGCCCATGGCACTGCTCGCACAGAGGCACAGAGACTGGGGCTGCTTGCTTGTCTTGCCCCCTCAAACTTCAAACGTATCTTAGGTGGTCCGTGCCGGGCGCCTCCGGCAGCCCTGCTCCGAAAATGCGAACGTCTGCAGATAGCTCGCAGGCAGAAAGAGCTAGCCTGGAAAGCTGTTGCTCAGCCTCATCTGCCCACGGCACTGCTCGCACAGAGGCACAGAGACTGGGGCTACTTGCTTGTCTTGTTCCCTCAAACTTCAAACGTAGCTTAGGTGGTCCGTCTCGGGCGCCTCCAGCAGCCCTGCTCTGAAAATGCGAATGTCTGCAGATACCTTGCAGGCAGAAAGAGCTAGCCTGGAAAGCTGTTGCTCAGCCTCATCTGCCCATGGCACTGCTCGCACAGAGGCACAGAGACTGGGGCTGCTTGCTTGTCTTGTTCCCTCAAACTTCAAACGTAGCTTAGGTGGTTCGTGCCGGGTGCCTCCGGCAGCCCTGCTCCGAAAATGCGAACGTCTGCAGATAGCTCGCAGGCAGAAAGAGCTAGCCTGGAAAGCTGTTGCTCAGCCTCATCTGCCCATGGCACTGCTCGCACAGAGGCACAGAGACTGGGGCTGCTTGCTTGTCTTGCCCCCTCAAACTTCAAACGTAGCTTAGGTGGTCCGTGCCGGGCGCCTCCGGCAGCCCTGCTCCGAAAATGCGAACGTCTGCAGATAGCTCGCAGGCAGAAAGAGCTAGCCTGGAAAGCTGTTGCTCAGCCTCATCTGCCCATGGCACTGCTCGCACAGAGGCACAGAGACTGGGGCTGCTTGCTTGTCTTGTCCCCTCAAACTTCAAACGTAGCTTACGTGGTCCGTGCCGGGCGCTTCCGGCAGCCCTGCTCCGAAAATGCGAACGTCTGCAGATAGCTCGCAGGCAGAAAGAGCTAGCCTGGAAAGCTGTTGCTCAGCCTCATCTGCCCATGGCACTGCTCGCACAGAAGCACAGAGACTGGGGCTGCTTGCTTGTCTTGCCCCCTCAAACTTCAAACTTACCTTAGGTGGTGTGTGCCGGGTGCTTCCGGCAGCCCTGCTCCGAAAATGCGAACGTCTGCAGATAGCTCGCAGGCAGAAAGAGCTAGCTTGGAAAGCTGTTGCTCAGCCTCATCTGCCCATGGCACTGCTCGCACAGAGGCACAGAGACTGGGGCTGCTTGCTTGTCTTGCCCCCTCAAACTTCAAACGTAGCTTAGGTGGTCCGTGCTGGGCGCCTCCGGCAGCCCTGCTCCGAAAATGCGAACGTCTGCAGATAGCTCGCAGGCAGAAAGAGCTAGCCTGGAAAGCTGTTGCTCAGCCTCATCTGCCCATGGCACTGCTCGCACAGAGGCACAGAGACTGGGGCTGCTTGCTTGTCTTGCCCCCTCAAACTTCAAACGTAGCTTAGGTGGTCTGTGCCGGGCGCCTCCGGCAGCCCTGCTCCGAAAATGCGAACGTCTGCAGATAGCTCGCAGGCAGAAAGAGCTAGCCTGGAAAGCTGTTGCTCAGCCTCATCTGCCCATGGCACTGCTCGCACAGAGGCACAGAGACTGGGGCTGCTTGCTTGTCTTGCCCCCTCAAACTTCAAACGTAGCTTAGGTGGTTCGTGCCGGGCGCCTCCGGTAGCCCTGCTCCGAAAATGCGAACGTCTGCAGATAGCTCGCAGGCAGAAAGAGCTAGCCTGGAAAGCTGTTGCTCAGCCTCATCTGCCCATGGCACTGCTCGCACAGAGGCACAGAGACTGGGGCTGCTTGCTTGTCTTGCCCCCTCAAACTTCAAACGTAGCTTAGGTGGTCCGTGCCGGGTGCCTCCGGCAGCCCTGCTCCGAAAATGCGAACGTCTGCAGATAGCTCACATCCAGAAAGAGCTAGCCTGGAAAGCTGTTGCTCAGCCTCATCTGCCCATGGCACTGCTCACACAGACGCACAGAGACTGGGGCTGCTTGCTTGTCTTGTCCCCTCAAACTTCAAACGTACCTTACGTGGTCCGTGCCGGGCGCTTCCGGCAGCCCTGCTCCGAAAATGCGAACGTCTGCAGATAGCTCGCAGGCAGAAAGAGCTAGCTTGGAAAGCTGTTGCTCAGCCTCATCTGCCCATGGCACTGCTCGCACAGAGGCACAGAGACTGGGGCTGCTTGCTTGTCTTGCCCCCTCAAACTTCAAACGTACCTTAGGTGGTGTGTGCCGGGTGCTTCCGGCAGCCCTCCTCCAAAAATGCGAACGTCTGCAGATAGCTCGCAGGCAGAAAGAGCTAGCTTGGAAAGCTGTTGCTCAGCCTCATCTGCCCATGGCACTGCTCGCACCGAGGCACAGAGACTGGGGCTGCTTGCTTGTTTTGCCCCCTCAAACTTCAAACGTAGCTTAGGTGGTCCGTGCTGGGCGCCTCCGGCAGCCCTGCTCCGAAAATGCGAACGTCTGCAGATAGCTCACATCCAGAAAGAGCTAGCCTGGAAAGCTGTTGCTCAGCCTCATCTGCCCATGGCACTGCTCGCACAGAGGCACAGAGACTGGGGCTGCTTGCTTGTCTTGCCCCCTCAAACTTCAAACGTAGCTTAGGTGGTTCGTGCCGGGCGCCTCCGGCAGCCCTGCTCCGAAAATGCGAACGTCTGCAGATAGCTCGCAGGCAGAAAAAGCTAGCCTGGAAAGCTGTTGCTCAGCCTCATCTGCCCATGGCACTGCTCGCACAGAGGCACAGAGACTGGGGCTGCTTGCTTGTCTTGCGCCCTCAAACTTCAAACGTAGCTTAGGTGGTCCGTGCCGGGCGCCTCCGGCAGCCCTGCTCCGAAAATGCGAACGTCTGCAGATAGCTCACATCCAGAAAGAGCTAGCCTGGAAAGCTGTTGCTCAGCCTCATCTGCCCATGGCACTGCTCACACAGACGCACAGAGACTGGGGCTGCTTGCTTGTCTTGTCCCCTCAAACTTCAAACGTACTTTACGTGGTCCGTGCCGGGCGCTTCCGGCAGCCCTGCTCCGAAAATGCGAACGTCTGCAGATAGCTCGCAGGCAGAAAGAGCTAGCTTGGAAAGCTGTTGCTCAGCCTCATCTGCCCATGGCACTGCTCGCACAGAGGCACAGAGACTGGGGCTGCTTGCTTGTCTTGCCCCCTCAAACTTCAAACGTACCTTAGGTGGTGTGTGCCGGGTGCTTCCGGCAGCCCTGCTCCGAAAATGCGAACGTCTGCATATAGCTCGCAGGCAGAAAGAGCTAGCTTGGAAAGCTGTTGCTCAGCCTCATCTGCCCATGGCACTGCTCGCACAGAGGCACAGAGACTGGGGCTGCTTGCTTGTTTTGCCCCCTCAAACTTCAAACGTAGCTTAGGTGGTCCGTGCTGGGCGCTTCCGGCAGCCCTGCTCCGAAAATGCGAACGTCTGCAGATAGCTCGCAGGCAGAAAGAGCTAGCCTGGAAAGCTGTTGCTCAGCCTCATCTGCCCATGGCACTGCTCGCACAGAGGCACAGAGACTGGGGCTGCTTGCTTGTCTTGCCCCCTCAAACTTCAAACGTAGCTTAGGTGGTCTGTGCCGGGCGCCTCTGGCAGCCCTGCTCCGAAAATGCGAACGTCTGCAGATAGCTCGCAGGCAGAAAGAGCTAGCCTGGAAAGCTGTTGCTCAGCGTCATCTGCCCATGGCACTGCTCGCACAGAGGCACAGAGACTGGGGCTGCTTGCTTGTCTTGCCCCCTCAAACTTCAAACGTAGCTTAGGTGGTCCGTGCTGGGCGCCTCCGGCAGCCCTGCTCCGAAAATGCGAACGTCTGCAGATAGCTCGCAGGCAGAAAGAGCTAGCCTGGAAAGCTGTTGCTCAGCCTCATCTGCCCATGGCAGTGCTCGCACAGAGGCACAGAGACTGGGGCTGCTTGCTTGTCTTGCCCCCTCAAACTTCAAACGTACCTTAGGTGGTCCGTGCCGGGCGCCTCCGGCAGCCCTGCTCCGAAAATGCGAACGTCTGCAGATAGCTCGCAGGCAGAAAGAGCTAGCCTGGAAAGCTGTTGCTCAGCCTCATCTGCCCATGGCACTGCTCGCACAGAGGCACAGAGACTGGGGCTGCTTGCTTGTCTTGCCCCCTCAAACTTCAAACGTAGCTTAGGTGGTCCGTGCCGGGTGCCTCCGGCAGCCCTGCTCCGAAAATGCGAACGTCTGCAGATCGCTCGCAGGCAGAAAGAGCTAGCCTGGAAAGCTGTTGCTCAGCCTCATCTGCCCATGGCACTGCTCGCACAGAGGCACAGAGACTGGGGCTGCTTGCTTGTCTTGCCCCCTCAAACTTCAAACGTACCTTAGGTGGTCTGTGCCGGGTGCTTCCGGCAGCCCTGCTCCGAAAATGCGATCGTCTGCAGATAGCTCACAGGCAGAAAGAGCTAGCTTGGAAAGCTGTTGCTCAGCCTCATCTGCCCATGGCACTGCTCGCACAGAGGCACAGAGACTGGGGCTGCTTGCTTGTCTTGCCCCCTCAAACTTCAAACGTAGCTTAGGTGGTCCGTGCTGGGCGCCTCCGGCAGCCCTGCTCCGAAAATGCGAACGTCTGCAGATAGCTCGCAGGCAGAAAGAGCTAGCCTGGAAAGCTGTTGCTCAGCCTCATCTGCCCATGGCACTGCTCGCACAGAGGCACAGAGACTGGGGCTGCTTGCTTGTCTTGCCCCCTCAAACTTCAAACGTAGCTTAGGTGGTCTGTGCCGGGCGCCTCCGGCAGCCCTGCTCCGAAAAAGCGAACGTCTGCAGATAGCTCGCAGGCAGAAAGAGCTAGCCTGGAAAGCTGTTGCTCAGCCTCATCTGCCCATGGCACTGCTCGCACAGAGGCACAGAGACTGGGGCTGCTTGCTTGTCTTGCCCCCTCAAACTTCAAACGTAGCTTAGGTGGTCCGTGCCGGGTGCCTCCGGCAGCCCTGCTCCGAAAATGTGAACGTCTGCAGATAGCTCACATCCAGAAAGAGCTAGCCTGGAAAGCTGTTGCTCAGCCTCATCTGCCCATGGCACTGCTCACACAGACGCACAGAGACTGGGGCTGCTTGCTTGTCTTGTCCCCTCAAACTTCAAACGTACCTTACGTGGTCCGTGCCGGGCGCTTCCGGCAGCCCTGCTCCGAAAATGCGAACGTCTGCAGATAGCTCGCTGGCAGAAAGAGCTAGCTTGGAAAGCTGTTGCTCAGCCTCATCTGCCCATGGCACTGCTCGCACAGAGGCACAGAGACTGGGGCTGCTTGCTTGTCTTGCCCCCTCAAACTTCAAACGTACCTTAGGTGGTGTGTGCCGGGTGCTTCCGGCAGCCCTGCTCCGAAAATGCGAACGTCTGCAGATAGCTCGCAGGCAGAAAGAGCTAGCTTGGAAAGCTGTTGCTCAGCCTCATCTGCCCATGGCACTGCTCGCACAGAGGCACAGAGACTGGGGCTGCTTGCTTGTTTTGCCCCCTCAAACTTCAAACGTAGCTTAGGTGGTCCGTGCTGGGCGCCTCCGGCAGCCCTGCTCCGAAAATGCGAACGTCTGCAGATAGCTCGCAGGCAGAAAGAGCTAGCCTGGAAAGCTGTTGCTCAGCCTCATCTGCCCATGGCAGTGCTCGCACAGAGGCACAGAGACTGGGGCTGCTTGCTTGTCTTGCCCCCTCAAACTTCAAACGTACCTTAGGTGGTCCGTGCCGGGCGCCTCCGGCAGCCCTGCTCCGAAAATGCGAACGTCTGCAGATAGCTCGCAGGCAGAAAGAGCTAGCCTGGAAAGCTGTTGCTCAGCCTCATCTGCCCATGGCACTGCTCGCACAGAGGCACAGAGACTGGGGCTGCTTGCTTGTCTTGCCCCCTCAAACTTCAAACGTAGCTTAGGTGGTCCGTGCCGGGTGCCTCCGGCAGCCCTGCTCCGAAAATGCGAACGTCTGCAGATCGCTCGCAGGCAGAAAGAGCTAGCCTGGAAAGCTGTTGCTCAGCCTCATCTGCCCATGGCACTGCTCGCACAGAGGCACAGAGACTGGGGCTGCTTGCTTGTCTTGCCCCCTCAAACTTCAAACGTACCTTAGGTGGTCTGTGCCGGGTGCTTCCGGCAGCCCTGCTCCGAAAATGCGATCGTCTGCAGATAGCTCACAGGCAGAAAGAGCTAGCTTGGAAAGCTGTTGCTCAGCCTCATCTGCCCATGGCACTGCTCGCACAGAGGCACAGAGACTGGGGCTGCTTGCTTGTCTTGCCCCCTCAAACTTCAAACGTAGCTTAGGTGGTCCGTGCTGGGCGCCTCCGGCAGCCCTGCTCCGAAAATGCGAACGTCTGCAGATAGCTCGCAGGCAGAAAGAGCTAGCCTGGAAAGCTGTTGCTCAGCCTCATCTGCCCATGGCACTGCTCGCACAGAGGCACAGAGACTGGGGCTGCTTGCTTGTCTTGCCCCCTCAAACTTCAAACGTAGCTTAGGTGGTCTGTGCCGGGCGCCTCCGGCAGCCCTGCTCCGAAAATGCGAACGTCTGCAGATAGCTCGCAGGCAGAAAGAGCTAGCCTGGAAAGCTGTTGCTCAGCCTCATCTGCCCATGGCACTGCTCGCACAGAGGCACAGAGACTGGGGCTGCTTGCTTGTCTTGCCCCCTCAAACTTCAAACGTAGCTTAGGTGGTCCGTGCCGGGTGCCTCCGGCAGCCCTGCTCCGAAAATGCGAACGTCTGCAGATAGCTCGCAGGCAGAAAGAGCTAGCCTGGAAAGCTGTTGCTCAGCCTCATCTGCCCATGGCACTGCTCACACAGACGCACAGAGACTGGGGCTGCTTGCTTGTCTTGTCCCCTCAAACTTCAAACGTACCTTACGTGGTCCGTGCCGGGCGCTTCCGGCAGCCCTGCTCCGAAAATGCGAACGTCTGCAGATAGCTCGCTGGCAGAAAGAGCTAGCTTGGAAAGCTGTTGCTCAGCCTCATCTGCCCATGGCACTGCTCGCACAGAGGCACAGAGACTGGGGCTGCTTGCTTGTCTTGCCCCCTCAAACTTCAAACGTACCTTAGGTGGTGTGTGCCGGGTGCTTCCGGCAGCCCTGCTCCGAAAATGCGAACGTCTGCAGATAGCTCGCAGGCAGAAAGAGCTAGCTTGGAAAGCTGTTGCTCAGCCTCATCTGCCCATGGCACTGCTCGCACAGAGGCACAGAGACTGGGGCTGCTTGCTTGTTTTGCCCCCTCAAACTTCAAACGTAGCTTAGGTGGTCCGTGCTGGGCGCCTCCGGCAGCCCTGCTCCGAAAATGCGAACGTCTGCAGATAGCTCGCAGGCAGAAAGAGCTAGCCTGGAAAGCTGTTGCTCAGCCTCATCTGCCCATGGCACTGCTCGCACAGAGGCACAGAGACTGGGGCTGCTTGCTTGTCTTGCCCCCTCAAACTTCAAACGTAGCTTAGGTGGTCTGTGCCGGGCGCCTCCGGCAGCCCTGCTCCGAAAATGCGAACGTCTGCAGATAGCTCGCAGGCAGAAAGAGCTAGCCTGGAAAGCTGTTGCTCAGCCTCATCTGCCCATGGCACTGCTCGCACAGAGGCACAGAGACTGGGGCTGCTTGCTTGTCTTGCCCCCTCAAACTTCAAACGTAGCTTAGGTGGTCCGTGCTGGGCGCCTCCGGCAGCCCTGCTCCGAAAATGCGAACGTGTGCAGATAGCTCGCAGGCAGAAAGAGCTAGCCTGGAAAGCTGTTGCTCAGCCTCATCTGCCCATGGCAGTGCTCGCACAGAGGCACAGAGACTGGGGCTGCTTGCTTGTCTTGCCCCCTCAAACTTCAAACGTACCTTAGGTGGTCCGTGCCGGGCGCCTCCGGCAGCCCTGCTCCGAAAATGCGAACGTCTGCAGATAGCTCACATCCAGAAAGAGCTAGCCTAGAAAGCTGTTGCTCAGCCTCATCTGCCCATGGCACTGCTCGCACAGAGGCACAGAGACTGGGGCTGCTTGCTTGTCTTGTCCCCTCAAACTTCAAACGTACCTTACGTGGTCCGTGCCGGGTGCTTCTGGCAGCCCTGCTCCGAAAATGCGAACGTCTGCAGATAGCTCGCAGGCAGAAAGAGCTAGCCTGGAAAGCTGTTGCTCAGCCTCATCTGCCCATGGCACTGCTCGCACAGAGGCACAGAGACTGGGGCTGCTTGCTTGTCTTGCCCCCTCAAACTTCAAACGTAGCTTAGGTGGTCCGTGCCGGGTGCCTCCGGCAGCCCTGCTCCGAAAATGCGAACGTCTGCAGATCGCTCGCAGGCAGAAAGAGCTAGCCTGGAAAGCTGTTGCTCAGCCTCATCTGCCCATGGCACTGCTCGCACAGAGGCACAGAGACTGGGGCTGCTTGCTTGTCTTGCCCCCTCAAACTTCAAACGTACCTTAGGTGGTCTGTGCCGGGTGCTTCCGGCAGCCCTGCTCCGAAAATGCGATCGTCTGCAGATAGCTCACAGGCAGAAAGAGCTAGCTTGGAAAGCTGTTGCTCAGCCTCATCTGCCCATGGCACTGCTCGCACAGAGGCACAGAGACTGGGGCTGCTTGCTTGTCTTGCCCCCTCAAACTTCAAACGTAGCTTAGGTGGTCCGTGCTGGGCGCCTCCGGCAGCCCTGCTCCGAAAATGCGAACGTCTGCAGATAGCTCGCAGGCAGAAAGAGCTAGCCTGGAAAGCTGTTGCTCAGCCTCATCTGCCCATGGCACTGCTCGCACAGAGGCACAGAGACTGGGGCTGCTTGCTTGTCTTGCCCCCTCAAACTTCAAACGTAGCTTAGGTGGTCTGTGCCGGGCGCCTCCGGCAGCCCTGCTCCGAAAATGCGAACGTCTGCAGATAGCTCGCAGGCAGAAAGAGCTAGCCTGGAAAGCTGTTGCTCAGCCTCATCTGCCCATGGCACTGCTCGCACAGAGGCACAGAGACTGGGGCTGCTTGCTTGTCTTGCCCCCTCAAACTTCAAACGTAGCTTAGGTGGTCCGTGCCGGGTGCCTCCGGCAGCCCTGCTCCGAAAATGCGAACGTCTGCAGATAGCTCGCAGGCAGAAAGAGCTAGCCTGGAAAGCTGTTGCTCAGCCTCATCTGCCCATGGCACTGCTCACACAGACGCACAGAGACTGGGGCTGCTTGCTTGTCTTGTCCCCTCAAACTTCAAACGTACCTTACGTGGTCCGTGCCGGGCGCTTCCGGCAGCCCTGCTCCGAAAATGCGAACGTCTGCAGATAGCTCGCTGGCAGAAAGAGCTAGCTTGGAAAGCTGTTGCTCAGCCTCATCTGCCCATGGCACTGCTCGCACAGAGGCACAGAGACTGGGGCTGCTTGCTTGTCTTGCCCCCTCAAACTTCAAACGTACCTTAGGTGGTGTGTGCCGGGTGCTTCCGGCAGCCCTGCTCCGAAAATGCGAACGTCTGCAGATAGCTCGCAGGCAGAAAGAGCTAGCTTGGAAAGCTGTTGCTCAGCCTCATCTGCCCATGGCACTGCTCGCACAGAGGCACAGAGACTGGGGCTGCTTGCTTGTTTTGCCCCCTCAAACTTCAAACGTAGCTTAGGTGGTCCGTGCTGGGCGCCTCCGGCAGCCCTGCTCCGAAAATGCGAACGTCTGCAGATAGCTCGCAGGCAGAAAGAGCTAGCCTGGAAAGCTGTTGCTCAGCCTCATCTGCCCATGGCACTGCTCGCACAGAGGCACAGAGACTGGGGCTGCTTGCTTGTCTTGCCCCCTCAAACTTCAAACGTAGCTTAGGTGGTCTGTGCCGGGCGCCTCCGGCAGCCCTGCTCCGAAAATGCGAACGTCTGCAGATAGCTCGCAGGCAGAAAGAGCTAGCCTGGAAAGCTGTTGCTCAGCCTCATCTGCCCATGGCACTGCTCGCACAGAGGCACAGAGACTGGGGCTGCTTGCTTGTCTTGCCCCCTCAAACTTCAAACGTAGCTTAGGTGGTCCGTGCTGGGCGCCTCCGGCAGCCCTGCTCCGAAAATGCGAACGTGTGCAGATAGCTCGCAGGCAGAAAGAGCTAGCCTGGAAAGCTGTTGCTCAGCCTCATCTGCCCATGGCAGTGCTCGCACAGAGGCACAGAGACTGGGGCTGCTTGCTTGTCTTGCCCCCTCAAACTTCAAACGTACCTTAGGTGGTCCGTGCCGGGCGCCTCCGGCAGCCCTGCTCCGAAAATGCGAACGTCTGCAGATAGCTCACATCCAGAAAGAGCTAGCCTAGAAAGCTGTTGCTCAGCCTCATCTGCCCATGGCACTGCTCGCACAGAGGCACAGAGACTGGGGCTGCTTGCTTGTCTTGTCCCCTCAAACTTCAAACGTACCTTACGTGGTCCGTGCCGGGTGCTTCTGGCAGCCCTGCTCCGAAAATGCGAACGTCTGCAGATAGCTCGCAGGCAGAAAGAGCTAGCCTGGAAAGCTGTTGCTCAGCCTCATCTGCCCATGGCACTGCTCGCACAGAGGCACAGAGACTGGGGCTGCTTGCTTGTCTTGCCCCCTCAAACTTCAAACGTAGCTTAGGTGGTCCGTGCCGGGCGCTTCCGGCAGCCCTGCTCCGAAAATGCGAACGTCTGCAGATAGCTCGCAGGCAGAAAGAGCTAGCCTGGAAAGCTGTTGCTCAGCCTCATCTGCCCATGGCACTGCTCGCACAGAGGCACAGAGACTGGGGCTGCTTGCTTGTCTTGCCCCCTCAAACTTCAAACGTAGCTTAGGTGGTCTGTGCCGGGCGCCTCCGGCAGCCCTGCTCCGAAAATGCGAACGTCTGCAGATAGCTCGCAGGCAGAAAGAGCTAGCCTGGAAAGCTGTTGCTCAGCCTCATCTGCCCATGGCACTGCTCGCACAGAGGCACAGAGACTGGGGCTGCTTGCTTGTCTTGCCCCCTCAAACTTCAAACGTAGCTTAGGTGGTCCGTGCTGGGCGCCTCCGGCAGCCCTGCTCCGAAAATGCGAACGTGTGCAGATAGCTCGCAGGCAGAAAGAGCTAGCCTGGAAAGCTGTTGCTCAGCCTCATCTGCCCATGGCAGTGCTCGCACAGAGGCACAGAGACTGGGGCTGCTTGCTTGTCTTGCCCCCTCAAACTTCAAACGTACCTTAGGTGGTCCGTGCCGGGCGCCTCCGGCAGCCCTGCTCCGAAAATGCGAACGTCTGCAGATAGCTCACATCCAGAAAGAGCTAGCCTAGAAAGCTGTTGCTCAGCCTCATCTGCCCATGGCACTGCTCGCACAGAGGCACAGAGACTGGGGCTGCTTGCTTGTCTTGTCCCCTCAAACTTCAAACGTACCTTACGTGGTCCGTGCCGGGCGCTTCTGGCAGCCCTGCTCCGAAAATGCGAACGTCTGCAGATAGCTCGCAGGCAGAAAGAGCTAGCCTGGAAAGCTGTTGCTCAGCCTCATCTGCCCATGGCACTGCTCGCACAGAGGCACAGAGACTGGGGCTGCTTGCTTGTCTTGCCCCCTCAAACTTCAAACGTAGCTTAGGTGGTCCGTGCCGAGCGCCTCCGTCAGCCCTGCTCCGAAAATGCGAACGTGTGCAGATAGCTCGCAGGCAGAAAGAGCTAGCCTGGAAAGCTGTTGCTCAGCCTCATCTGCCCATGGCACTGCTCGCACAGAGGCACAGAGACTGGGGCTGCTTGCTTGTCTTGCCCCCTCAAACTTCAAACGTAGCTTAGGTGGTCCGTGCCGGGCGCCTCCGGCAGCCCTGCTCCGAAAATGCGAACGTCTGCAGATAGCTCGCAGGCAGAAAGAGCTAGCCTGGAAAGCTGTTGCTCAGCCTCATCTGCCCATGGCACTGCTCGCACAGAGGCACAGAGACTGGGGCTGCTTGCTTGTCTTGTCCCCTCAAACTTCAAACGTAGCTTAGGTGGTCCGTGCCGGGCGCTTCCGGCAGCCCTGCTCCGAAAATGCGAACGTCTGCAGATAGCTCGCAGGCAGAAAGAGCTAGCCTGGAAAGCTGTTGCTCAGCCTCATCTGCCCATGGCACTGCTCGCACAGAGGCACAGAGACTGGGGCTGCTTGCTTGTCTTGCCCCCTCAAACTTCAAACGTAGCTTAGGTGGTCCGTGCCGGGTGCTTCCGGCAGCCCTGCTCCGAAAATGCGATCGTCTGCAGATAGCTCGCAGGCAGAAAGAGCTAGCTTGGAAAGCTGTGGCTCAGCCTCATCTGCCCATGGCACTGCTCGCACAGAGGCACAGAGACTGGGTCTGCTTGCTTGTCTTGCCCCCTCAAACTTCAAACGTAGCTTAGGTGGTCCGTGCTGGGCGCCTCCGGCAGCCCTGCTCCGAAAATGCGAAAGTCTGCAGATAGCTCGCAGGCAGAAAGAGCTAGCCTGGAAAGCTGTTGCTCAGCCTCATCTGCCCATGGCACTGCTCGCACAGAGGCAGAGAGACTGGGGCTGCTTGCTTGTCTTGCCCCCTCAAACTTCAAACGTAGCTTAGGTGGTCCGTGCCGAGCGCCTCCCGCAGCCCTGCTCCGAAAATGCGAACGTCTGCAGATAGCTCGCAGGCAGAAAGAGCTAGCCTGGAAAGCTGTTGCTCAGCCTCATCTGCCCATGGCACTGCTCGCACAGAGGCACAGAGACTGGGGCTGCTTGCTTGTCTTGTCCCCTCAAACTTCAAACGTAGCTTACGTGGTCCGTGCTGGGCGCTTCCGGCAGCCCTGCTCCGAAAATGCGAACGTCTGCAGATAGCTCGCAGGCAGAAAGAGCTAGCCTGGAAAGCTGTTGCTCAGCCTCATCTGCCCATGGCACTGCTCGCACAGAGGCACAGAGACTGGGGCTGCTTGCTTGTCTTGCCCCCTCAAACTTCAAACGTAGCTTAGGTGGTCTGTGCCGGGCGCCTCCGGCAGCCCTGCTCCGAAAATGCGAACGTCTGCAGATAGCTCGCAGGCAGAAAGAGCTAGCCTGGAAAGCTGTTGCTCAGCCTCATCTGCCCATGGCACTGCTCGCACAGAGGCACAGAGACTGGGGCTGCTTGCTTGTCTTGCCCCCTCAAACTTCAAACGTAGCTTAGGTGGTCCGTGCCGGGCCCGTCCGGCAGCCCTGCTCCGAAAATGCGAACGTCTGCAGATAGCTCGCAGGCAGAAAGAGCTAGCCTGGAAAGCTGTTGCTCAGCCTCATCTGCCCATGGCACTGCTCGCACAGAGGCACAGAGACTGGGGCTACTTGCTTGTCTTGTTCCCTCAAACTTCAAACGTATCTTAGGTGGTCCGTCTCGGGCGCCTCCGGCAGCCCTGCTCTGAAAATGCGAATGTCTGCAGATACCTTGCAGGCAGAAAGAGCTAGCCTGGAAAGCTGTTGCTCAGCCTCATCTGCCCATGGCACTGCTCGCACAGAGGCACAGAGACTGGGGCTGCTTGCTTGTCTTGTTCCCTCAAACTTCAAACGTACCTTAGGTGGTTCGTGCCGGGCGCCTCCGGCAGCCCTGCTCCGAAAATGCAAACGTCTGCAGATAGCTCGCAGGCAGAAAGAGCTAGCCTGGAAAGCTGTTGCTCAGCCTCATCTGCCCATGGCACTGCTCACACAGAGGCACAGAGACTGGGGCTGCTTGCTTGTCTTGTCCCCTCAAACATTAAAAGTAGCTTAGGTGGTCTGTGCTGGGCGCCTCCGGCAGCCCTGCTCCAAAAATGCGAACGTCTGCAGATACCTTGCAGGCAGAAAGAGCTAGCCTGGAAAGCTGTTGCTCAGCCTCATCTGCCCATGGCACTGCTCGCACAGAGGCACAGAGACTGGGGCTGCTTGCTTGTCTTGCCCCCTCAAACCTCAAATGTACCTTAGGTGGTGTGTGCCGGGTGCTTCCAGCAGCCCTGCTCCGAAAATGCGAACGTCTCCAGATATCTCGCAGCCAGAAAGAGCTAGCCTGGAAAGCTGTTGCTCAGCTTCATCTGCCCATGGCACTGCTCACACAGAGGCACAGAGACTGGGGCTGCTTGCTTGTCTTGTCCCCTCAAACATTAAAAGTAGCTTAGGTGGTCTGTGCCGGGCGCCTCCGGCAGCCCTGCTCCAAAAATGCGAACGTCTGCAGATAGCTCGCAGGCAGAAAGAGCTAGCTTGGAAAGCTGTTGCTCAGCCTCATCTGCCCATGGCACTGCTCGCACAGAGGCACAGAGACTGGGGCTGCTTGCTTGTCTTGCCCCCTCAAACTTCAAACGTAGCTTAGTTGGTCCGTGCTGGGCGCCTCCGGCAGCCCTGCTCCCAAAATGCGAACGTCTGCAGATAGCTCGCAGGAAGAAAGAGCTAGCCTGGAAAGCTGTTGCTCAGCCTCATCTGCCCATGGCACTGCTCGCACAGAGGCACAGAGACTGGGGCTGCTTGCTTGTCTTGCCACCTCAAACTTCAAACGTACCTTAGGTGGTCCGTGCCGGGCGCCTCCGGCAGCCCTGCTTCGAAAATGCGAACGTCTGCAGATAGCTCGCAGGCAGAAAGAGCTAGCCTGGAAAGCTGTTGCTCAGCCTCATCTGCCCATGGCACTGCTCGCACAGAGGCACAGAGACTGGGGCTGCTTGCTTGTCTTGCCCCCTCAAACTTCAAACGTAGCTTAGGTGGTCCGTGCCGGGCGCCTCCGGCAGCCCTGCTTTGAAAATGCGAACGTCTGCAGATAGCTCGCAGGCAGAAAGAGCTAGCCTGGAAAGCTGTTGCTCAGCCTCATCTGCCCATGGCACTGCTCGCACAGAGGCACAGAGACTGGGGCTGCTTGCTTGTCTTGCCCCCTCAAACCTCAAACGTACCTTAGGTGGTGTGTGCCGGGTGCTTCCGGCAGCCCTGCTCCGAAAATGCAAACGTCTGCAGATACCTCGCAGGCAGAAAGAGCTAGCCTGGAAAGCTGTTGCTCAGCCTCATCTGCCCATGGCACTGCTCACACAGAGGCACAGAGACTGGGGCTGCTTGCTTGTCTTGTCCCCTCAAACATTAGAAGTAGCTTAGGTGGTCTGTGCCGGGCGCCTCCGGCAGCCCTGCTCCGAAAATGCAAACGTCTGCAGATAGCTCGCAGGCAGAAAGAGCTAGCTTGGAAAGCTGTTGCTCAGCCTCATCTGCCCATGGCACTGCTCGCACAGAGGCACAGAGACTGGGGCTGCTTGCTTGTCTTGCCCCCTCAAACTTCAAACGTAGCTTAGTTGGTCCGTGCTGGGCGCCTCCGGCAGCCCTGCTCCGAAAATGCGAACGTCTGCAGATAGCTCGCAGGCAGAAAGAGCTAGCCTGGAAAGCTGTTGCTCAGCCTCATCTGCCCATGGCACTGCTCGCACAGAGGCACAGAGACTGGGGCTGCTTGCTTGTCTTGCCACCTCAAACTTCAAACGTACCTTAGGTGGTCCGTTCTGGGCGCCTCCGGCAGCCCTGCTCCGAAAATGCGAACTTCTGCAGATAGCTCGCAGGCAGAAAGAGCTAGCCTGGAAAGCTGTTGCTCAGCCTCATCTGCCCATGGCACTGCTTGCACAGAGGCACAGAGACTGGGGCTGCTTGCTTGTCTTGCCCCCTCAAACTTCAAACGTAGCTTAGGTGGTCCGTGCCGGGCGCCTCCGGCAGCCCTGCTTCGAAAATGCGAACGTCTGCAGATAGCTCGCAGGCAGAAAGAGCTAGCCTGGAAAGCTGTTGCTCAGCCTCATCTGCCCATGGCACTGCTCGCACAGAGGCACAGAGACTGGGGCTACTTGCTTGTCTTGTTCCCTCAAACTTCAAACGTAGCTTAGGTGTTCCGTCTCGGGCGCCTCCGGCAGCCCTGCTCCGAAAATGCGAATGTCTGCAGATACCTTGCAGGCAGAAAGAGCTAGCCTGGAAAGCTGTTGCTCAGCCTCATCTGCCCATGGCACTGCTCGCACAGAGGCACAGAGACTGGGGCTGCTTGCTTGTCTTGCCCCCTCAAACTTCAAACGTAGCTTAGGTGGTCCGTGCCGGGTGCTTCCGGCAGCCCTGCTCCGAAAATGCGAACGTCTGCAGATAGCTCGCAGCCAGAAAGAGCTAGCCTGGAAAGCTGTTGCTCAGCCTCATCTGCCCATGGCACTGCTCACACAGAGGCACAGAGACTGGGGCTGCTTGCTTGTCTTGCCCCCTCAAACTTCAAACGTAGCTTAGGTGGTCCGTGCTGGGCGCCTCCGGCAGCCCTGCTCCCAAAATGCGAACATCTGCAGATAGCTCGCAGGCAGAAACAGCTAGCCTGGAAAGCTGTTGCTCAGCCTCATCTGCCCATGGCACTGCTCGCACAGAGGCACAGAGACTGGGGCTGCTTGCTTGTCTTGCCCCCTCAAACTTCAAACGTAGCTTAGGTGGTCCGTGCCGGGCGCCTCCGGCAGCCCTGCTCCGAAAATGCGAACGTCTGCAGATAGCTCGCAGGCAGAAAGAGCTAGCCTGGAAAGCTGTTGCTCAGCCTCATCTGCCCATGGCAATGCTCGCACAGAGGCACAGAGACTGGGGCTGCTTGCTTGTCTTGCCCCCTCAAACTTCAAACGTAGCTTAGGTGGTCCGTGCCGGGCGCCTCCGGCAGCCCTGCTCCGAAAATGCGAACGTCTGCAGATAGCTCGCAGGCAGAAAGAGCTAGCCTAGAAAGCTGTTGCTCAGCCTCATCTGCCCATGGCACTGCTCGCACAGAGGCACAGAGACTGGGGCTACTTGCTTGTCTTGTTCCCTCAAACTTCAAACGTAGCTTAGGTGTTCCGTCTCGGGCGCCTCCGGCAGCCCTGCTCCGAAAATGCGAATGTCTGCAGATACCTTGCAGGCAGAAAGAGCTACCCTGGAAAGCTGTTGCTCAGCCTCATCTGCCCATGGCACTGCTCGCACAGAGGCACAGAGACTGGGGCTGCTTGCTTGTCTTGTTCCCTCAAACTTCAAACGTACCTTAGGTGGTTCGTGCCGGGCGCCTCCGGCAGCCCTGCTCCCAAAATGCGAAAGTCTGCAGATAGCTCGCAGGCAGAAAGAGCTAGCCTGGAAAGCTGTTGCTCAGCCTCATCTGCCCATGGCACTGCTTGCACAGAGGCACAGAGACTGGGGCTGCTTGCTTGTCTTGCCCCCTCAAACTTCAAACGTAGCTTAGGTGGTCTGTGCCGGGCGCTTCCGGCAGCCCTGCTCCGAAAATGCGAACGTCTGCAGATAGCTCGCAGGCAGAAAGAGCTAGCCTGGAAAGCTTTTGCTCATCCTCATCTGCCCATGGCACTGCTCACACAGAGGCACAGAGACTGGGGCTGCTTGCTTGTCTTGTCCCCTCAAACATTAAAAGTAGCTTAGGTGGTCTGTGCCTGGCGCCTCCGGCAGCCCTGCTCCGAAAATGCGAACGTCTGCAGATAGCTCGCAGGCAGAAAGAGCTAGCCTGGAAAGCTGTTGCTCAGCCTCATCTGCCCATGGCACTGCTCGCACAGAGGCACAGAGACTGGGGCTGCTTGCTTGTCTTGCCCCCTCAAACTTCAAACGTAGCTTAGGTGGTCCGTGCCGGGCGCCTCCGGCAGCCCTGCTCCGAAAATGCGAACGTCTGCAGATAGCTCGCAGGCAGAAAGAGCTAGCTTGGAAAGCTGTTGCTCAGCCTCATCTGCCCATGGCACTGCTCGCACAGAGGCACAGAGACTGGGGCTGCTTGCTTGTCTTGTCCCCTCAAACTTCAAACGTAGCTTAGGTGGTCCGTGCCGGGTGCTTGCGGCAGCCCTGCTCCGAAAATGCGAACGTCTGCAGATAGCTCGCAGGCAGAAAGAGCTAGCCTGGAAAGCTGTTGCTCAGCCTCATCTGCCCATGGCACTGCTCGCACAGAGGCACAGAGACTGGGGCTGCTTGCTTGTCTTGTCCCCTCAAACTTCAAACGTAGCTTAGTTGGTCCGTGCCGGGTGCTTCCGGCAGCCCTGCTCCCAAAATGCGAACGTCTGCAGATAGCTCGCAGGCAGAAAGAGCTAGCCTGGAAAGCTGTTGCTCAGCCTCATCTGCCCATGGCACTGCTCGCACAGAGGCACAGAGACTGGGGCTGCTTGCTTGTCTTGCCCCCTCAAACTTCAAACGTAGCTTAGGTGGTCCGTGCCGGGCGCCTCTGGCAGCCCTGCTCCGAAAATGCGAACGTCTGCAGATAGCTCGCAGGCAGAAAGAGCTAGCCTGGAAAGCTGTTGCTCAGCCTCATCTGCCCATGGCACTGCTCGCACAGAGGCACAGAGACTGGGGCTGCTTGCTTGTCTTGTCCCCTCAAACTTCAAACGTAGCTTAGGTTGTCCGTGCCGGGCGCCTCCAGCAGCCCTGCTCCGAAAATGCGAACGTCTGCAGATAGCTCGCAGGCAGAAAGAGCTAGCCTGGAAAGCTGTTGCTCAGCCTCATCTGCCCATGGCACTGCTCGCACAGAGGCACAGAGACTGGGGCTGCTTGCTTGTCTTGTCCCCTGAAACATTAAAAGTAGCTTAGGTGGTCTGTGACGGGCGCCTCCGGCAGTCCTGCTCCAAAAATGCGAACGTCTGCAGATAGCTCGTAGGCAGAAACAGCTAGCCTGGAAAGCTGTTGCTCAGCCTCATCTGCCCATGGCACTGCTCACACAGACGCACAGAGACTGGGGCTGCTTTCTTGTCTTGTCCCCTCAAACTTCAAACGTAGCTTAGTTGGTCCGTGCCGGGTGCTTCCGGCAGCCCTGCTCCGAAAATGCGAACGTCTGCAGATAGCTCGCAGGCAGAAAGAGCTAGCCTGGAAAGCTGTTGCTCAGCCTCATCTGCCCATGGCACTGCTCGCACAGAGGCACAGAGACTGGGGCTGCTTGCTTGTCTTGTTCCCTAAAACTTCAAAAGTAGCTTAGGTGGTCCGTCTCGGATGCCTCCGGCAGCCCTGCTCCGAAAATGCGAACGTCTGCAGATAGCTCGCAGGCAGAAAGAGCTAGCCTGGAAAGCTGTTGCTCAGCCTCATCTGCCCATGGCACTGCTCGCACAGAGGCACAGAGACTGGGGCTGCTTGCTTGTCTTGCCCCCTCAAACTTCAAACGTAGCTTAGGTGGTCCGTGCCGGGCGCCTCCGGCAGCCCTGCTCCAAAAATGCGAACGTCTGCAGATAGCTCGCAGGCAGAAAGAGCTAGCCTGGAAAGCTGTTGCTCAGCTTCATCTGCCCATGGCACTGCTCACACAGAGGCACAGAGACTGGGGCTGCTTGCTTGTCTTGCCCCCTCAAACTTCAAACGTAGCTTAGGTGGCCTGTGCTGGGCGCCTCCGGCAGCCCTGCTCCGAAAATGCGAACGTCTTCAGATAGCTCGCAGGCAGAAGGAGTTAGCCTGGAAAGCTGTTGCTCAGCCTCATCTGCCCATGGCACTGCTCGCACAGAGGCACAGAGACTGGGGCTGCTTGCTTGTCTTGTCCCCTCAAACTTCAAACGTAGCTTAGGTGGTCCGCGCCGGGCGCCTCCGGCAGCCCTGCTCCGAAAATGCGAACGTCAGCAGATAGCTCGCAGGCAGAAAGAGTTAGCCTGGAAAGCTGTTGCTCAGCCTCATCTGCCCATGGCACTGCTCGCACAGAGGCACAGAGACTGGGGCTGCTTGCTTGTCTTGCCCCCTCAAACTTCAAACGTAGCTTAGGTGGTCCGTGCTGGGCGCCTCCGGCAGCCCTGCTCCGAAAATGCGAACGTCAGCAGATAGCTCGCAGGCAGAAAGAGCTAGCCTGGAAAGCTGTTGCTCAGCCTCATCTGCCCATGGCACTGCTCGCACAGAGGCACAGAGACTGGGGCTGCTTGCTTGTCTTGCCCCCTCAAACTTCAAACGTAGCTTAGGTGGTCCGTGCTGGGCGCCTCCGGCAGCCCTGCTCCGAAAATGCGAACGTCTGCAGATAGCTCGCAGGCAGAAAGAGTTAGCCTGGAAAGCTGTTGCTGAGCCTCATCTGCCCATGGCACTGCTAGCACAGAGGCACAGAGACTGGGGCTGCTTGCTTGTCTTGTCCCCTCAAACTTCAAACGTAGCTTAGGTGGTCTGTGCCGGGCGCCTCCGGCAGCCCTGCTCCGAAAATGCGAACGTCTGCAGATAGCTCGCAGGCAGAAAGAGCTAGCCTGGAAAGCTGTTGCTCAGCCTCATCTGCCCATGGCACTGCTCGCACAGAGGCACAGAGACTGGGGCTGCTTGCTTGTCTTGTCCCCTCAAACTTCAAACGTAGCTTAGGTGGTCCGTGCCGGGCGCCTCCGGCAGCCCTGCTCCGAAAATGCGAACGTCTGCAGATAGCTCGCAGGCAGAAAGAGCTAGCCTGGAAAGCTGTTGCTCAGCCTCATCTGCCCATGGCACTGCTCGCACAGAGGCACAGAGACTGGGGCTGCTTACTTGTCTTGTTCCCTCAAACTTCAAACGTAGCTTAGGTGGTCCGTCTCGGGCGCCTTCGGCAGCCCTGCTCTGAAAATGCCAATGTCTGCAGATAGCTCGCAGGCAGAAAGAGCTAGCCTGGAAAGCTGTTGCTCAGCCTCATCTGCCCATGGCACTGCTCGCACAGAGGCACAGAGACTGGGGCTGCTTGCTTGTCTTGCCCCCTCAAACTTCAAACGTACCTTAGGTGGTCCGTCTCGGGCGCCTCCGGCAGCCCTGCTCCGAAAATGCGAACGTCTGCAGATACCTTGCAGGCAGAAAGATCTAGCCTGGAAAGCTGTTGCTCAGCCTCATCTGCCCATGGCACTGCTCGCACAGAGGCACAGAGACTGGGGCTGCTTGCTTGTCTTGTCCCCTCAAACTTCAAACGTAGCTTAGGTGGTCTGTGCCGGGCGCCTCCGGCAGCCCTGCTCCGAAAATGCGAACGTCTGCAGATAGCTCGCAGGCAGAAAGAGCTAGCCTGGAAAGCTGTTGCTCAGCCTCATCTGCCCATGGCACTGCTCGCACAGAGGCACAGAGACTGGGGCTGCTTGCTTGTCTTGCCCCCTCAAACTTCAAACGTAGCTTAGGTGGTCCGTGCTGGGCGCCTCCGGCAGCCCTGCTCCGAAAATGCGAACGTGTGCAGATAGCTCGCAGGCAGAAAGAGCTAGCCTGGAAAGCTGTTGCTCAGCCTCATCTGCCCATGGCAGTGCTCGCACAGAGGCACAGAGACTGGGGCTGCTTGCTTGTCTTGCCCCCTCAAACTTCAAACGTACCTTAGGTGGTCCGTGCCGGGCGCCTCCGGCAGCCCTGCTCCGAAAATGCGAACGTCTGCAGATAGCTCACATCCAGAAAGAGCTAGCCTAGAAAGCTGTTGCTCAGCCTCATCTGCCCATGGCACTGCTCGCACAGAGGCACAGAGACTGGGGCTGCTTGCTTGTCTTGTCCCCTCAAACTTCAAACGTACCTTACGTGGTCCGTGCCGGGCGCTTCTGGCAGCCCTGCTCCGAAAATGCGAACGTCTGCAGATAGCTCGCAGGCAGAAAGAGCTAGCCTGGAAAGCTGTTGCTCAGCCTCATCTGCCCATGGCACTGCTCGCACAGAGGCACAGAGACTGGGGCTGCTTGCTTGTCTTGCCCCCTCAAACTTCAAACGTAGCTTAGGTGGTCCGTGCTGGGCGCCTCCGGCAGCCCTGCTCCGAAAATGCGAACGTGTGCAGATAGCTCGCAGGCAGAAAGAGCTAGCCTGGAAAGCTGTTGCTCAGCCTCATCTGCCCATGGCACTGCTCGCACAGAGGCACAGAGACTGGGGCTGCTTGCTTGTCTTGCCCCCTCAAACTTCAAACGTAGCTTAGGTGGTCCGTGCCGGGCGCCTCCGGCAGCCCTGCTCCGAAAATGCGAACGTCTGCAGATAGCTCGCAGGCAGAAAGAGCTAGCCTGGAAAGCTGTTGCTGAGCCTCATCTGCCCATGGCACTGCTCGCACAGAGGCACAGAGACTGGGGCTGCTTGCTTGTCTTGTCCCCTCAAACTTCAAACGTAGCTTAGGTGGTCCGTGCCGGGCGCTTCCGGCAGCCCTGCTCCGAAAATGCGAACGTCTGCAGATAGCTCGCAGGCAGAAAGAGCTAGCCTGGAAAGCTGTTGCTCAGCCTCATCTGCCCATGGCACTGCTCGCACAGAGGCACAGAGACTGGGGCTGCTTGCTTGTCTTGCCCCCTCAAACTTCAAACGTAGCTTAGGTGGTCCGTGCCGGGTGCTTCCGGCAGCCCTGCTCCGAAAATGCGATCGTCTGCAGATAGCTCGCAGGCAGAAAGAGCTAGCTTGGAAAGCTGTGGCTCAGCCTCATCTGCCCATGGCACTGCTCGCACAGAGGCACAGAGACTGGGTCTGCTTGCTTGTCTTGCCCCCTCAAACTTCAAACGTAGCTTAGGTGGTCCGTGCTGTGCGCCTACGGCAGCCCTGCTCCGAAAATGCGAAAGTCTGCAGATAGCTCGCAGGCAGAAAGAGCTAGCCTGGAAAGCTGTTGCTCAGCCTCATCTGCCCATGGCACTGCTCGCACAGAGGCACAGAGACTGGGGCTGCTTGCTTGTCTTGCCCCCTCAAACTTCAAACGTAGCTTAGGTGGTCCGTGCCGAGCGCCTCCCGCAGCCCTGCTCCGAAAATGCGAACGTCTGCAGATAGCTCGCAGGCAGAAAGAGCTAGCCTGGAAAGCTGTTGCTCAGCCTCATCTGCCCATGGCACTGCTCGCACAGAGGCACAGAGACTGGGGCTGCTTGCTTGTCTTGTCCCCTCAAACTTCAAACGTAGCTTACGTGGTCCGTGCTGGGCGCTTCCGGCAGCCCTGCTCCGAAAATGCGAACGTCTGCAGATAGCTCGCAGGCAGAAAGAGCTAGCCTGGAAAGCTGTTGCTCAGCCTCATCTGCCCATGGCACTGCTCGCACAGAGGCACAGAGACTGGGGCTGCTTGCTTGTCTTGCCCCCTCAAACTTCAAACGTAGCTTAGGTGGTCTGTGCCGGGCGCCTCCGGCAGCCCTGCTCCGAAAATGCGAACGTCTGCAGATAGCTCGCAGGCAGAAAGAGCTAGCCTGGAAAGCTGTTGCTCAGCCTCATCTGCCCATGGCACTGCTCGCACAGAGGCACAGAGACTGGGGCTGCTTGCTTGTCTTGCCCCCTCAAACTTCAAACGTAGCTTAGGTGGTCCGTGCCGGGCGCGTCCGGCAGCCCTGCTCCGAAAATGCGAACGTCTGCAGATAGCTCGCAGGCAGAAAGAGCTAGCCTGGAAAGCTGTTGCTCAGCCTCATCTGCCCATGGCACTGCTCGCACAGAGGCACAGAGACTGGGGCTACTTGCTTGTCTTGTTCCCTCAAACTTCAAACGTATCTTAGGTGGTCCGTCTCGGGCGCCTCCGGCAGCCCTGCTCTGAAAATACGAATGTCTGCAGATACCTTGCAGGCAGAAAGAGCTAGCCTGGAAAGCTGTTGCTCAGCCTCATCTGCCCATGGCACTGCTCGCACAGAGGCACAGAGACTGGGGCTGCTTGCTTGTCTTGTTCCCTCAAACTTCAAACGTACCTTAGGTGGTTCGTGCCGGGCGCCTCCGGCAGCCCTGCTCCGAAAATGCAAACGTCTGCAGATAGCTCGCAGGCAGAAAGAGCTAGCCTGGAAAGCTGTTGCTCAGCCTCATCTGCCCATGGCACTGCTCGCACAGAGGCACAGAGACTGGGGCTGCTTGCTTGTCTTGCCCCCTCAAACTTCAAACGTAGCTTAGGTGGTCCGTGCCGCGCGCCTCCGGCAGCCCTGCTCCGAAAATGCGAACGTCTGCAGATAGCTCGCAGGCAGAAAGAGCTAGCCTGGAAAGCTGTTGCTCAGCCTCATCTGCCCATGGCACTGCTCGCACAGAGGCACAGAGACTGGGGCTGCTTGCTTGTCTTGTCCCCTCAAACTTCAAACGTAGCTTAGTTGGTCCGTGCCGGGTGCTTCCGGCAGCCCTGCTCCCAAAATGCGAACGTCTGCAGATAGCTCGCAGGCAGAAAGAGCTAGCCTGGAAAGCTGTTGCTCAGCCTCATCTGCCCATGGCACTGCTCACACAGAGGCACAGAGACTGGGGCTGCTTGCTTGTCTTGTCCCCTCAAACATTAAAAGTAGCTTAGGTGGTCTGTGCTGGGCGCCTCCGGCAGCCCTGCTCCAAAAATGCGAACGTCTGCAGATACCTTGCAGGCAGAAAGAGCTAGCCTGGAAAGCTGTTGCTCAGCCTCATCTGCCCATGGCACTGCTCGCACAGAGGCACAGAGACTGGGGCTGCTTGCTTCTCTTGCCCCCTCAAACTTCAAAAGTAGCTTAGGTGGTGTGTGCCGGGTGCTTCCAGCAGCCCTGCTCCGAAAATGCGAACGTCTGCAGATATCTCGCAGCCAGAAAGAGCTAGCCTGGAAAGCTGTTGCTCAGCCTCATCTGCCCATGGCACTGCTCACACAGAGGCACAGAGACTGGGGCTGCTTGCTTGTCTTGTCCCCTCAAACATTAAAAGTAGCTTAGGTGGTCTGTGCCAGGCGCCTCCGGCAGCCCTGCTCCAAAAATGCGAACATCTGCAGATAGCTCGCAGGCAGAAAGAGCTAGCCTGGAAAGCTGTTGCTCAGCCTCATCTGCCCATGGCACTGCTCGCACAGAGGCACAGAGACTGGGGCTGCTTGCTTGTCTTGCCCCCTCAAACCTCAAATGTACCTTAGGTGGTGTGTGCCGGGTGCTTCCAGCAGCCCTGCTCCGAAAATGCGAACGTCTGCAGATATCTCGCAGCCAGAAAGAGCTAGCCTGGAAAGCTGTTGCTCAGCTTCATCTGCCCATGGCACTGCTCACACAGAGGCACAGAGACTGGGGCTGCTTGCTTGTCTTGTCCCCTCAAACATTAAAAGTAGCTTAGGTGTTCTGTGCCGGGCGCCTCCGGCAGCCCTGCTCCAAAAATGCGAACGTCTGCAGATAGCTCGCAGGCAGAAAGAGCTAGCTTGGAAAGCTGTTGCTCAGCCTCATCTGCCCATGGCACTGCTCGCACAGAGGCACAGAGACTGGGGCTGCTTGCTTGTCTTGCCCCCTCAAACTTCAAACGTAGCTTAGTTGGTCCGTGCTGGGCGCCTCCGGCAGCCCTGCTCCCAAAATGCGAACGTCTGCAGATAGCTCGCAGGCAGAAAGAGCTAGCCTGGAAAGCTGTTGCTCAGCCTCATCTGCCCATGGCACTGCTCGCACAGAGGCACAGAGACTGGGGCTGCTTGCTTGTCTTGCCACCTCAAACTTCAAACGTACCTTAGGTGGTCCGTGCCGGGCGCCTCCGGCAGCCCTGCTTCGAAAATGCGAACGTCTGCAGATAGCTCGCAGGCAGAAAGAGCTAGCCTGGAAAGCTGTTGCTCAGCCTCATCTGCCCATGGCACTGCTCGCACAGAGGCACAGAGACTGGGGCTGCTTGCTTGTCTTGCCCCCTCAAACTTCAAACGTAGCTTAGGTGGTCCGTGCCGGGCGCCTCCGGCAGCCCTGCTTTGAAAATGCGAACGTCTGCAGATAGCTCGCAGGCAGAAAGAGCTAGCCTGGAAAGCTGTTGCTCAGCCTCATCTGCCCATGGCACTGCTCACACAGAGGCACAGAGACTGGGGCTGCTTGCTTGTCTTGTCCCCTCAAACATTAGAAGTAGCTTAGGTGGTCTGTGCCGGGCGCCTCCGGCAGCCCTGCTCCGAAAATGCAAACGTCTGCAGATAGCTCGCAGGCAGAAAGAGCTAGCTTGGAAAGCTGTTGCTCAGCCTCATCTGCCCATGGCACTGCTCGCACAGAGGCACAGAGACTGGGGCTGCTTGCTTGTCTTGCCCCCTCAAACTTCAAACGTAGCTTAGTTGGTCCGTGCTGGGCGCCTCCGGCAGCCCTGCTCCGAAAATGCGAACGTCTGCAGATAGCTCGCAGGCAGAAAGAGCTAGCCTGGAAAGCTGTTGCTCAGCCTCATCTGCCCATGGCACTGCTCGCACAGAGGCACAGAGACTGGGGCTGCTTGCTTGTCTTGTCCCCTCAAACTTCAAACGTAGCTTAGGTGGTCCGTGCCGGGTGCTTGCGGCAGCCCTGCTCCGAAAATGCGAACGTCTGCAGATAGCTCGCAGGCAGAAAGAGCTAGCCTGGAAAGCTGTTGCTCAGCCTCATCTGCCCATGGCACTGCTCGCACAGAGGCACAGAGACTGGGGCTGCTTGCTTGTCTTGTCCCCTCAAACTTCAAACGTAGCTTAGTTGGTCCGTGCCGGGTGCTTCCGGCAGCCCTGCTCCCAAAATGCGAACGTCTGCAGATAGCTCGCAGGCAGAAAGAGCTAGCCTGGAAAGCTGTTGCTCAGCCTCATCTGCCCATGGCACTGCTCGCACAGAGGCACAGAGACTGGGGCTGCTTGCTTGTCTTGCCCCCTCAAACTTCAAACGTAGCTTAGGTGGTCCGTGCCGGGCGCCTCTGGCAGCCCTGCTCCGAAAATGCGAACGTCTGCAGATAGCTCGCAGGCAGAAAGAGCTAGCCTGGAAAGCTGTTGCTCAGCCTCATCTGCCCATGGCACTGCTCGCACAGAGGCACAGAGACTGGGGCTGCTTGCTTGTCTTGTCCCCTCAAACTTCAAACGTAGCTTAGGTTGTCCGTGCCGGGCGCCTCCAGCAGCCCTGCTCCGAAAATGCGAACGTCTGCAGATAGCTCGCAGGCAGAAAGAGCTAGCCTGGAAAGCTGTTGCTCAGCCTCATCTGCCCATGGCACTGCTCGCACAGAGGCACAGAGACTGGGGCTGCTTGCTTGTCTTGTCCCCTGAAACATTAAAAGTAGCTTAGGTGGTCTGTGACGGGCGCCTCCGGCAGTCCTGCTCCAAAAATGCGAACGTCTGCAGATAGCTCGTAGGCAGAAACAGCTAGCCTGGAAAGCTGTTGCTCAGCCTCATCTGCCCATGGCACTGCTCACACAGACGCACAGAGACTGGGGCTGCTTTCTTGTCTTGTCCCCTCAAACTTCAAACGTAGCTTAGTTGGTCCGTGCCGGGTGCTTCCGGCAGCCCTGCTCCGAAAATGCGAACGTCTGCAGATAGCTCGCAGGCAGAAAGAGCTAGCCTGGAAAGCTGTTGCTCAGCCTCATCTGCCCATGGCACTGCTCGCACAGAGGCACAGAGACTGGGGCTGCTTGCTTGTCTTGTTCCCTAAAACTTCAAAAGTAGCTTAGGTGGTCCGTCTCGGATGCCTCCGGCAGCCCTGCTCCGAAAATGCGAACGTCTGCAGATAGCTCGCAGGCAGAAAGAGCTAGCCTGGAAAGCTGTTGCTCAGCCTCATCTGCCCATGGCACTGCTCGCACAGAGGCACAGAGACTGGGGCTGCTTGCTTGTCTTGCCCCCTCAAACTTCAAACGTAGCTTAGGTGGTCCGTGCCGGGCGCCTCCGGCAGCCCTGCTCCAAAAATGCGAACGTCTGCAGATAGCTCGCAGGCAGAAAGAGCTAGCCTGGAAAGCTGTTGCTCAGCTTCATCTGCCCATGGCACTGCTCACACAGAGGCACAGAGACTGGGGCTGCTTGCTTGTCTTGCCCCCTCAAACTTCAAACGTAGCTTAGGTGGCCTGTGCTGGGCGCCTCCGGCAGCCCTGCTCCGAAAATGCGAACGTCTTCAGATAGCTCGCAGGCAGAAGGAGTTAGCCTGGAAAGCTGTTGCTCAGCCTCATCTGCCCATGGCACTGCTCGCACAGAGGCACAGAGACTGGGGCTGCTTGCTTGTCTTGTCCCCTCAAACTTCAAACGTAGCTTAGGTGGTCCGCGCCGGGCGCCTCCGGCAGCCCTGCTCCGAAAATGCGAACGTCAGCAGATAGCTCGCAGGCAGAAAGAGTTAGCCTGGAAAGCTGTTGCTCAGCCTCATCTGCCCATGGCACTGCTCGCACAGAGGCACAGAGACTGGGGCTGCTTGCTTGTCTTGCCCCCTCAAACTTCAAACGTAGCTTAGGTGGTCCGTGCTGGGCGCCTCCGGCAGCCCTGCTCCGAAAATGCGAACGTCAGCAGATAGCTCGCAGGCAGAAAGAGCTAGCCTGGAAAGCTGTTGCTCAGCCTCATCTGCCCATGGCACTGCTCGCACAGAGGCACAGAGACTGGGGCTGCTTGCTTGTCTTGCCCCCTCAAACTTCAAACGTAGCTTAGGTGGTCCGTGCTGGGCGCCTCCGGCAGCCCTGCTCCGAAAATGCGAACGTCTGCAGATAGCTCGCAGGCAGAAAGAGTTAGCCTGGAAAGCTGTTGCTGAGCCTCATCTGCCCATGGCACTGCTAGCACAGAGGCACAGAGACTGGGGCTGCTTGCTTGTCTTGTCCCCTCAAACTTCAAACGTAGCTTAGGTGGTCTGTGCCGGGCGCCTCCGGCAGCCCTGCTTCGAAAATGCGAACGTCTGCAGATAGCTCGCAGGCAGAAAGAGCTAGCCTGGAAAGCTGTTGCTCAGCCTCATCTGCCCATGGCACTGCTCGCACAGAGGCACAGAGACTGGGGCTGCTTGCTTGTCTTGTCCCCTCAAACTTCAAACGTAGCTTAGGTGGTCCGTGCCGGGCGCCTCCGGCAGCCCTGCTCCGAAAATGCGAACGTCTGCAGATAGCTCGCAGGCAGAAAGAGCTAGCCTGGAAAGCTGTTGCTCAGCCTCATCTGCCCATGGCACTGCTCGCACAGAGGCACAGAGACTGGGGCTGCTTACTTGTCTTGTCCCCTCAAACTTCAAACGTAGCTTAGGTGGTCCGTCTCGGGCGCCTTCGGCAGCCCTGCTCTGAAAATGCGAACGTCTGCAGATAGCTCGCAGGCAGAAAGAGCTAGCCTGGAAAGCTGTTGCTCAGCCTCATCTGCCCATGGCACTGCTCGCACAGAGGCACAGAGACTGGGGCTGCTTGCTTGTCTTGCCCCCTCAAACTTCAAACGTACCTTAGGTGGTCCGTCTCGGGCGCCTCCGGCAGCCCTGCTCCGAAAATGCGAACGTCTGCAGATACCTTGCAGGCAGAAAGATCTAGCCTGGAAAGCTGTTGCTCAGCCTCATCTGCCCATGGCACTGCTCGCACAGAGGCACAGAGACTGGGGCTGCTTGCTTGTCTTGTCCCCTCAAACTTCAAACGTAGCTTAGGTGGTCCGTGCCGGGCGCCTCCGGCAGCCCTGCTTCAAAAATGCAAACGTCTGCAGATAGCTCGCAGCCAGAAAGATCTAGCCTGGAAAGCTGTTGCTCAGCCTCATCTGTCCATGGCACTGCTCGCACAGAGGCACATAGACTGGGGCTGCTTGCTTGTCTTGCCCCCTCAAACTTCAAACGTACCTTAGTTGGTCCGTGCCGGGCGCCTCCGACAGCCCTGCTCCGAAAATGCGAACGTCTGCAGATAGCTCGCAGGCAGAAAGAGCTAGCCTGGAAAGCTGTTGCTCAGCCTCATCTGCCCATGGCACTGCTCGCACAGAGGCACAGAGACTGGGGCTACTTGCTTGTCTTGTCCCCTCAGACATTCAAAGTAGCTTAGGTGGTCTGTGCCGGGCGCCTCCGGCAGTCCTGCTCCAAAAATGCGAACGTCTGCAGATAGCTCGCAGGTAGAAAGAGCTAGCCTGGAAAACTGTTGCTCAGCCTCATCTGCCCATGGCACTGCTCGCACAGAGGCACAGAGACTGGGGCTGCTTGCTTGTCTTGCCCCCTCAAACTTCAAACGTACCTTAGGTGGTGTGTGCCGGGTGCTTTCGGCAGCCCTGCTCCGAAAATGCGAACGTCTGCAGATAGCTCGCAGGCAGAAAGAGCTAGCTTGGAAAGCTGTTGCTCAGCCTCATCTGCCCATGGCACTGCTCACACAGAGGAACAGAGACTGGGGCTACTTGCTTGTCTTGTCCCCTCAAACATTAAAAGTAGTTTAGGTGGTCTGTGCAGGGCGCCTCCGGCAGTCCTGCTCCAAAAATGCGAACGTCTGCAGATAGCTCGCAGGCAGAAAGAGCTAGCCTGGAAAGCTGTTGCTCAGCCTCATCTGTCCATGGCACTGCTCGCACAGAGGCACAGAGACTGGGGCTGCTTGCTTGTCTTGCCCCCTCAAACTTCAAACGTAGCTTAGGTGGTCCGTGCCGGGTGCTTCCGGCAGCCCTGCTCCGAAAATGCGAACGTCTGCAGATAGCTCGCAGGCAGAAAGAGCTAGCCTGGAAAGCTGTTGCTCAGCCTCATCTGCCCATGGCACTGCTCGCACAGAGGCACAGAGACTGGGGCTGCTTGCTTGTCTTGTCCCCTCAAACTTCAAACGTAGCTTAGGTGGTCTGTGCCGGGCGCCTCCGGCAGCCCTGCTCCAAAAATGCGAACGTCTGCAGATAGCTCGCAGGCAGAAAGAGCTAGCTTGGAAAGCTGTTGCTCAGCCTCATCTGCCCATGGCACTGCTCACACAGAGGCACAGAGACTGGGGCTACTTGCTTGTCTTGTCCCCTCAAACATTAAAAGTAGTTTAGGTGGTCTGTGCAGGGCGCCTCCGGCAGTCCTGCTCCAAAAATGCGAACGTCTGCAGATAGCTCGCAGGCAGAAAGAGCTAGCCTGGAAAGCTGTTGCTCAGCCTCATCTGTCCATGGCACTGCTCGCACAGAGGCACAGAGACTGGGGCTGCTTGCTTGTCTTGCCCCCTCAAACTTCAAACGTAGCTTAGGTGGTCCGTGCCGGGTGCTTCCGGCAGCCCTGCTCCGAAAATGCGAACGTCTGCAGATAGCTCGTAGGCAGAAAGAGCTAGCCTGGAAAGCTGTTGCTCAGCCTCATCTGCCCATGGCACTGCTCGCACAGAGGCACAGAGACTGGGGCTGCTTGCTTGTCTTGTCCCCTCAAACTTCAAACGTAGCTTAGGTGGTCTGTGCCGGGCGCCTCCGGCAGCCCTGCTCCAAAAATGCGAACGTCTGCAGATAGCTCGCAGGCAGAAAGAGCTAGCCTGGAAAGCTGTTGCTCAGCCTCATCTGCCCATGGCACTGCTCGCACAGAGGCACAGAGACTGGGGCTGCTTGCTTGTTTTGCCCCCTCAAACTTCAAACGTACCTTAGGTGGTCCGTGCTGGGCGCCTCCGGCAGCCCTGCTCCGAAAATGCGAACATCAGCAGATAGCTCGCAGGCAGAAAGAGCTAGCCTGGAAAGCTGTTGCTCAGCCTCATCTGCCCATGGCACTGCTCGCACAGAGGCACAGAGACTGGGGCTGCTTGCTTGTCTTGTCCCCTCAAACTTCAAACGTAGCTTAGGAGGTCTGTGCCGGGCGGTTCCGGCAGCCCTGCTCCAAAAATGCAAACGTCTGCAGATAGCTCGCAGGCAGAAAGAGCTAGCCTGGAAAGCTGTTCCTCAGCCTAATCTGCCCATGGCACTGCTCGCACAGAGGCACAGAGACTGGGGCTGCTTGCTTGTCTTGCCCTCTCAAACTTCAAACGTAGCTTAGGTGGTCTGTGCCGGGCGCCTCCGGCAGCCCTGCTCCAAAAATGCGAACGTCTGCAGATAGCTCGCAGGCAGAAAGAGCTAGCCTGGAAAGCTGTTGCTCAGCCTCATCTGCCCATGGCACTGCTCACACAGAGGCACAGAGACTGGGGCTACTTGCTTGTCTTGTCCCCTCAAACATTAAAAGTAGTTTAGGTGGTCTGTGCAGGGCGCCTCCGGCAGTCCTGCTCCAAAAATGCGAACGTCTGCAGATAGCTCGCAGGCAGAAAGAGCTAGCCTGGAAAGCTGTTGCTCAGCCTCATCTGTCCATGGCACTGCTCGCACAGAGGCACAGAGACTGGGGCTGCTTGCTTGTCTTGCCCCCTCAAACTTCAAACGTAGCTTAGGTGGTCCGTGCCGGGTGCTTCCAGCAGCCCTGCTCCGAAAATGCGAACGTCTGCAGATAGCTCGCAGGCAGAAAGAGCTAGCCTGGAAAGCTGTTGCTCAGCCTCATCTGCCCATGGCACTGCTCGCACAGAGGCACAGAGACTGGGGCTGCTTGCTTGTCTTGCCACCTCAAACTTCAAACGTAGCTTAGGTGGTCTGTGCCGGGCGCCTCCGGCAGCCCTGCTCCAAAAATGCGAACGTCTGCAGATAGCTCGCAGGCAGAAAGAGCTAGCCTGGAAAGCTGTTGCTCAGCCTCATCTGCCCATGGCACTGCTCGCACAGAGGCACAGAGACTGGGGCTGCTTGCTTGTTTTGCCCCCTCAAACTTCAAACGTACCTTAGGTGGTCCGTGCTGGGCGCCTCCGGCAGCCCTGCTCCGAAAATGCGAACATCTGCAGATAGCTCGCAGGCAGAAAGAGCTAGCCTGGAAAGCTGTTGCTCAGCCTCATCTGCCCATGGCACTGCTCGCACAGAGGCACAGAGACTGGGGCTGCTTGCTTGTCTTGTCCCCTCAAACTTCAAACGTAGCTTAGGAGGTCTGTGCCGGGCGGTTCCGGCAGCCCTGCTCCAAAAATGCGAACGTCTGCAGATAGCTCGCAGGCAGAAAGAGCTAGCCTGGAAAGCTGTTGCTCAGCCTCATCTGCCCATGGCACTGCTCGCACAGAGGCACAGAGACTGGGGCTGCTTGCTTGTCTTGCCCCCTCAAACTTCAAACGTAGCTTAGGTGGTCCGTGCCGGGTGCCTCTGGCAGCCCTGCTCCGAAAATGCGAACGTCTGCAGATAGCTCGCAGGCAGAAAGAGCTAGCCTGGAAAGCTGTTGCTCAGCCTCATCTGCCCATGGCACTGCTCGCACAGAGGCACAGAGACTGGGGCTGCTTGCTTGTCTTGTCCCCTCAAACTTCAAACGTAGCTTAGGTGGTCCGTGCCGGGTGCCTCCGGCAGCCCTGCTTCAAAAATGCAAACGTCTGCAGATAGCTCGCAGCCAGAAACAGCTAGCCTGGAAAGCTGTTGCTCAGCCTCATCTGTCCATGGCACTGCTCGCACAGAGGCACATAGACTGGGGCTGCTTGCTTGTCTTGCCCCCTCAAACTTCAAACGTACCTTAGTTGGTCCGTGCCGGGCGCCTCCGGCAGCCCTCCTCCGAAAATGCGAACGTCTGCAGATAGCTCGCAGGCAGAAAGAGCTAGCCTGGAAAGCTGTTGCTCAGCCTCATCTGCCCATGGCACTGCTCGCACAGAGGCACAGAGACTGGGGCTACTTGCTTGTCTTGTCCCCTCAAACATTAAAAGTAGCTTAGGTGGTCTGTGCCGGGCGCCTCCGGCAGCCCTGCTCCGAAAATGCGAACGTCTGCAGATAGCTCGCAGGTAGAAAGAGCTAGCCTGGAAAGCTGTTGCTCAGCCTCATCTGCCCATGGCACTGCTCGCACAGAGGCACAGAGACTGGGGCTGCTTGCTTGTCTTGCCCCCTCAAACTTCAAACGTACCTTAGGTGGTTCGTGCCGGGCGCCTCCGGCAGCCCTGCTCCGAAAATGCGAACGTCTGCAGATAGCTCGCAGGCAGAAAGAGCTAGCCTGGAAAGCTGTTGCTCAGCTTCATCTGCCCATGGCACTGCTCACACAGAGGCACAGAGACTGGGGCTGCTTGCTTGTCTTGCCCCCTCAAACATTAGAAGTAGCTTAGGTGGTCTGTGCCGGGCGCCTCCGGCAGCCCTGCTCCAAAAATGCGAACGTCTGCAGATAGCTCGCAGGCAGAAAGAGCTAGCCTGGAAAGCTGTTGCTCAGCCTCATCTGCCCATGGCACTGCTCGCACAGAGGCACAGAGACTGGGGCTGCTTGCTTGTCTTGCCCCCTCAAACTTCAAACGTAGCTTAGGTGGTCCGTGCCGGGCGCCTCCGGCAGCCCTGCTCCAAAAATGCGAACGTCTGCAGATAGCTCGCAGGCAGAAAGAGCTAGCCTGGAAAGCTGTTGCTCAGCCTCATCTGCCCATGGCACTGCTCGCACAGAGGCACAGAGACTGGGGCTGCTTGCTTGTCTTGTCCCCTCAAACTTCAAACGTAGCTTAGGTGGTCTGTGCCGGGCGCCTCCGGCAGCCCTGCTCCAAAAATGCGAACGTCTGCAGATAGCTCGCAGCCAGAAAGAGCTAGCCTGGAAAGCTGTTGCTCAGCCTCATCTGCCCATGGCACTGCTCGCACAGAGGCACATAGACTGGGGCTGCTTGCTTGTCTTGCCCCCTCAAACTTCAAACGTACCTTAGTTGGTCCGTGCCGGGCGCCTCCGGCAGCCCTGCTCCAAAAATGCGAACATCTGCAGATAGCTCGCAGGCAGAAAGAGCTAGCCTGGAAAGCTGTTGCTCAGCCTCATCTGCCCATGGCACTGCTCGCACAGAGGCACAGAGACTGGGGCTACTTGCTTGTCTTGTCCCCTCAAACATTAAAAATAGCTTAGGTGGTCTGTGCCGGGCGCCTCCGGCAGTCCTGCTCCAAAAATGCGAACGTCTGCAGATAGCTCGCAGGTAGAAAGAGCTAGCCTGGAAAGCTGTTGCTCAGCCTCATCTGCCCATGGCACTGCTCGCACAGAGGCACAGAGACTGGGGCTGCTTGCTTGTCTTGCCCCCTCAAACTTCAAACGTAGCTTAGGTGGTCCGTGCCGGGCGCCTTTGGCAGCCCTGCTCCGAAAATGCGAACGTCTGCAGATAGCTCGCAGGCAGAAAGAGCTAGCCTGGAAAGCTGTTGCTCAGCCTCATCTGCCCATGGCACTGCTCGCACAGAGGCACAGAGACTGGGGCTGCTTGCTTGTCTTGCCCCCTCAAACTTCAAACGTAGTTTAGGTGGTCCGTGCCGGGCGCCTCCGGCAGCCCTGCTCCAAAAATGCGAACGTCTGCAGATAGCTCGCAGGCAGAAAGAGCTAGCCTGGAAAGCTGTTGCTCAGCTTCATCTGCCCATGGCACTGCTCGCACAGAGGCACAGAGACTGGGGCTGCTTGCTTGTCTTGTCCCCTCAAACATTAAAAGTAGCTTAGGTGTTCCGTCTCGGGCGCCTCCGGCAGCCCTGCTCCAAAAATGTGAACGTCTGCAGATAGCTCGCAGGCAGAAAGAGCTAGCCTGGAAAGCTGTTGCTCAGCCTCATCTGCCCATGGCACTGCTCGCACAGAGGCACAGAGACTGGGGCTGCTTGCTTGTCTTGCCCCCTCAAACTTCAAACGTACCTTAGGTGGTCTGTGCCGGGAGCCTCCGGCAGCCCTGCTCCGAAAATGCGAACGTCTGCAGATAGCTCGCAGGCAGAAAGAGCTAGCTTGGAAAGCTGTTGCTCAGCCTCATCTGCCCATGGCACTGCTCGCACAGAGGCACAGAGACTGGGGCTGCTTGCTTGTCTTGCCCCCTCAAACTTCAAACGTAGCTTAGGTGGTCCGTGCTGGGCGCCTCCGGCAGCCCTGCTCCGAAAATGCGAACGTCTGCAGATAGCTCGCAGGCAGAAAGAGCTAGCCTGGAAAGCTGTTGCTCAGCCTCATCTGCCCATGGCACTGCTCGCACAGAGGCACAGAGACTGGGGCTGCTTGCTTGTCTTGTCCCCTCAAACTTCAAACGTAGCTTAGGTGGTTCGTGCCGGGCGCCTCCGGCAGCCCTGCTGCGAAAATGCGAACGTCTGCAGATAGCTCGCAGGCAGAAAGAGCTAGCCTGGAAAGCTGTTGCTCAGCCTCATCTGCCCATGGCACTGCTCACACAGAGGCACAGAGACTGGCGCTGCTTGCTTGTCTTGCCCCCTCAAACTTCAAACGTACCTTAGGTGGTCCGTGCCGGGCGCCTCCGGCAGCCCTGCTCCGAGAATGCGAACGTCTGCAGATAGCTCGCAGGCAGAAAGAGCTAGCCTGGAAAGCTGTTGCTCAGCCTCATCTGCCCATGGCACTGCTCGCACAGAGGCACAGAGACTGGGGCTGCTTGCTTGTCTTGCCCCCTCAAACTTCAAACGTACCTTAGGTGGTCCGTGCCGGGCGCCTCCGGCAGCCCTGCTCAGAAAATGCGAACGTCTGCAGATAGCTCGCAGGCAGAAAGAGCTAGCCTGGAAAGCTGTTGCTCAGCCTCATCTGCCCATGGCACTGCTCGCACAGAGGCACAGAGACTGGGGCTGCTTGCTTGTCTTGCCCCCTCAAACTTCAAACGTAGCTTAGGTGGTCCGTGCCGGGCGCCTCCGGCAGCCCTGCTCCAAAAATGCGAAAGTCTGCAGATAGCTCGCAGGCAGAAAGAGCTAGCCTGGAAAGCTGTTGCTCAGCTTCATCTGCCCATGGCACTGCTCACACAGAGGCACAGAGACCGGGGCTGCTTGCTTGTCTTGTCACCTCAAACATTAAAAGTAGCTTAGGTGGTCTGTGCCGGGCGCCTCCGGCAGCCCTGCTCCGAAAATGCGAACGTCTGCAGATAGCTCGCAGGCAGAAAGAGCTAGCCTGGAAAGCTGTTGCTCAGCCTCATCTGCCCATGGCACTGCTCGCACAGAGGCACAGAGACTGGGGCTGCTTGCTTGTCTTGCCCCCTCAAACTTCAAACGTAGCTTAGGTGGTCCATGCCGGGCGCCTCCGGCAGCCCTGCTCCGAAAATGCGAACGTCTGCAGATAGCTCGCAGGCAGAAAGAGCTAGCCTGGAAAGCTGTTGCTCAGCCTCATCTGCCCATGGCACTGCTCGCACAGAGGCACAGAGACTGGGGCTGCTTGCTTGTCTTGTCCCCTCAAACTTCAAACGTAGCTTAGGTGGTCCGTCTCAGGCGCCTTCGGCAGCCCTGCTCTGAAAATGCGAATGTCTGCAGATAGCTCGCAGGCAGAAAGAGCTAGCCTGGAAAGCTGTTCCTCAGCCTCATCTGCCCATGGCACTGCTCGCACAGAGGCACAGAGACTGGGGCTGCTTGCTTGTCTTGCCCCCTCAAACTTCAAACGTAGCTTAGGTGGTCCGTGCCGGGCGCCTCCGGCAGCCCTGCTCCGAAAATGCGAACGTCTGCAGATAGCTCGCAGGCAGAAAGAGCTAGCCTGGAAAGCTGTTGCTCAGCCTCATCTGCCCATGGCACTGCTCGCACAGAGGCACAGAGACTGGGGCTGCTTGCTTGTCTTGTCCCCTCAAACTTCAAACGTAGCTTAGGTGGTCCGTCTCGGGCGCCTTCGGCAGCCCTGCTCTGAAAATGCGAATGTCTGCAGATAGCTCGCAGGCAGAAAGAGCTAGCCTGGAAAGCTGTTGCTCAGCCTCATCTGCCCATGGCACTGCTCGCACAGAGGCACAGAGACTGGGGCTGCTTGCTTGTCTTGCCCCCTCAAACTTCAAACGTACCTTAGGTGGTCCGTGCCGGGCGCCTCCGGCAGCCCTGCTCCGAAAATGCGAACGTCTGCAGATAGCTCGCAGGCAGAAAGAGCTAGCCTGGAAAGCTGTTGCTCAGCCTCATCTGCCCATGGCACTGCTCGCACAGAGGCACAGAGACTGGGGCTGCTTGCTTGTCTTGTTCCCTCAAACTTCAAACGTAGCTTAGGTGGTCCGTCTCGGGTGCCTCCGGCAGCCCTGCTCTGAACATGCGAATGTCTGCAGATACCTTGCAGGCAGAAAGAGCTAGCCTGGAAAGCTGTTGCTCAGCCTCATCTGCCCATGGCACTGCTCGCACAGAGGCACAGAGACTGGGACTGCTTGCTTGTCTTGTTCCCTCAAACTTCAAACGTACCTTAGGTGGTCCGTGCCGGGCGCCTCCGGCAGCCCTGCTCCGAAAATGCGAACGTCTGCAGATAGCTCGCAGGCAGAAAGAGCTAGCCTGGAAAGCTGTTGCTCAGCCTCATCTGCCCATGGCACTGCTCGCACAGAGGCACAGAGACTGGGGCTGCTTGCTTGTCTTGTCCCCTCAAACTTCAAACGTACCTTAGGTGGTCCGTGCCGGGCGCCTCCGGCAGCCCTGCTCCGAAAATGCGAACGTCTGCAGATAGCTCGCAGGCAGAAAGAGCTAGCCTGGAAAGCTGTTGCTCAGCCTCATCTGCCCATGGCACTGCTCACACAGAGGCACAGAGACTGGGGCTGCTTGCTTGTCTTGTCTCCTCAAACATTAAAAGTAGCTTAGGTGGTCTGTGCCGGGCGCCTCCGGCAGCCCTGCTCCGAAAATGCGAACGTCTGCAGATAGCTCGCAGGCAGAAACAGCTAGCCTGGAAAGCTGTTGCGCAGCCTCATCTGCCCATGGCACTGCTCACACAGAGGCACAGAGACTGGGGCTGCTTGCTTGTCTTGTCCCCTCAAACTTCAAACGTAGCTTAGTTGGTCCGTGCCGGGTGCTTCCGGCAGCCCTGCTCCGAAAATGCGAACGTCTGCAGATAGCTCGCAGGCAGAAAGAGCTAGCCTGGAAAGCTGTTGCTCAGCCTCATCTGCCCATGGCACTGCTCGCACAGAGGCACAGAGACTGGGGCTGCTTGCTTGTCTTGCCCCCTCAAACTTCAAACGTAGCTTAGGTGGTCCGTGCCGGGCGCCTCCGGCAGCCCTGCTCCGAAAATGCGAACGTCTGCAGATAGCTCGCAGGCAGAAAGAGCTAGCCTGGAAAGCTGTTGCTCAGCCTCATCTGCCCATGGCACTGCTCGCACAGAGGCACAGAGACTGGGGCTGCTTGCTTGTCTTGCCCCCTCAAACGTCAAACGTAGCTTAGGTGGTCCGTCTCGGGTGCCTCCGGCAGCCCTGCTCCAAAAATGCGAACGTCTGCAGATAGCTCGCAGGCAGAAAGAGCTAGCCTGGAAAGCTGTTGCTCAGCTTCATCTGCCCATGGCACTTCTCACACAGAGGCACAGAGACTGGGGCTGCTTGCTTGTCTTGTCCCCTCAAACATTAAAAGTAGCTTAGGTGGTCTGTGCCGGGCGCCTCCGGCAGCCCTGCTCCAAAAATGCGAACGTCTGCAGATAGCTCGCAGGCAGAAAGAGCTAGCCTGGAAAGCTGTTGCTCAGCCTCATCTGCCCATGGCACTGCTCGCACAGAGGCACAGAGACTGGGGCTGCTTGCTTGTCTTGCCCCCTCAAACTTCAAACGTACCTTAGGTGGTCCGTGCCGGGCGCCTCCGGCAGCCCTGCTCCGAAAATGCGAACGTCTGCAGATAGCTCGCAGGCAGAAAGAGCTAGCCTGGAAAGCTGTTGCTCAGCCTCATCTGCCCATGGCACTGCTCGCACAGAGGCACAGAGACTGGGGCTGCTTGCTTGTCTTGCCCCCTCAAACTTCAAATGTACCTTAGGTGGTCCGTGCCGGGCGCCTCCGGCAGCCCTGCTCCGAAAATGCAAACGTCTGCAGATAGCTCGCAGGCAGAAAGAGCTAGCCTGGAAAGCTGTTGCTCAGCCTCATCTGCCCATGGCACTGCTCGCACAGAGGCACAGAGACTGGGGCTGCTTGCTTGTCTTGTTCCCTCAAACTTCAAACGTAGCTTAGGTGGTCCGTGCCGGGCGCCTCCGGCAGCCCTGCTCTGAAAATGCGAATGTCTGCAGATACCTTGCAGGCAGAAAGAGCTAGCCTGGAAAGCTGTTGCTCAGCCTCATCTGCCCATGGCACTGCTCGCACAGAGGCACAGAGACTGGGGCTGCTTGCTTGTCTTGTTCCCTCAAACTTCAAACGTACCTTAGGTGGTTCGTGCCGGGCGCATCCGGCAGCCCTGCTCCGAAAATGCGAACGTCTGCAGATAGCTCGCAGGCAGAAAGAGCTAGCCTGGAAAGCTGTTGCTCAGCCTCATCTGCCCATGGCACTGCTCACACAGAGGCACAGAGACTGGGGCTGCTTGCTTGTCTTGTCCCCTCAAACATTAAAAGTATCTTAGGTGGTCTGTGCCGGGCGCCTCCGGCAGCCCTGCTCCGAAAATGCGAACGTCTGCAGATAGCTCGCAGGCAGAAAGAGCTAGCCTGGAAAGCTGTTGCTCAGCCTCATCTGCCCATGGCACTGCTCGCACAGAGGCACAGAGACTGGGGCTGCTTGCTTGTCTTGCCCCCTCAAACTTCAAACGTACCTTAGGTGGTCCGTGCCAGGCGCCTCCGGCAGCCCTGCTCCGAAAATGCGAACGTCTGCAGATAGCTCGCAGGCAGAAAGAGCTAGCCTGGAAAGCTGTTGCTCAGCCTCATCTGCCCATGGCACTGCTCGCACAGAGGCACAGAGACTGGGGCTGCTTGCTTGTCTTGTTCCCTCAAACTTCAAACGTACCTTAGGTGGATCGTGCCGGGCGCCTCCGGCAGCCCTGCTCCGAAAATGCGAACATCTGCAGATAGCTCGCAGCCAGAAAGAGCTAGCCTGGAAAGCTGTTGCTCAGCCTCATCTGCCCATGGCACTGCTCGCACAGAGGCACAGAGACTGGGGCTACTTGCTTGTCTTGTTCCCTCAAACTTCAAACGTACCTTAGGTGGATAGTGCCGGGCGCCTCCGGCAGCCCTGCTCCGAAAATGCGAACGTCTGCAGATAGCTCGCAGGCAGAAAGAGCTAGCCTGGAAAGCTGTTGCTCAGCCTCATCTGCCCATGGCACTGCTCGCACAGAGGCACAGAGACTGGGGCTGCTTGCTTGTCTTGCCCCCTCAAACTTCAAACGTACCTTAGGTGGTCCGTGCCGGGCGCCTCCGGCAGCCCTGCTCTGAAAATGCGAACGTCTGCAGAGAGCTCGCAAGCAGAAAGAGCTAGCCTGGAAAGCTGTTGCTCAGCCTCATCTGCCCATGGCACTGCTCGCACAGAGGCACAGAGACTGGGGCTGCTTGCTTGTCTTGCCCCCTCAAACTTCAAACGTAGCTTAGGTGGTCCGTGCCGGGCGCCTCCGGCAGCCCTGCTCCAAAAATGCGAACGTCTGCAGATAGCTCGCAGGCAGAAAGAGCTAGCCTGGAAAGCTGTTGCTCACCTTCATCTGCCCATAGCACTGCTCACACAGAGGCACAGAGACTGGGGCTGCTTGCTTGTCTTGTCCCCTCAAACTTCAAACGTAGCTTAGGTGGTCTGTGCCGGGCGCCTCCGGCAGCCCTGCTCCGAAAATGCGAACGTCTGCAGATAGCTCGCAGGCAGAAAGAGCTAGCCTGGAAAGCTGTTGCTCAGCCTCATCTGCCCATGGCACTGCTCACACAGAGGCACAGAGACCGGGGCTGCTTGCTTGTCTTGTCACCTCAAACATTAAAAGTAGCTTAGGTGGTCTGTGCCGGGCGCCTCCGGCAGCCCTGCTCCGAAAATGCGAACGTCTGCAGATAGCTCGCAGGCAGAAAGAGCTAGCCTGGAAAGCTGTTGCTCAGCCTCATCTGCCCATGGCACTGCTCGCACAGAGGCACAGAGACTGGGGCTGCTTGCTTGTCTTGCCCCCTCAAACTTCAAACGTAGCTTAGGTGGTCCATGCCGGGCGCCTCCGGCAGCCCTGCTCCGAAAATGCGAACGTCTGCAGATAGCTCGCAGGCAGAAAGAGCTAGCCTGGAAAGCTGTTGCTCAGCCTCATCTGCCCATGGCACTGCTCGCACAGAGGCACAGAGACTGGGGCTGCTTGCTTGTCTTGTCCCCTCAAACTTCAAACGTAGCTTAGGTGGTCCGTCTCAGGCGCCTTCGGCAGCCCTGCTCTGAAAATGCGAATGTCTGCAGATAGCTCGCAGGCAGAAAGAGCTAGCCTGGAAAGCTGTTCCTCAGCCTCATCTGCCCATGGCACTGCTCGCACAGAGGCACAGAGACTGGGGCTGCTTGCTTGTCTTGCCCCCTCAAACTTCAAACGTAGCTTAGGTGGTCCGTGCCGGGCGCCTCCGGCAGCCCTGCTCCGAAAATGCGAACGTCTGCAGATAGCTCGCAGGCAGAAAGAGCTAGCCTGGAAAGCTGTTGCTCAGCCTCATCTGCCCATGGCACTGCTCGCACAGAGGCACAGAGACTGGGGCTGCTTGCTTGTCTTGTCCCCTCAAACTTCAAACGTAGCTTAGGTGGTCCGTCTCGGGCGCCTTCGGCAGCCCTGCTCTGAAAATGCGAATGTCTGCAGATAGCTCGCAGGCAGAAAGAGCTAGCCTGGAAAGCTGTTGCTCAGCCTCATCTGCCCATGGCACTGCTCGCACAGAGGCACAGAGACTGGGGCTGCTTGCTTGTCTTGCCCCCTCAAACTTCAAACGTACCTTAGGTGGTCCGTGCCGGGCGCCTCCGACAGCCCTGCTCCGAAAATGCGAACGTCTGCAGATAGCTCGCAGGCAGAAAGAGCTAGCCTGGAAAGCTGTTGCTCAGCCTCATCTGCCCATGGCACTGCTCGCACAGAGGCACAGAGACTGGGGCTGCTTGCTTGTCTTGTTCCCTCAAACTTCAAACGTAGCTTAGGTGGTCCGTCTCGGGTGCCTCCGGCAGCCCTGCTCTGAACATGCGAATGTCTGCAGATACCTTGCAGGCAGAAAGAGCTAGCCTGGAAAGCTGTTGCTCAGCCTCATCTGCCCATGGCACTGCTCGCACAGAGGCACAGAGACTGGGACTGCTTGCTTGTCTTGTTCCCTCAAACTTCAAACGTACCTTAGGTGGTCCGTGCCGGGCGCCTCCGGCAGCCCTGCTCCGAAAATGCGAACGTCTGCAGATAGCTCGCAGGCAGAAAGAGCTAGCCTGGAAAGCTGTTGCTCAGCCTCATCTGCCCATGGCACTGCTCGCACAGAGGCACAGAGACTGGGGCTGCTTGCTTGTCTTGTCCCCTCAAACTTCAAACGTACCTTAGGTGGTCCGTGCCGGGCGCCTCCGGCAGCCCTGCTCCGAAAATGCGAACGTCTGCAGATAGCTCGCAGGCAGAAAGAGCTAGCCTGGAAAGCTGTTGCTCAGCCTCATCTGCCCATGGCACTGCTCACACAGAGGCACAGAGACTGGGGCTGCTTGCTTGTCTTGTCTCCTCAAACATTAAAAGTAGCTTAGGTGGTCTGTGCCGGGCGCCTCCGGCAGCCCTGCTCCGAAAATGCGAACGTCTGCAGATAGCTCGCAGGCAGAAACAGCTAGCCTGGAAAGCTGTTGCGCAGCCTCATCTGCCCATGGCACTGCTCACACAGAGGCACAGAGACTGGGGCTGCTTGCTTGTCTTGTCCCCTCAAACTTCAAACGTAGCTTAGTTGGTCCGTGCCGGGTGCTTCCGGCAGCCCTGCTCCGAAAATGCGAACGTCTGCAGATAGCTCGCAGGCAGAAAGAGCTAGCCTGGAAAGCTGTTGCTCAGCCTCATCTGCCCATGGCACTGCTCGCACAGAGGCACAGAGACTGGGGCTGCTTGCTTGTCTTGCCCCCTCAAACTTCAAACGTAGCTTAGGTGGTCCGTGCCGGGCGCCTCCGGCAGCCCTGCTCCGAAAATGCGAACGTCTGCAGATAGCTCGCAGGCAGAAAGAGCTAGCCTGGAAAGCTGTTGCTCAGCCTCATCTGCCCATGGCACTGCTCGCACAGAGGCACAGAGACTGGGGCTGCTTGCTTGTCTTGCCCCCTCAAACGTCAAACGTAGCTTAGGTGGTCCGTCTCGGGTGCCTCCGGCAGCCCTGCTCCAAAAATGCGAACGTCTGCAGATAGCTCGCAGGCAGAAAGAGCTAGCCTGGAAAGCTGTTGCTCAGCTTCATCTGCCCATGGCACTTCTCACACAGAGGCACAGAGACTGGGGCTGCTTGCTTGTCTTGTCCCCTCAAACATTAAAAGTAGCTTAGGTGGTCTGTGCCGGGCGCCTCCGGCAGCCCTGCTCCAAAAATGCGAACGTCTGCAGATAGCTCGCAGGCAGAAAGAGCTAGCCTGGAAAGCTGTTGCTCAGCCTCATCTGCCCATGGCACTGCTCGCACAGAGGCACAGAGACTGGGGCTGCTTGCTTGTCTTGCCCCCTCAAACTTCAAACGTACCTTAGGTGGTCCGTGCCGGGCGCCTCCGGCAGCCCTGCTCCGAAAATGCGAACGTCTGCAGATAGCTCGCAGGCAGAAAGAGCTAGCCTGGAAAGCTGTTGCTCAGCCTCATCTGCCCATGGCACTGCTCGCACAGAGGCACAGAGACTGGGGCTGCTTGCTTGTCTTGCCCCCTCAAACTTCAAATGTACCTTAGGTGGTCCGTGCCGGGCGCCTCCGGCAGCCCTGCTCCGAAAATGCAAACGTCTGCAGATAGCTCGCAGGCAGAAAGAGCTAGCCTGGAAAGCTGTTGCTCAGCCTCATCTGCCCATGGCACTGCTCGCACAGAGGCACAGAGACTGGGGCTGCTTGCTTGTCTTGTTCCCTCAAACTTCAAACGTAGCTTAGGTGGTCCGTGCCGGGCGCCTCCGGCAGCCCTGCTCTGAAAATGCGAATGTCTGCAGATACCTTGCAGGCAGAAAGAGCTAGCCTGGAAAGCTGTTGCTCAGCCTCATCTGCCCATGGCACTGCTCGCACAGAGGCACAGAGACTGGGGCTGCTTGCTTGTCTTGTTCCCTCAAACTTCAAACGTACCTTAGGTGGTTCGTGCCGGGCGCATCCGGCAGCCCTGCTCCGAAAATGCGAACGTCTGCAGATAGCTCGCAGGCAGAAAGAGCTAGCCTGGAAAGCTGTTGCTCAGCCTCATCTGCCCATGGCACTGCTCACACAGAGGCACAGAGACTGGGGCTGCTTGCTTGTCTTGTCCCCTCAAACATTAAAAGTATCTTAGGTGGTCTGTGCCGGGCGCCTCCGGCAGCCCTGCTCCGAAAATGCGAACGTCTGCAGATAGCTCGCAGGCAGAAAGAGCTAGCCTGGAAAGCTGTTGCTCAGCCTCATCTGCCCATGGCACTGCTCGCACAGAGGCACAGAGACTGGGGCTGCTTGCTTGTCTTGCCCCCTCAAACTTCAAACGTACCTTAGGTGGTCCGTGCCAGGCGCCTCCGGCAGCCCTGCTCCGAAAATGCGAACGTCTGCAGATAGCTCGCAGGCAGAAAGAGCTAGCCTGGAAAGCTGTTGCTCAGCCTCATCTGCCCATGGCACTGCTCGCACAGAGGCACAGAGACTGGGGCTGCTTGCTTGTCTTGTTCCCTCAAACTTCAAACGTACCTTAGGTGGATCGTGCCGGGCGCCTCCGGCAGCCCTGCTCCGAAAATGCGAACGTCTGCAGATAGCTCGCAGCCAGAAAGAGCTAGCCTGGAAAGCTGTTGCTCAGCCTCATCTGCCCATGGCACTGCTCGCACAGAGGCACAGAGACTGGGGCTACTTGCTTGTCTTGTTCCCTCAAACTTCAAACGTACCTTAGGTGGATCGTGCCGGGCGCCTCCGGCAGCCCTGCTCCGAAAATGCGAACGTCTGCAGATAGCTCGCAGGCAGAAAGAGCTAGCCTGGAAAGCTGTTGCTCAGCCTCATCTGCCCATGGCACTGCTCGCACAGAGGCACAGAGACTGGGGCTGCTTGCTTGTCTTGCCCCCTCAAACTTCAAACGTACCTTAGGTGGTCCGTGCCGGGCGCCTCCGGCAGCCCTGCTCTGAAAATGCGAACGTCTGCAGAGAGCTCGCAGGCAGAAAGAGCTAGCCTGGAAAGCTGTTGCTCAGCCTCATCTGCCCATGGCACTGCTCGCACAGAGGCACAGAGACTGGGGCTGCTTGCTTGTCTTGCCCCCTCAAACTTCAAACGTAGCTTAGGTGGTCCGTGCCGGGCGCCTCCGGCAGCCCTGCTCCAAAAATGCGAACGTCTGCAGATAGCTCGCAGGCAGAAAGAGCTAGCCTGGAAAGCTGTTGCTCAGCTTCATCTGCCCATGGCACTGCTCACACAGAGGCACAGAGACTGGGGCTGCTTGCTTGTCTTGTCCCCTCAAACTTCAAACGTAGCTTAGGTGGTCTGTGCCGGGCGCCTCCGGCAGCCCTGCTCCGAAAATGCGAACGTCTGCAGATAGCTCGCAGGCAGAAAGAGCTAGCCTGGAAAGCTGTTGCTCAGCCTCATCTGCCCATGGCACTGCTCGCACAGAGGCACAGAGACTGGGGCTGCTTGCTTGTCTTGCCCCCTCAAACTTCAAACGTAGCTTAGGTTGTCTGTGCCGGGTGCTTGCGGCAGCCCTGCTCCGAAAATGCGAACGTCTGCAGATAGCTCGCAGGCAGAAAGAGCTAGCCTGGAAAGCTGTTGCTCAGCCTCATCTGCCCATGGCACTGCTCGCACAGAGGCACAGAGACTGGGGCTGCTTGCTTGTCTTGCCCCCTCAAACTTCAAACGTACCTTAGGTGGTCCGTGCCGGGCGCCTCCGGCAGCCCTGCTCCGAAAATGCAAAAGTCTGCATATAGCTCGCAGGCAGAAAGAGCTAGCCTGGAAAGCTGTTGCTCAGCCTCATCTGCCCATGGCACTGCTCGCACAGAGGCACAGAGACTGGGGCTACTTGCTTGTCTTGTTCCCTCAAACTTCAAACGTACCTTAGGTGGATCGTGCCGGGCGCCTCCGGCAGCCCTGCTCCGAAAATGCGAACGTCTGCAGATAGCTCGCAGGCAGAAAGAGCTAGCCTGGAAAGCTGTTGCTCAGCCTCATCTGCCCATGGCACTGCTCGCACAGAGGCACAGAGACTGGGGCTGCTTGCTTGTCTTGCCCCCTCAAACTTCAAACGTACCTTAGGTGGTCCGTGCCGGGCGCCTCCGGCAGCCCTGCTCTGAAAATGCGAACGTCTGCAGAGAGCTCGCAGGCAGAAAGAGCTAGCTTGGAAAGCTGTTGCTCAGCCTCATCTGCCCATGGCACTGCTCGCACAGAGGCACAGAGACTGGGGCTGCTTGCTTGTCTTGCCCCCTCAAACTTCAAACGTACCTTAGGTGGTCCGTGCCGGGTACTTCCGGCAGCCCTGCTCCTAAATGCGAACGTCTGCAGATAGCTCGCAGGCAGAAAGAGCTAGCTTGGAAAGCTGTTGCTCAGCCTCATCTGCCCATAGCACTGCTCGCATAGAGGCACAGAGACTGGGGCTGCTTGCTTGTCTTGCCCCCTCAAACATTAAAAGTAGCTTAGGTGGTCTGTGCCGGGCGCCTCCGGCAGCCCTGCTCCAAAAATGCGAACGTCTGCAGATAGCTCGCAGGCAGAAAGAGCTAGCCTGGAAAGCTGTTGCTCAGCCTCATCTGCCCATGGCACTGCTCGCACAGAGGCACAGAGACTGGGGCTGCTTGCTTGTCTTGCCCCCTCAAACGTCAAACGTACCTTAGGTGGTGTGTGCCGGGTGCTTCCAGCAGCCCTGCTCCGAAATGCGAACGTCTGCAGATAGCTCGCAGGCAGAAAGAGCTAGCTTGGAAAGCTGTTGCTCAGCCTCATCTGCCCATGGCACTGCTCACACAGAGGCACAGAGACTGGGGCTGCTTGCTTGTCTTGCCCCCTCAAACTTCAAACGTAGCTTAGGTGGTCCGTGCCGGGCGCCTCCGGCAGCCCTGCTCCGAAAATGCGAACGTCTGCAGATAGCTCGCAGGCATAAAGAGCTAGCCTGGAAAGCTGTTGCTCAGCCTCATCTGCCCATGGCACTGCTCGCACAGAGGCACAGAGACTGGGGCTGCTTGCTTGTCTTGTCCCCTCAAACTTCAAACGTAGCTTAGGTGGTCCGTGCCGGGCACCTCCGGCAGCCCTGCTCCGAAAATGCGAACGTCTGCAGATAGCTCGCAGGCAGAAAGAGCTAGCCTGGAAAGCTGTTGCTCAGCCTCATCTGCCCATGGCACTGCTCGCACAGAGGCACAGAGACTGGGGCTGCTTGCTTGTCTTGTCCCCTCAAACTTGAAACGTAGCTTAGGTGGTCCGTGCCGGGTGCCTCCGGCAGCCCTGCTCCGAAAATGCGAACGTCTGCAGATAGCTCGCAGGCAGAAAGAGCTAGCCTGGAAAGCTGTTGCTCAGCCTCATCTGCCCATGGCACTGCTCGCACAGAGGCACAGAGACTGGGGCTGCTTGCTTGTCTTGTCCCCTCAAACTTCAAACGTAGCTTAGGTGGTCCGTCTCGGGCGCCTTCGGCAGCCCTGCTCCGAAAATGCGAATTTCTGCAGATAGCTCGCAGGCAGAAAGAGCTAGCCTGGAAAGCTGTTGCTCAGCCTCATCTGCCCATGGCACTGCTCGCACAGAGGCACAGAGACTGGGGCTGCTTGCTTGTCTTGCCCCCTCAAACTTCAAACGTACCTTAGGTGGTCCGTGCCGGGCGCCTCCGGCAGCCCTGCTCCGAAAATGCGAACATCTGCAGATAGCTCGCAGGCAGAAAGAGCTAGCCTGGAAAGCTGTTGCTCAGCCTCATCTGCCCATGGCACTGCTCGCACAGAGGCACAGAGACTGGGGCTACTTGCTTGTCTTGCCCCCTCAAACTTCAAACGTAGCTTAGGTGGTCCGTGCCGGGCGCCTCCGGCAGCCCTGCTCTGAAAATGCTAATGTCTGCAGATATCTTGCAGGCAGAAAGAGCTAGCCTGGAAAGCTGTTGCTCAGCCTCATCTGCCCATGGCACTGCTCGCACAGAGGCACAGAGACTGGGGCTGCTTGCTTGTCTTGTTCCCTCAAACTTCAAACGTAGCTTAGGTGGTTCGTGCCGGGCGCCTCCGGCAGCCCTGCTCCGAAAATGCGATCGTCTGCAGATAGCTCGCAGGCAGAAAGAGCTAGCCTGGAAAGCTGTTGCTCAGCCTCATCTGCCCATGGCACTGCTCGCACAGAGGCACAGAGACTGGGGCTGCTTGCTTGTCTTGCCCCCTCAAACTTCAAACGTAGCTTAGGTGGTCCGTGCCGGGCGCCTCCGGCAGCCCTGCTCCGAAATGCGAACGTCTGCAGATAGCTCGCAGGCAGAAAGAGCTAGCTTGGAAAGCTGTTGCTCAGCCTCATCTGCCCATGGCACTGCTCGCACAGAGGCACAGAGACTGGGGCTGCTTGCTTGTCTTGCCCCCTCAAACTTCAAACGTAGCTTAGGTGGTCCGTGCTGGGCGCCTCCGGCAGCCCTGCTCCGAAAATGCGAACGTCTGCAGATAGCTCGCAGGCAGAAAGAGCTAGCCTGGAAAGCTGTTGCTCAGCCTCATCTGCCCATGGCACTGCTCGCACAGAGGCACAGAGACTGGGGCTGCTTGCTTGTCTTGTCCCCTCAAACTTCAAACGTAGCTTAGGTGGTCCGTGCCTGGATCCTCCGGCAGCCATGCTCCGAAAATGCGAACGTCTGCAGATAGCTCGCAGGCAGAAAGAGCTAGCCTGGAAAGCTGTTGCTCAGCCTCATCTGCCCATGGCACTGCTCGCACAGAGGCACAGAGACTGGGGCTGCTTGCTTGTCTTGTCCCCTCAAACTTCAAACGTAGCTTAGGTGGTCCGTGCCGGGTGCCTCCGGCAGCCCTGCTCCGAAAATGCGAACGTCTGCAGATAGCTCGCAGGCAGAAAGAGCTAGCCTGGAAAGCTGTTGCTCAGCCTCATCTGCCCATGGCACTGCTCGCACAGAGGCACAGAGACTGGGGCTGCTTGCTTGTCTTGTCCCCTCAAACTTCAAACGTAGCTTAGGTGGTCCGTCTCGGGCGCCTTCGGCAGCCCTGCTCTGAAAATGCGAACGTCTGCAGATAGCTCGCAGGCAGAAAGAGCTAGCCTGGAAAGCTGTTGCTCAGCCTCATCTGCCCATGGCACTGCTCGCACAGAGGCACAGAGACTGGGGCTGCTTGCTTGTCTTGTTCCCTCAAACTTCAAACGTACCTTAGGTGGTTCGTGCCGGGCGCCTCCGGCAGCTCTGCTCCGAAAATGCGAACGTCTGCAGATAGCTCGCAGGCAGAAAGAGCTAGCCTGGAAAGCTGTTGCTCAGCCTCATCTGCCCATTGCACTGCTCGCACAGAGGCACAGAGACTGGGGCTGCTTGCTTGTCTTGCCCCCTCAAACTTCAAACGTAGCTTAGGTTGTCCGTGCCGGGCGCCTCCGGCAGCCCTGCTCCGAAAATGCGAACGTCTGCAGATAGCTCGCAGGCAGAAAGAGCTAGCCTGGAAAGCTGTTGCTCAGCCTCATCTGCCCATGGCACTGCTCGCACAGAGGCACAGAGACTGGGGCTGCTTGCTTGTCTTGTCCCCTCAAACTTCAAACGTAGCTTAGGTTGTCCGTGCCGGGCGCCTCCGGCAGCCCTGCTCCGAAAATGCGAACGTCTGCAGATAGCTCGCAGGCAGAAAGAGCTAGCCTGGAAAGCTGTTGCTCAGCCTCATCTGCCCATGGCACTGCTCGCACAGAGGTACAGAGACTGGGGCTGCTTGCTTGTCTTGTCCCCTCAAACTTCAAACGTAGCTTAGGTGGTCCGTGCCGGGTGCTTCCGGCAGCCCTGCTCCGAAAATGCGAACGTCTGCAGATAGCTCGCAGGCAGAAAGAGCTAGCCTGGAAAGCTGTTGCTCAGCCTCATCTGCCCATGGCACTGCTCGCACAGAGGCACAGAGACTGGGGCTGCTTGCTTGTCTTGCCCCCTCAAACTTCAAACGTAGCTTAGGTGGTCCGTGCTGGGCGCTTCCGGCAGCCCTGCTCCAAAAATGCGAACGTCTGCAGATAGCTCGCAGGCAGAAAGAGCTAGCCTGGAAAGCTGTTGCTCAGCCTCATCTGCCCATGGCACTGCTCGCACAGAGGCACAGAGACTGGGGCTGCTTGCTTGTCTTGCCCCCTCAAACTTCAAACGTAGCTTAGGTGGTCCGTGCTGGGCGCTTCCGGCAGCCCTGCTCCAAAAATGCGAACGTCTGCAGATAGCTCGCAGGCAGAAAGAGCTAGCCTGGAAAGCTGTTGCTCAGCCTCATCTGCCCATGGCACTGCTCGCACAGAGGCACAGAGACTGGGGCTGCTTGCTTGTATTGCCCCCTCAAACTTTAAACGTAGCTTAGGTGGTCCGTGCCGGGCGCCTCCGGCAGCCCTGCTCCAAAAATGCGAACGTCTGCAGATAGCTCGCAGGCAGAAAGAGCTAGCCTGGAAAGCTGTTGCTCAGCTTCATCTGCCCATGGCACTTCTCACACAGAGGCACAGAGACCGGGGCTGCTTGCTTGTCTTGTCCCCTCAAACATTAAAAGTAGCTTAGGTGGTCTGTGCCGGGCGCCTCCGGCAGCCCTGCTCCGAAAATGCGAACGTCTGCAGATAGCTCGCAGGCAGAAAGAGCTAGCCTGGAAAGCTGTTGCTCAGCCTCATCTGCCCATGGCACTGCTCGCACAGAGGCACAGAGACTGGGGCTGCTTGCTTGTCTTGCCCCCTCAAACTTCAAACGTACCTTAGGTGGTCCGTGCCGGGTGCTTCCGGCAGCCCTGCTCCTAAATGCGAACGTCTGCAGATAGCTCGCAGGCAGAAAGAGCTAGCTTGGAAAGCTGTTGCTCAGCCTCATCTGCCCATAGCACTGCTCGCACAGAGGCACAGAGACTGGGGCTGCTTGCTTGTCTTGCCCCCTCAAACATTAAAAGTAGCTTAGGTGGTCTGTGCCGGGCGCCTCCGGCAGCCCTGCTCCAAAAATGCGAACGTCTGCAGATAGCTCGCAGGCAGAAAGAGCTAGCCTGGAAAGCTGTTGCTCAGCCTCATCTGCCCATGGCACTGCTCGCACAGAGGCACAGAGACTGGGGCTGCTTGCTTGTCTTGCCCCCTCAAACTTCAAACGTACCTTAGGTGGTGTGTGCCGGGTGCTTCCAGCAGCCCTGCTCCGAAATGCGAACGTCTGCAGATAGCTCGCAGGCAGAAAGAGCTAGCTTGGAAAGCTGTTGCTCAGCCTCATCTGCCCATGGCACTGCTCGCACAGAGGCACAGAGACTGGGGCTGCTTGCTTGTCTTGCCCCCTCAAACTTCAAACGTAGCTTAGGTGGTCCGTGCTGGGCGCCTCCGGCAGCCCTGCTCCGAAAATGCGAACGTCTGCAGATAGCTCGCAGGCAGAAAGAGCTAGCCTGGAAAGCTGTTGCTCAGCCTCATCTGCCCATGGCACTGCTCGCACAGAGGCACAGAGACTGGGGCTGCTTGCTTGTCTTGTCCCCTCAAACTTCAAACGTAGCTTAGGTGGTCCGTGCCGGGCACCTCCGGCAGCCCTGCTCCGAAAATGCGAACGTCTGCAGATAGCTCGCAGGCAGAAAGAGCTAGCCTGGAAAGCTGTTGCTCAGCCTCATCTGCCCATGGCACTGCTCGCACAGAGGCACAGAGACTGGGGCTGCTTGCTTGTCTTGCCCCCTCAAACTTCAAACGTAGCTTAGGTGGTCCGTGCTGGGCGCTTCCGGCAGCCCTGCTCCAAAAATGCGAACGTCTGCAGATAGCTCGCAGGCAGAAAGAGCTAGCCTGGAAAGCTGTTGCTCAGCCTCATCTGCCCATGGCACTGCTCGCACAGAGGCACAGAGACTGGGGCTGCTTGCTTGTATTGCCCCCTCAAACTTTAAACGTAGCTTAGGTGGTCCGTGCCGGGCGCCTCCGGCAGCCCTGCTCCAAAAATGCGAACGTCTGCAGATAGCTCGCAGGCAGAAAGAGCTAGCCTGGAAAGCTGTTGCTCAGCTTCATCTGCCCATGGCACTTCTCACACAGAGGCACAGAGACCGGGGCTGCTTGCTTGTCTTGTCCCCTCAAACATTAAAAGTAGCTTAGGTGGTCTGTGCCGGGCGCCTCCGGCAGCCCTGCTCCGAAAATGCGAACGTCTGCAGATAGCTCGCAGGCAGAAAGAGCTAGCCTGGAAAGCTGTTGCTCAGCCTCATCTGCCCATGGCACTGCTCGCACAGAGGCACAGAGACTGGGGCTGCTTGCTTGTCTTGCCCCCTCAAACTTCAAACGTACCTTAGGTGGTCCGTGCCGGGTGCTTCCGGCAGCCCTGCTCCTAAATGCGAACGTCTGCAGATAGCTCGCAGGCAGAAAGAGCTAGCTTGGAAAGCTGTTGCTCAGCCTCATCTGCCCATAGCACTGCTCGCACAGAGGCACAGAGACTGGGGCTGCTTGCTTGTCTTGCCCCCTCAAACATTAAAAGTAGCTTAGGTGGTCTGTGCCGGGCGCCTCCGGCAGCCCTGCTCCAAAAATGCGAACGTCTGCAGATAGCTCGCAGGCAGAAAGAGCTAGCCTGGAAAGCTGTTGCTCAGCCTCATCTGCCCATGGCACTGCTCGCACAGAGGCACAGAGACTGGGGCTGCTTGCTTGTCTTGCCCCCTCAAACTTCAAACGTACCTTAGGTGGTGTGTGCCGGGTGCTTCCAGCAGCCCTGCTCCGAAATGCGAACGTCTGCAGATAGCTCGCAGGCAGAAAGAGCTAGCTTGGAAAGCTGTTGCTCAGCCTCATCTGCCCATGGCACTGCTCGCACAGAGGCACAGAGACTGGGGCTGCTTGCTTGTCTTGGCCCCTCAAACTTCAAACGTAGCTTAGGTGGTCCGTGCTGGGCGCCTCCGGCAGCCCTGCTCCGAAAATGCGAACGTCTGCAGATAGCTCGCAGGCAGAAAGAGCTAGCCTGGAAAGCTGTTGCTCAGCCTCATCTGCCCATGGCACTGCTCGCACAGAGGCACAGAGACTGGGGCTGCTTGCTTGTCTTGTCCCCTCAAACTTCAAACGTAGCTTAGGTGGTCCGTGCCGGGCACCTCCGGCAGCCCTGCTCCGAAAATGCGAACGTCTGCAGATAGCTCGCAGGCAGAAAGAGCTAGCCTGGAAAGCTGTTGCTCAGCCTCATCTGCCCATGGCACTGCTCGCACAGAGGCACAGAGACTGGGGCTGCTTGCTTGTCTTGTCCCCTCAAACTTCAAACGTAGCTTAGGTGGTCCGTGCCGGGTGCCTCCGGCAGCCCTGCTCCGAAAATGCGAACGTCTGCAGATAGCTCGCAGGCAGAAAGAGCTAGCCTGGAAAGCTGTTGCTCAGCCTCATCTGCCCATGGCACTGCTCGCACAGAGGCACAGAGACTGGGGCTGCTTGCTTGTCTTGTCCCCTCAAACTTCAAACGTAGCTTAGGTGGTCCGTCTCGGGCGCCTTCGGCAGCCCTGCTCTGAAAATGCGAACGTCTGCAGATAGCTCGCAGGCAGAAAGAGCTAGCCTGGAAAGCTGTTGCTCAGCCTCATCTGCCCATGGCACTGCTCGCACAGAGGCACAGAGACTGGGGCTGCTTGCTTGTCTTGTCCCCTCAAACATTAAAAGTAGCTTAGGTGGTCCGTGCTGGGCGCCTCCGGCAGCCCTGCTCCGAAAATGCGAACGTCTGCAGATAGCTCGCAGGCAGAAAGAGCTAGCCTGGAAAGCTGTTGCTCAGCCTCATCTGCCCATGGCACTGCTCGCACAGAGGCTCAGAGACTGGGGCTGCTTGCTTGTCTTGTCCCCTCAAACTTCAAACGTAGCTTAGGTGGTCCGTCTCGGGCGCCTTCGGCAGCCCTGCTCCGAAAATGCGAATTTCTGCAGATAGCTCGCAGGCAGAAAGAGCTAGCCTGGAAAGCTGTTGCTCAGCCTCATCTGCCCATGGCACTGCTCGCACAGAGGCACAGAGACTGGGGCTGCTTGCTTGTCTTGCCCCCTCAAACTTCAAACGTACCTTAGGTGGTCCGTGCTGGGCGCCTCCGGCAGCCCTGCTCCGAAAATGCGAACATCTGCAGATAGCTCGCAGGCAGAAAGAGCTAGCCTGGAAAGCTGTTGCTCAGCCTCATCTGCCCATGGCACTGCTCGCACAGAGGCACAGAGACTGGGGCTACTTGCTTGTCTTGCCCCCTCAAACTTCAAACGTAGCTTAGGTGGTCCGTGCCGGGCGCCTCCGGCAGCCCTGCTCTGAAAATGCTAATGTCTGCAGATATCGTGCAGGCAGAAAGAGCTAGCCTGGAAAGCTGTTGCTCAGCCTCATTTGCCCATGGCACTGCTCGCACAGAGGCACAGAGACTGGGGCTGCTTGCTTGTCTTGCCCCCTCAAACTTCAAACGTAGCTTAGGTGGTTCGTGCCGGGCGCCTCCGGCAGCCCTGCTCCAAAAATGCGAACGTCTGCAGATAGCTCGCAGGCAGAAAGAGCTAGCCTGGAAAGCTGTTGCTCAGCCTCATCTGCCCATGGCACTGCTCGCACAGAGGCACAGAGACTGGGGCTGCTTGCTTGTCTTGTCCCCTCAAACTTCAAACGTAGCTTACGTGGTCCGTGCCGGGCGCTTCCGGCAGCCCTGCTCCGAAAATGCGAACGTCTGCAGATAGCTCGCAGGCAGAAAGAGCTAGCCTGGAAAGCTGTTGCTCAGCCTCATCTGCCCATGGCACTGCTCGCACAGAGGCACAGAGACTGGAGCTGCTTGCTTGTCTTGTCCCCTCAAACTTCAAACGTAGCTTAGGTTGTCCGTGCCGGGCGCCTCCGGCAGCCCTGCTCCGAAAATGCGAATGTCTGCAGATAGCTCGCAGGCAGAAAGAGCTAGCCTGGAAAGCTGTTGCTCAGCCTCATCTGCCCATGGCACTGCTCACACAGAGGCACAGAGACTGGGGCTGCTTGCTTGTCTTGTCCCCTCAAACATTAAAAGTAGCTTAGGTGGTCTGTGCCGGGCGCCTCCGGCAGCCCTGCTCCAAAAATGCGAACGTCTGCAGATAGCTCGCAGGCAGAAAGAGCTAGCCTGGAAAGCTGTTGCTCAGCCTCATCTGCCCATGGCACTGCTCGCACAGAGGCACAGAGACTGGGGCTGCTTGCTTGTCTTGTCCCCTCAAACTTCAAACGTAGCTTAGTTGGTCCGTGCCGGGTGCTTCCGGCAGCCCTGCTCCAAAAATGCGAACGTCTGCAGATAGCTCGCAGGCAGAAAGAGCTAGCCTGGAAAGCTGTTGCTCAGCCTCATCTGCCCATGGCACTGCTCGCACAGAGGCACAGAGACTGGGGCTGCTTGCTTGTCTTGCCCCCTCAAACTTCAAACGTAGCTTAGGTGGTCCGTGCCGGGAGCCTCCGGCAGCCCTGCTCCGAAAATGCGAACGTCTGCAGATAGCTCGCAGGCAGAAAGAGCTAGCCTGGAAAGCTGTTGCTCAGCCTCATCTGCCCATGGCACTGCTCGCACAGAGGCACAGAGACTGGGGCTGCTTGCTTGTCTTGTCCCCTCAAACTTCAAACGTAGCTTACGTGGTCCGTGCCGGGCGCTTCCGGCAGCCCTGCTCCGAAAATGCGAACGTCTGCAGATAGCTCGCAGGCAGAAAGAGCTAGCCTGGAAAGCTGTTGCTCAGCCTCATCTGCCCATGGCACTGCTCGCACAGAGGCACAGAGACTGGGGCTGCTTGCTTGTATTGCCCCCTCAAACTTTAAACGTAGCTTAGGTGGTCCGTGCCGGGCGCCTCCGGCAGCCCTGCTCCAAAAATGCGAACGTCTGCAGATAGCTCGCAGGCAGAAAGAGCTAGCCTGGAAAGCTGTTGCTCAGCTTCATCTGCCCATGGCACTTCTCACACAGAGGCACAGAGACCGGGGCTGCTTGCTTGTCTTGTCCCCACAAACATTAAAAGTATCTTAGGTGGTCTGTGCCGGGCGCCTCCGGCAGCCCTGCTCCGAAAATGCGAACGTCTGCAGATAGCTCGCAGGCAGAAAGAGCTAGCCTGGAAAGCTGTTGCTCAGCCTCATCTGCCCATGGCACTGCTCGCACAGAGGCACAGAGACTGGGGCTGCTTGCTTGTCTTGCCCCCTCAAACTTCAAACGTAGCTTAGGTTGTCCGTGCCGGGCGCCTCCGGCAGCCCTGCTCCGAAAATGCGAACGTCTGCAGATAGCTCGCAGGCAGAAAGAGCTAGCCTGGAAAGCTGTTGCTCAGCCTCATCTGCCCATGGCACTGCTCGCACAGAGGCACAGAGACTGGGGCTGCTTGCTTGTCTTGTCCCCTCAAACTTCAAACGTAGCTTAGGTTGTCCGTGCCGGGCGCCTCCGGCAGCCCTGCTCCGAAAATGCGAACGTCTGCAGATAGCTCACAGGCAGAAAGAGCTAGCCTGGAAAGCTGTTGCTCAGCCTCATCTGCCCATGGCACTGCTCGCACAGAGGTACAGAGACTGGGGCTGCTTGCTTGTCTTGTCCCCTCAAACTTCAAACGTAGCTTAGGTGGTCCGTGCCGGGTGCTTCCGGCAGCCCTGCTCCGAAAATGCGAACGTCTGCAGATAGCTCGCAGGCAGAAAGAGCTAGCCTGGAAAGCTGTTGCTCAGCCTCATCTGCCCATGGCACTGCTCGCACAGAGGCACAGAGACTGGGGCTGCTTGCTTGTCTTGCCCCCTCAAACTTCAAACGTAGCTTAGGTGGTCCGTGCTGGGCGCTTCCGGCAGCCCTGCTCCAAAAATGCGAACGTCTGCAGATAGCTCACAGGCAGAAAGAGCTAGCCTGGAAAGCTGTTGCTCAGCCTCATCTGCCCATGGCACTGCTCGCACAGAGGCACAGAGACTGGGGCTGCTTGCTTGTATTGCCCCCTCAAACTTTAAACGTAGCTTAGGTGGTCCGTGCCGGGCGCCTCCGGCAGCCCTGCTCCAAAAATGCGAACGTCTGCAGATAGCTCGCAGGCAGAAAGAGCTAGCCTGGAAAGCTGTTGCTCAGCTTCATCTGCCCATGGCACTTCTCACACAGAGGCACAGAGACTGGGGCTGCTTGCTTGTCTTGTCCCCTCAAACATTAAAAGTAGCTTAGGTGGTCTGTGCCGGGCGCCTCCGGCAGCCCTGCTCCGAAAATGCGAACGTCTGCAGATAGCTCGCAGGCAGAAAGAGCTAGCCTGGAAAGCTGTTGCTCAGCCTCATCTGCCCATGGCACTGCTCGCACAGAGGCACAGAGACTGGGGCTGCTTGCTTGTCTTGCCCCCTCAAACTTCAAACGTACCTTAGGTGGTCCGTGCCGGGTGCTTCCGGCAGCCCTGCTCCTAAATGCGAACGTCTGCAGATAGCTCGCAGGCAGAAAGAGCTAGCTTGGAAAGCTGTTGCTCAGCCTCATCTGCCCATAGCACTGCTCGCACAGAGGCACAGAGACTGGGGCTGCTTGCTTGTCTTGCCCCCTCAAACATTAAAAGTAGCTTAGGTGGTCTGTGCCGGGCGCCTCCGGCAGCCCTGCTCCAAAAATGCGAACGTCTGCAGATAGCTCGCAGGCAGAAAGAGCTAGCCTGGAAAGCTGTTGCTCAGCCTCATCTGCCCATGGCACTGCTCGCACAGAGGCACAGAGACTGGGGCTGCTTGCTTGTCTTGTCCCCTCAAACTTCAAACGTACCTTAGGTGGTGTGTGCCGGGTGCTTCCAGCAGCCCTGCTCCGAAATGCGAACGTCTGCAGATAGCTCGCAGGCAGAAAGAGCTAGCTTGGAAAGCTGTTGCTCAGCCTCATCTGCCCATGGCACTGCTCGCACAGAGGCACAGAGACTGGGGCTGCTTGCTTGTCTTGCCCCCTCAAACTTCAAACGTAGCTTAGGTGGTCCGTGCTGGGCGCCTCCGGCAGCCCTGCTCCGAAAATGCGAACGTCTGCAGATAGCTCGCAGGCAGAAAGAGCTAGCCTGGAAAGCTGTTGCTCAGCCTCATCTGCCCATGGCACTGCTCGCACAGAGGCACAGAGACTGGGGCTGCTTGCTTGTCTTGTCCCCTCAAACTTCAAACGTAGCTTAGGTGGTCCGTGCCGGGCACCTCCGGCAGCCCTGCTCCGAAAATGCGAACGTCTGCAGATAGCTCGCAGGCAGAAAGAGCTAGCCTGGAAAGCTGTTGCTCAGCCTCATCTGCCCATGGCACTGCTCGCACAGAGGCACAGAGACTGGGGCTGCTTGCTTGTCTTGTCCCCTCAAACTTCAAACGTAGCTTAGGTGGTCCGTGCCGGGTGCCTCCGGCAGCCCTGCTCCGAAAATGCGAACGTCTGCAGATAGCTCGCAGGCAGAAAGAGCTAGCCTGGAAAGCTGTTGCTCAGCCTCATCTGCCCATGGCACTGCTCGCATAGAGGCACAGAGACTGGGGCTGCTTGCTTGTCTTGTCCCCTCAAACTTCAAACGTAGCTTAGGTGGTCCGTCTCGGGCGCCTTCGGCAGCCCTGCTCTGAAAATGCGAACGTCTGCAGATAGCTCGCAGGCAGAAAGAGCTAGCCTGGAAAGCTGTTGCTCAGCCTCATCTGCCCATGGCACTGCTCGCACAGAGGCACAGAGACTGGGGCTGCTTGCTTGTCTTGTCCCCTCAAACATTAAAAGTAGCTTAGGTGGTCCGTGCTGGGCGCCTCCGGCAGCCCTGCTCCGAAAATGCGAACGTCTGCAGATAGCTCGCAGGCAGAAAGAGCTAGCCTGGAAAGCTGTTGCTCAGCCTCATCTGCCCATGGCACTGCTCGCACAGAGGCTCAGAGACTGGGGCTGCTTGCTTGTCTTGTCCCCTCAAACTTCAAACGTAGCTTAGGTGGTCCGTCTCGGGCGCCTTCGGCAGCCCTGCTCCGAAAATGCGAATTTCTGCAGATAGCTCGCAGGCAGAAAGAGCTAGCCTGGAAAGCTGTTGCTCAGCCTCATCTGCCCATGGCACTGCTCGCACAGAGGCACAGAGACTGGGGCTGCTTGCTTGTCTTGCCCCCTCAAACTTCAAACGTACCTTAGGTGGTCCGTGCTGGGCGCCTCCGGCAGCCCTGCTCCGAAAATGCGAACATCTGCAGATAGCTCGCAGGCAGAAAGAGCTAGCCTGGAAAGCTGTTGCTCAGCCTCATCTGCCCATGGCACTGCTCGCACAGAGGCACAGAGACTGGGGCTACTTGCTTGTCTTGCCCCCTCAAACTTCAAACGTAGCTTAGGTGGTCTGTGCCGGGCGCCTCCGGCAGCCCTGCTCTGAAAATGCTAATGTCTGCAGATATCGTGCAGGCAGAAAGAGCTAGCCTGGAAAGCTGTTGCTCAGCCTCATTTGCCCATGGCACTGCTCGCACAGAGGCACAGAGACTGGGGCTGCTTGCTTGTCTTGCCCCCTCAAACTTCAAACGTAGCTTAGGTGGTCCGTGCCGGGCGCCTCCGGCAGCCCTGCTCCGAAAATGCGAACGTCTGCAGATAGCTCACATCCAGAAAGAGCTAGCCTGGAAAGCTGTTGCTCAGCCTCATCTGCCCATGGCACTGCTCGCACAGAGGCACAGAGACTGGGGCTGCTTGCTTGTCTTGTCCCCTCAAACTTCAAACGTAGCTTACGTGGTCCGTGCCGGGCGCTTCCGGCAGCCCTGCTCCGAAAATGCGAACGTCTGCAGATAGCTCGCAGGCAGAAAGAGCTAGCCTGGAAAGCTGTTGCTCAGCCTCATCTGCCCATGGCACTGCTCGCACAGAGGCACAGAGACTGGGGCTGCTTGCTTGTCTTGCCCCCTCAAACTTCAAACGTAGCTTAGGTGGTCTGTGCCGGGCGCCTCCAGCAGCCCTGCTCCAAAAATGCGAACGTCTGCAGATAGCTCGCAGGCAGAAAGAGGTAGCCTGGAAACCTGTTGCTCAGCTTCATCTGCCCATGGCACTGCTCGCACAGAGGCACAGAGACTGGGGCTGCTTGCTTGTCTTGTCCCCTCAAACATTAGAAGTAGCTTAGGTGGTCTGTGCCGGGCGCCTCTGGCAGCCCTGCTCCAAAAATGCGAACGTCTGCAGATAGCTCGCAGGCAGAAAGAGCTAGCCTGGAAAGCTGTTGCTCAGCCTCATCTGCCCATGGCACTGCTCGCACAGAGGCACAGAGACTGGGGCTGCTTGCTTGTCTTGCCCCCTCAAACTTCAAACGTAGCTTAGTTGGTCCGTGCCGGGTGCTTCCGGCAGCCCTGCTCCGAAATGCAAACGTCTGCAGATAGCTCGCAGGCAGAAAGAGCTAGCCTGGAAAGCTGTTGCTCAGCCTCATCTGCCCATGGCACTGCTTGCACAGAGGCACAGAGACTGGGGCTGCTTGCTTGTCTTGCCCCCTCAAACTTCAAACGTACCTTAGGTGGTCCGTGCCGGGCGCCTCCGGCAGCCCTGCTCCGAAAATGCGAATGTCTGCAGATAGCTCGCAGGCAGAAAGAGCTAGCCTGGAAAGCTGTTGCTCAGCCTCATCTGCCCATGGCACTGCTCGCACAGAGGCACAGAAACTGGGGCTGCTTGCTTGTCTTGTTCCCTCAAACTTCAAACGTAGCTTAGGTGGTCCGTCTCGGGCGCCTCCGGCAGCCCTGCTCTGAAAATGCGAATGTCTGCAGATACCTTGCAGGCAGAAAGAGCTAGCCTGGAAAGCTGTTGCTCAGCCTCATCTGCCCATGGCACTGCTCGCACAGAGGCACAGAGACTGGGGCTGCTTGCTTGTCTTGTTCCCTCAAACTTCAAACGTAGCTTAGGTGGTTCGTGCCGGGCGCCTCCGGCAGCCCTGCTCCGAAAATGCGAACGTCTGCAGATAGCTCGCAGGCAGAAAGAGCTAGCCTGGAAAGCTGTTGCTCAGCCTCATCTGCCCATGGCACTGCTCGCACAGAGGCACAGAGACTGGGGCTGCTTGCTTGTCTTGCCCCCTCAAACTTCAAACGTAGCTTAGGTGGTCCGTGCCGGGCGCCTCCGGCAGCCCTGCTCCGAAAATGCGAACGTCTGCAGATAGCTCGCAGGCAGAAAGAGCTAGCCTGGAAAGCTGTTGCTCAACCTCATCTGCCCATGGCACTGCTCGCACAGAGGCACAGAGACTGGGGCTGCTTGCTTGTCTTGTCCCCTCAAACTACAAACGTAGCTTACGTGGTCCGTGCCGGGCGCTTCCGGCAGCCCTGCTCCGAAAATGCGAACGTCTGCAGATAGCTCGCAGGCAGAAAGAGCTAGCCTGGAAAGCTGTTGCTCAGCCTCATCTGCCCATGGCACTGCTCGCACAGAGGCACAGAGACTGGGGCTGCTTGCTTGTCTTGTCCCCTCAAACTTCAAACGTACCTTAGGTGGTCCGTGCCGGGCGCCTCCGGCAGCCCTGCTCCGAAAATGCGAACGTCTGCAGATAGCTCGCAGGCAGAAAGAGCTAGCCTGGAAAGCTGTTGCTCAGCCTCATCTGCCCATGGCACTGCTCACACAGAGGCACAGAGACTGGGGCTACTTGCTTGTCTTGTTCCCTCAAACTTCAAACGTAGCTTAGGTGGTTCGTGCCGGGCGCCTCCGGCAGCCCTGCTCCGAAAATGCGAACGTCTGCAGATAGCTCGCAGGCAGAAAGAGCTAGCCTGGAAAGCTGTTGCTCAGCCTCATCTGCCCATGGCACTGCTCGCACAGAGGCACAGAGACTGGGGCTGCTTGCTTGTCTTGCCCCCTCAAACTTCAAACGTAGCTTAGGTGGTCCGTGCCGGGCGCCTCCGGCAGCCCTGCTCCGAAAATGCGAACGTCTGCAGATAGCTCACATCCAGAAAGAGCTAGCCTGGAAAGCTGTTGCTCAGCCTCATCTGCCCATGGCACTGCTCGCACAGAGGCACAGAGACTGGGGCTGCTTGCTTGTCTTGTCCCCTCAAACTTCAAACGTAGCTTACGTGGTCCGTGCCGGGCGCTTCCAGCAGCCCTGCTCCAAAAATGCGAACGTCTGCAGATAGCTCGCAGGCAGAAAGAGCTAGCCTGGAAAGCTGTTGCTCAGCCTCATCTGCCCATGGCACTGCTCGCACAGAGGCACAGAGACTGGGGCTGCTTGCTTGTCTTGTCCCCTCAAACTTCAAACGTAGCTTAGGTTGTCCGTGCCGGGCGCCTCCGGCAGCCCTGCTCCGAAAATGCGAACGTCTGCAGATAGCTCGCAGGCAGAAAGAGCTAGCCTGGAAAGCTGTTGCTCAGCCTCATCTGCCCATGGCACTGCTCACACAGAGGCACAGAGACTGGGGCTGCTTGCTTGTCTTGTCCCCTCAAACATTAAAAGTAGCTTAGGTGGTCTGTGCCGCGCGCCTCCGGCAGTCCTGCTCCGAAAATGCGAACGTCTGCAGATAGCTCGCAGGCAGAAACAGCTAGCCTGGAAAGCTGTTGCTCAGCCTCATCTGCCCATGGCACTGCTAGCACAGAGGCACAGAGACTGGGGCTGCTTGCTTGTCTTGTCCCCTCAAACTTCAAACGTAGCTTAGTTGGTCCGTGCCGGGCGCCTCCGGCAGCCCTGCTCCGAAAATGCGAACGTCTGCAGATAGCTCGCAGGCAGAAAGAGCTAGCCTGGAAAGCTGTTGCTCAGCCTCATCTTCCCATGGCACTGCTCGCACAGAGGCACAGAGACTGGGGCTGCTTGCTTGTCTTGCCCCCTCAAACTTCAAACGTAGCTTAGGTGGTCCGTGCTGTGCGCCTCCGGCAGCCCTGCTCCGAAAATGCGAACGTCTGCAGATAGCTCGCAGGCAGAAAGAGCTAGCCTGGAAAGCTGTTGCTCAACCTCATCTGACCATGGCACTGCTCGCACAGAGGCACAGAGACTGGGGCTGCTTGCTTGTCTTGTCCCCTCAAACTTCAAACGTAGCTTAGGTGGTCCGTGCCGGGCGCCTCCGGCAGCCCTGCTCCGAAAATGCGAACGTCTGCAGATAGCTCGCAGGCAGAAAGAGCTAGCCTGGAAAGCTGTTGCTCAGCCTCATCTGCCCATGGCACTGCTCGCACAGAGGCACAGAGACTGGGGCTGCTTGCTTGTCTTGTCCCCTCAAACTTCAAACGTAGCTTAGGTCGTCTGTGCCGGGCGCTTCCGGCAGCCCTGCTCCGAAAATGCGAACGTCTGCAGATAGCTCGCAGGCAGAAAGAGTTAGCCTGGAAAGCTGTTGCTCAGCCTCATCTGCCCATGGCACTGCTCGCACAGAGGCACAGAGACTGGGGCTGCTTGCTTGTCTTGTCCCCTCAAACTTCAAACGTAGCTTAGGTGGTCCGTGCCGGGCGCCTCCGGCAGCCCTGCTCCGAAAATGCGAACGTCTGCAGATAGCTCGCAGCCAGAAAGAGCTAGCCTGGAAAGCTGTTGCTCAGCCTCATCTGCCCATGGCACTGCTCGCACAGAGGCACAGAGACTGGGGCTGCTTGCTTGTCTTGCCCCCTCAAACTTCAAACGTAGCTTAGTTGGTCCGTGCCGGGCGCTTCCGGCAGCCCTGCTCCGAAAATGCGAACGTCTGCAGATAGCTCGCAGGCAGAAAGAGCTAGCCTGGAAAGCTGTTGCTCAGCCTCATCTGCCCATGGCACTGCTCGCACAGAGGCACAGAGACTGGGGCTGCTTGCTTGTCTTGTCCCCTCAAACTTCAAACGTACCTTAGGTGGTCCGTGCCGGGCGCCTCCGGCAGCCCTGCTCCGAAAATGCGAACGTCTGCAGATAGCTCGCAGGCAGAAAGAGCTAGCCTGGAAAGCTGTTGCTCAGCCTCATCTGCCCATGGCACTGCTCACACAGAGGCACAGAGACTGGGGCTACTTGCTTGTCTTGTTCCCTCAAACTTCAAACGTAGCTTAGGTGGTTCGTGCCGGGCGCCTCCGGCAGCCCTGCTCCGAAAATGCGAACGTCTGCAGATAGCTCGCAGGCAGAAAGAGCTAGCCTGGAAAGCTGTTGCTCAGCCTCATCTGCCCATGGCACTGCTCGCACAGAGGCACAGAGACTGGGGCTGCTTGCTTGTCTTGCCCCCTCAAACTTCAAACGTAGCTTAGGTGGTCCGTGCCGGGCGCCTCCGGCAGCCCTGCTCCGAAAATGCGAACGTCTGCAGATAGCTCACATCCAGAAAGAGCTAGCCTGGAAAGCTGTTGCTCAGCCTCATCTGCCCATGGCACTGCTCGCACAGAGGCACAGAGACTGGGGCTGCTTGCTTGTCTTGTCCCCTCAAACTTCAAACGTAGCTTACGTGGTCCGTGCCGGGCGCTTCCGGCAGCCCTGCTCCGAAAATGCGAACGTCTGCAGATAGCTCGCAGGCAGAAAGAGCTAGCCTGGAAAGCTGTTGCTCAGCCTCATCTGCCCATGGCACTGCTCGCACAGAGGCACAGAGACTGGGGCTGCTTGCTTGTCTTGTCCCCTCAAACTTCAAACGTAGCTTAGGTTGTCCGTGCCGGGCACCTCCGGCAGCCCTGCTCCGAAAATGCGAACGTCTGCAGATAGCTCGCAGGCAGAAAGAGGTAGCCTGGAAAGCTGTTGCTCAGCCTCATCTGCCCATGGCACTGCTCACACAGAGGCACAGAGACTGGGGCTGCTTGCTTGTCTTGTCCCCTCAAACATTAAAAGTAGCTTAGGTGGTCTGTGCCGCGCGCCTCCGGCAGTCCTGCTCCAAAAATGCGAACGTCTGCAGATAGCTCGCAGGCAGAAACAGCTAGCCTGGAAAGCTGTTGCTCAGCCTCATCTGCCCATGGCACTGCTAGCACAGAGGCACAGAGACTGGGGCTGCTTGCTTGTCTTGTCCCCTCAAACTTCAAACGTAGCTTAGTTGGTCCGTGCCGGGCGCCTCCGGCAGCCCTGCTCCGAAAATGCGAACGTCTGCAGATAGCTCACAGGCAGAAAGAGCTAGCCTGGAAAGCTGTTGCTCAGCCTCATCTTCCCATGGCACTGCTCGCACAGAGGCACAGAGACTGGGGCTGCTTGCTTGTCTTGCCCCCTCAAACTTCAAACGTAGCTTAGGTGGTCCGTGCTGTGCGCCTCCGGCAGCCCTGCTCCGAAAATGCGAACGTCTGCAGATAGCTCGCAGGCAGAAAGAGCTAGCCTGGAAAGCTGTTGCTCAGCCTCATCTGCCCATGGCACTGCTTACACAGAGGCACAGAGACTGGGGCTGCTTGCTTGTCTTGCCCCCTCAAACTTCAAACGTAGCTTAGGTGGTCTGTGCCGGGCGCCTCCGGCAGCCCTGCTCCGAAAATGCGAACGTCTGCAGATAGCTCGCAGGCAGAAAGAGCTAGCCTGGAAAGCTGTTGCTCAGCCTCATCTGCCCATGGCACTGCTCGCACAGAGGCACAGAGACTGGGGCTGCTTGCTTGTCTTGTCCCCTCAAACTTCAAACGTAGCTTAGGTGGTCCGTGCCGGGCGCTTCCGGCAGCCCTGCTCCGAAAATGCGAGCGTCTGCAGATAGCTCGCAGGCAGAAAGAGTTAGCCTGGAAAGCTGTTGCTCAGCCTCATCTGCCCATGGCACTGCTCGCACAGAGGCACAGAGACTGGGGCTGCTTGCTTGTCTTGTCCCCTCAAACTTCAAACGTAGCTTAGGTGGTCCGTGCCGGGCGCCTCCGGCAGCCCTGCTCCGAAAATGCGAACGTCTGCAGATAGCTCGCAGGCAGAAAGAGCTAGCCTGGAAAGCTGTTGCTCAGCCTCATCTGCCCATGGCACTGCTCGCACAGAGGCACAGAGACTGGGGCTGCTTGCTTGTCTTGTCCCCTCAAACTTCAAACGTAGCTTAGGTTGTCCGTGCCGGGCACCTCCGGCAGCCCTGCTCCGAAAATGCGAACGTCTGCAGATAGCTCGCAGGCAGAAAGAGCTAGCCTGGAAAGCTGTTGCTCAGCCTCATCTGCCCATGGCACTGCTCACACAGAGGCACAGAGACTGGGGCTGCTTGCTTGTCTTGTCCCCTCAAACATTAAAAGTAGCTTAGGTGGTCTGTGCCGTGCGCCTCCGGCAGTCCTGCTCCAAAAATGCGAACGTCTGCAGATAGCTCGCAGGCAGAAACAGCTAGCCTGGAAAGCTGTTGCTCAGCCTCATCTGCCCATGGCACTGCTAGCACAGAGGCACAGAGACTGGGGCTGCTTGCTTGTCTTGTCCCCTCAAACTTCAAACGTAGCTTAGTTGGTCCGTGCCGGGCGCCTCCAGCAGCCCTGCTCCGAAAATGCGAACGTCTGCAGATAGCTCGCAGGCAGAAAGAGCTAGCCTGGAAAGCTGTTACTCAGCCTCATCTTCCCATGGCACTGCTCGCACAGAGGCACAGAGACTGGGGCTGCTTGCTTGTCTTGCCCCCTCAAACTTCAAACGTAGCTTAGGTGGTCCGTGCTGTGCGCCTCCGGCAGCCCTGCTCCGAAAATGCGAACGTCTGCAGATAGCTCGCAGGCAGAAAGAGCTAGCCTGGAAAGCTGTTGCTCAGCCTCATCTGCCCATGGCACTGCTTACACAGAGGCACAGAGACTGGGGCTGCTTGCTTGTCTTGCCCCCTCAAACTTCAAACGTAGCTTAGGTGGTCTGTGCCGGGCGCCTCCGGCAGCCCTGCTCCGAAAATGCGAACGTCTGCAGATAGCTCGCAGGCAGAAAGAGCTAGCCTGGAAAGCTGTTGCTCAGCCTCATCTGCCCATGGCACTGCTCGCACAGAGGCACAGAGACTGGGGCTGCTTGCTTGTCTTGTCCCCTCAAACTTCAAACGTAGATTAGGTGGTCCGTGCCGGGCGCTTCCGGCAGCCCTGCTCCGAAAATGCGAACGTCTGCAGATAGCTCGCAGGCAGAAAGAGTTAGCCTGGAAAGCTGTTGCTCAGCCTCATCTGCCCATGGCACTGCTCGCACAGAGGCACAGAGACTGGGGCTGCTTGCTTGTCTTGTCCCCTCAAACTTCAAACGTAGCTTAGGTGGTCCGTGCCGGGCGCCTCCGGCAGCCCTGCTCCGAAAATGCGAACGTCTGCAGATAGCTCGCAGCCAGAAAGAGCTAGCCTGGAAAGCTGTTGCTCAGCCTCATCTGCCCATGGCACTGCTCGCACAGAGGCACAGAGACTGGGGCTGCTTGCTTGTCTTGTCCCCTCAAACTTCAAACGTAGCTTAGGTGGTCTGTCTCGGGCGCCTCCGGCAGCCCTGCTCCGAAAATGCGAACGTCTGCAGATTGCTCGCAGGCAGAAAGAGCTAGCCTGGAAAGCTGTTGCTCAGCCTCATCTGCCCATGGCACTGCTCGCACAGAGGCACAGAGACTGGGGCTGCTTGCTTGTCTTGTCCCCTCAAACTTCAAACGTAGCTTAGGTGGTCCGTGCCGGGCGCCTCCGGCAGCCCTGCTCCGAAAATGCGAACGTCTGCAGATAGCTCGCAGGCAGAAAGAGCTAGCCTGGAAAGCTGTTGCTCAGCCTCATCTGCCCATGGCACTGCTCGCACAGAGGCACAGAGACTGGGGCTGCTTGCTTGTCTTGCCCCCTCAAACTTCAAACGTAGCTTAGGTGGTCCGTGCTGTGCGCCTCCGGCAGCCCTGCTCCGAAAATGCGAATGTCTGCAGATAGCTCGCAGGCAGAAAGAGCTAGCCTGGAAAGCTGTTGCTCAGCCTCATCTGCCCATGGCACTGCTCGCACAGAGGCACAGAGACTGGGGCTGCTTGCTTGTCTTGTCCCCTCAAACTTCAAACGTAGCTTAGGTGGTCCGTGCCGGGCGCTTCCGGCAGCCCTGCTCCGAAAATGCGAACGTCTGCAGATAGCTCGCAGGCAGAAAGAGCTAGCCTGGAAAGCTGTTGCTCAGCCTCATCTGCCCATGGCACTGCTCGCACAGAGGCACAGAGACTGGGGCTGCTTGCTTGTCTTGTCCCCTCAAACTTCAAACGTAGCTTAGGTGGTTCGTGCCGGGCGCCTCCGGCAGCCCTGCTCCGAAAATGCGAACGTCTGCAGATAGCTCGCAGGCAGAAAGAGCTAGCCTGGAAAGCTGTTGCTCAGCCTCATCTGCCCATGGCACTGCTCGCACAGAGGCACAGAGACTGGGGCTGCTTGCTTGTCTTGTCCCCTCAAACTTCAAACGTAGCTTAGGTGGTCCGTGCCGGGCGCCTCCGGCAGCCCTGCTCCGAAAATGCGAACCTCTGCAGATAGCTCGCAGCCAGAAAGAGCTAGCCTGGAAAGCTGTTGCTCAGCCTCATCTGCCCATGGCACTGCTCGCACAGAGGCACAGAGACTGGGGCTGCTTGCTTGTCTTGTCCCCTCAAACTTCAAACGTAGCTTAGGTGGTCCGTCTCGGGCGCCTTCGGCAGCCCTGCTCTGAAAATGCGAATGTCTGCAGATAGCTCGCAGGCAGAAAGAGCTAGCCTGGAAAGCTGTTGCTCAGCCTCATCTGCCCATGGCACTGCTCGCACAGAGGCACAGAGACTGGGGCTGCTTGCTTCTCTTGCCCCCTCAAACTTCAAACGTACCTTAGGTGGTCCGTGTCGGGCGCCTCCGGCAGCCCTGCTCCGAAAATGCGAAAGTCTGCAGATAGCTCGCAGGCAGAAAGAGCTAGCCTGGAAAGCTGTTGCTCAGCCTCATCTGCCCATGGCACTGCTCGCACAGAGGCACAGAGACTGGGGCTGCTTGCTTGTCTTGTCCCCTCAAACATTAAAAGTAGCTTAGGTGGTCTGTGCCGCGCGCCTCCGGCAGTCCTGCTCCAAAAATGCGAACGTCTGCAGATAGCTCGCAGGCAGAAACAGCTAGCCTGGAAAGCTGTTGCTCAGCCTCATCTGCCCATGGCACTGCTCGCACAGAGGCACAGAGACTGGGGCTGCTTGCTTGTCTTGTCCCCTCAAACTTCAAACGTAGCTTAGGTGGTCCGTGCCGGGCGCCTCCGGCAGCCCTGCTCCGAAAATGCGAACGTCTGCAGATAGCTCGCAGCCAGAAAGAGCTAGCCTGGAAAGTTGTTGCTCAGCCTCATCTGCCCATGGCACTGCTCGCACAGAGGCACAGAGACTGGGGCTGCTTGCTTGTCTTGTCCCCTCAAACTTCAAACGTACCTTAGGTGGTCTGTCTCGGGCGCCTCCGCAGCCCTGCTCCGAAAATGCGAACGTCTGCAGATTGCTCGCAGGCAGAAAGAGCTAGCCTGGAAAGCTGTTGCTCAGCCTCATCTGCCCATGGCACTGCTCGCACAGAGACACAGAGACTGGGGCTGCTTGCTTCTCTTGCCCCCTCAAACTTCAAACGTACCTTAGGTGGTCCGTGTCGGGCGCCTCCGGCAGCCCTGCTCCGAAAATGCGAAAGTCTGCAGATAGCTCGCAGGCAGAAAGAGCTAGCCTGGAAAGCTGTTGCTCAGCCTCAACTGCCCATGGCACTGCTCGCACAGAGGCACAGAGACTGGGGCTGCTTGCTTGTCTTGTCCCCTCAAACTTCAAACGTAGCTTAGGTGGTCCGTGCCGGGCGCCTCCGGCAGCCCTGCTCCGAAAATGCGAACGTCTGCAGATAGCTCGCAGGCAGAAAGAGCTAGCCTGGAAAGCTGTTGCTCAGCCTCTTCTGCCCATGGCACTGCTCGCACAGAGGCACAGAGACTGGGGCTGCTTGCTTGTCTTGTCCCCTCAAACTTCAAACGTAGCTTAGGTGGTCTGTGCCGGGCGCCTCCGGCAGCCCTGCTCCGAAAATGCGAACGTCTGCAGATAGCTCACAGGCAGAAAGAGCTAGCCTGGAAAGCTGTTGCTCAGCCTCATCTGCCCATGGCACTGCTCGCACAGAGGCACAGAGACTGGGGCTGTTTGCTTGTCTTGTCTCCTCAAACTTCAAACGTAGCTTAGGTGGTCCGTGCTGGGTGCTTGTGGCAGCGCTTCTCCGAAAATGCGAACATCTGCAGATAGCTCACAGGCAGAAAGAGCTAGCCTGGAAAGCTGTTGCTCAGCCTCATCTGCCCATGGCACTGCTCGCACAGAGGCACAGAGACTGGGGCTGCTTGCTTGTCTTGTCCCCTCAAACTTCAAACGTAGCTTAGGTGGTCCGTGCCGGGCGCCTCCGGCAGCCCTGCTCCGAAAATGCGAACGTCTGCAGATTGCTCGCAGGCAGAAAGAGCTAGCCTGGAAAGCTGTTGCTCAGCCTCATCTGCCCATGGCACTGCTCGCACAGAGGCACAGAGACTGGGGCTGCTTGCTTGTCTTGTCCCCTCAAACTTCAAACGTAGCTTAGGTGGTCCGTGCCGGGCGCCTCCGGCAGCCCTGTTCCGAAAATGCGAACGTCTGCAGATAGCTCGCAGGCAGAAAGAGCTAGCCTGGAAAGCTGTTGCTCAGCCTCATCTGCCCATGGCACTGCTCGCACAGAGGCACAGAGACTGGGGCTGCTTGCTTGTCTTGTCCCCTCAAACTTCAAACGTAGCTTAGGTGGTCCGTCTCGGGCGCCTCCGGCAGCCCTGCTCCGAAAATGCGAACGTCTGCAGATAGCTCGCAGGCAGAAAGAGCTAGCCTGGAAAGCTGTTGCTCAGCCTCATCTGCCCATGGCACTGCTCGCACAGAGGCACAGAGACTGGGGCTGCTTGCTTGTCTTGTCCCCTCAAACTTCAAACGTAGCTTAGGTGGTCCGTGCTGTGCGCCTCCGGCAGCCCTGCTCCGAAAATGCGAACGTCTGCAGATAGCTCGCAGGCAGAAAGAGCTAACCTGGAAAGCTGTTGCTCAACCTCATCTGCCCATGGCACTGCTCGCACAGAGGCACAGAGACTGGGGCTGCTTGCTTGTCTTGTCCCCTCAAACTTCAAACGTAGCTTAGGTGGTCTGTGCCGGGCGCCTCCGGCAGCCCTGCTCCGAAAATGCGAACGTCTGCAGATAGCTCGCAGGCAGAAAGAGCTAGCCTGGAAAGCTGTTGCTCAGCCTCATCTGCCCATGGCACTGCTCGCACAGAGGCACAGAGACTGGGGCTGCTTGCTTGTCTTGTCCCCTCAAACTTCAAACGTAGCTTAGGTGGTCCGTGCCGGGCGCTTCCGGCAGCCCTGCTCCGAAAATGCGAACGTCTGCAGATAGCTCGCAGGCAGAAAGAGCTAGCCTGGAAAGCTGTTGCTCAGCCTCATCTGCCCATGGCACTGCTCGCACAGAGGCACAGAGACTGGGGCTGCTTGCTTGTCTTGCCCCCTCAAACTTCAAACGTAGCTTAGGTGGTCCGTGCCGGGCGCCTCCGGCAGCCCTGCTCCGAAAATGCGAACGTCTGCAGATAGCTCGCAGGCAGAAAGAGCTAGCCTGGAAAGCTGTTGCTCAGCCTCATCTGCCCATGGCACTGCTCGCACAGAGGCACAGAGACTGGGGCTGCTTGCTTGTCTTGTCCCCTCAAACTTCAAACGTAGCTTAGGTGGTCCGTCTCGGGCGCCTTCGGCAGCCCTGCTCCGAAAATGCGAACCTCTGCAGATAGCTCGCAGCCAGAAAGAGCTAGCCTGGAAAGCTGTTGCTCAGCCTCATCTGCCCATGGCACTGCTCGCACAGAGGCACAGAGACTGGGGCTGCTTGCTTCTCTTGCCCCCTCAAACTTCAAACGTACCTTAGGTGGTCCGTGTCGGGCGCCTCCGGCAGCCCTGCTCCGAAAATGCGAAAGTCTGCAGATAGCTCGCAGGCAGAAAGAGCTAGCCTGGAAAGCTGTTGCTCAGCCTCAACTGCCCATGGCACTGCTCGCACAGAGGCACAGAGACTGGGGCTGCTTGCTTGTCTTGTCCCCTCAAACTTCAAACGTAGCTTAGGTGGTCCGTGCCGGGCGCCTCCGGCAGCCCTGCTCCGAAAATGCGAACGTCTGCAGATAGCTCGCAGGCAGAAAGAGCTAGCCTGGAAAGCTGTTGCTCAGCCTCATCTGCCCATGGCACTGCTCGCACAGAGGCACAGAGACTGGGGCTGCTTGCTTGTCTTGTCCCCTCAAACATTAAAAGTAGCTTAGGTGGTCCGTGCCGGGCGCTTCCGGCAGCCCTGCTCCGAAAATGCGAACGTCTGCAGATAGCTCGCAGGCAGAAAGAGCTAGCCTGGAAAGCTGTTGCTCAGCCTCATCTGCCCATGGCACTGCTCGCACAGAGGCACAGAGACTGGGGCTGCTTGCTTGTCTTGTCTCCTCAAACTTCAAACGTAGCTTAGGTGGTCCGTGCTGGGTGCTTGTGGCAGCGCTTCTCCGAAAATGCGAACATCTGCAGATAGCTCACAGGCAGAAAGAGCTAGCCTGGAAAGCTGTTGCTCAGCCTCATCTGCCCATGGCACTGCTCGCACAGAGGCACAGAGACTGGGGCTGCTTGCTTGTCTTGTCCCCTCAAACTTCAAACGTAGCTTAGGTGGTCCGTGCCGGGCGCCTCCGGCAGCCCTGCTCCGAAAATGCGAACGTCTGCAGATTGCTCGCAGGCAGAAAGAGCTAGCCTGGAAAGCTGTTGCTCAGCCTCATCTGCCCATGGCACTGCTCGCACAGAGGCACAGAGACTGGGGCTGCTTGCTTGTCTTGTCCCCTCAAACTTCAAACGTAGCTTAGGTGGTCCGTGCCGGGCGCCTCCGGCAGCCCTGCTCCGAAAATGCGAACGTCTGCAGATAGCTCGCAGGCAGAAAGAGCTAGCCTGGAAAGCTGTTGCTCAGCCTCATCTGCCCATGGCACTGCTCGCACAGAGGCACAGAGACTGGGGCTGCTTGCTTGTCTTGCCCCCTCAAACTTCAAACGTAGCTTAGGTGGTCCGTGCTGTGCGCCTCCGGCAGCCCTGCTCCGAAAATGCGAACGTCTGCAGATAGCTCGCAGGCAGAAAGAGCTAACCTGGAAAGCTGTTGCTCAACCTCATCTGCCCATGGCACTGCTCGCACAGAGGCACAGAGACTGGGGCTGCTTGCTTGTCTTGTCCCCTCAAACTTCAAACGTAGCTTAGGTGGTCTGTGCCGGGCGCCTCCGGCAGCCCTGCTCCGAAAATGCGAACGTCTGCAGATAGCTCGCAGGCAGAAAGAGCTAGCCTGGAAAGCTGTTGCTCAGCCTCATCTGCCCATGGCACTGCTCGCACAGAGGCACAGAGACTGGGGCTGCTTGCTTGTCTTGTCCCCTCAAACTTCAAACGTAGCTTAGGTGGTCCGTGCCGGGCGCTTCCGGCAGCCCTGCTCCGAAAATGCGAACGTCTGCAGATAGCTCGCAGGCAGAAAGAGCTAGCCTGGAAAGCTGTTGCTCAGCCTCATCTGCCCATGGCACTGCTCGCACAGAGGCACAGAGACTGGGGCTGCTTGCTTGTCTTGTCCCCTCAAACTTCAAACGTAGCTTAGGTGGTCCGTGCCGGGCGCCTCCGGCAGCCCTGCTCCGAAAATGCGAACGTCTGCAGATAGCTCGCAGGCAGAAAGAGCTAGCCTGGAAAGCTGTTGCTCAGCCTCATCTGCCCATGGCACTGCTCGCACAGAGGCACAGAGACTGGGGCTGCTTGCTTGTCTTGTCCCCTCAAACTTCAAACGTAGCTTAGGTGGTCCGTCTCGGGCGCCTTCGGCAGCCCTGCTCCGAAAATGCGAACCTCTGCAGATAGCTCGCAGCCAGAAAGAGCTAGCCTGGAAAGCTGTTGCTCAGCCTCATCTGCCCATGGCACTGCTCGCACAGAGGCACAGAGACTGGGGCTGCTTGCTTCTCTTGCCCCCTCAAACTTCAAACGTACCTTAGGTGGTCCGTGTCGGGCGCCTCCGGCAGCCCTGCTCCGAAAATGCGAAAGTCTGCAGATAGCTCGCAGGCAGAAAGAGCTAGCCTGGAAAGCTGTTGCTCAGCCTCAACTGCCCATGGCACTGCTCGCACAGAGGCACAGAGACTGGGGCTGCTTGCTTGTCTTGTCCCCTCAAACTTCAAACGTAGCTTAGGTGGTCCGTGCCGGGCGCCTCCGGCAGCCCTGCTCCGAAAATGCGAACGTCTGCAGATAGCTCGCAGGCAGAAAGAGCTAGCCTGGAAAGCTGTTGCTCAGCCTCATCTGCCCATGGCACTGCTCGCACAGAGGCACAGAGACTGGGGCTGCTTGCTTGTCTTGTCCCCTCAAACATTAAAAGTAGCTTAGGTGGTCCGTGCTGGGCGCTTCCGGCAGCCCTGCTCCGAAAATGCGAACGTCTGCAGATAGCTCGCAGGCAGAAAGAGCTAGCCTGGAAAGCTGTTGCTCAGCCTCATCTGCCCATGGCACTGCTCGCACAGAGGCACAGAGACTGGGGCTGCTTGCTTGTCTTGTCTCCTCAAACTTCAAACGTAGCTTAGGTGGTCCGTGCTGGGTGCTTGTGGCAGCGCTTCTCCGAAAATGCGAACATCTGCAGATAGCTCGCAGGCAGAAAGAGCTAGCCTGGAAAGCTGTTGCTCAGCCTCATCTGCCCATGGCACTGCTCGCACAGAGGCACAGAGACTGGGGCTGCTTGCTTGTCTTGTCCCCTCAAACTTCAAACGTAGCTTAGGTGGTCCGTGCCGGGCGCCTCCGGCAGCCCTGCTCCGAAAATGCGAACATCTGCAGATAGCTCGCAGGCAGAAAGAGCTAGCCTGGAAAGCTGTTGCTCAGCCTCATCTGCCCATGGCACTGCTCGCACAGAGGCACAGAGACTGGGGCTGCTTGCTTGTCTTGCCCCCTCAAACTTCAAACGTAGCTTAGGTGGTCCGTGCTGGGCGCTTACGGCAGCCCTGCTCCGAAAATGCGAACGTCTGCAGAGAGCTCTCAGGCAGAAAGAGCTAGCCTGGAAAGCTGTTGCTCAGCCTCATCTGGCCATGGCACTGCTCGCACAGAGGCACAGAGACTGGGGCTGCTTGCTTGTCTTGCCCCCTCAAACTTCAAACGTAGCTTAGGTGGTCCGTGCTGGGCGCTTCCGGCAGCCCTGCTCCGAAAATGCGAACGTCTGCAGAGAGCTCGCAGGCAGAAAGAGCTAGCCTGGAAAGCTGTTGCTCAGCCTCATCTGCCCATGGCACTGCTCGCACAGAGGCACAGAGACTGGGGCTGCTTGCTTGTCTTGTCCCCTCAAACTTCAAACGTAGCTTAGGTGGTCCGTGCCGGCTGCCTCCGGCAGCCCTGCTCCGAAAATGCGAACGTCTGCAGATAGCTCGCAGGCAGAAAGAGCTAGCCTGGAAAGCTGTTGCTCAGCCTCATCTGCCCATGGCACTGCTCGCACAGAGGCACAGAGACTGGGGCTGCTTGCTTGTCTTGTCCCCTCAAACTTCAAACGTAGCTTAGGTGGTCCGTGCCAGGCGCCTCCGGCAGCCCTGCTCCGAACATGCGAACATATGCAGATAGCTCGCAGGCAGAAAGAGCTAGCCTGGAAAGCTGTTGCTCAGCCTCATCTGCCCATGGCACTGCTCGCACAGAGGCACAGAGACTGGGGCTGCTTGCTTGTCTTGTCCCCTCAAACTTCAAACGTAGCTTAGGTGGTCTGTGCTGGGCGCCTCCGGCAGCCCTGCTCCGAAAATGCGAACGTCTGCAGATAGCTCGCAGGCAGAAAGAGCTAGCCTGGAAAGCTGTTGCTCAGCCTCATCTGCCCATGGCACTGCTAGCACAGAGGCACAGAGACTGGGGCTGCTTCCTTGTCTTGTCCACTCAAACTTCAAACGTAGCTTAGGTGGTCTGTGCTGGGCGCCTACGGCAGCCCTGCTCTGAAAATGCGAACGTCTGCAGATAGCTCGCAGGCAGAAAGAGCTAGCCTGGAAAGCTGTTGCTCAGCCTCATCTGGCCATGGCACTGCTCGCACAGAGGCACAGAGACTGGGGCTGCTTGCTTGTCTTGCCCCCTCAAACTTCAAACGTAGCTTAGGTGGTCCGTCTCGTGAGCCTCCGGCAGCCCTGCTCCGAACATGCGAACGTCTGCAGATAGCTCGCAGGCAGAAAGAGCTAGCCTGGAAAGCTGTTGCTCAGCCTCATCTCCCATGGCACTGCTCGCACAGAGGCACAGAGACTGGGGCTGCTTGCTTGTCTTGTCCCCTCAAACTTCAAACGTAGCTTAGGTGGTCTGTGCTGGGCGCCTCCGGCAGCCCTGCTCCGAAAATGCGAACGTCTGCAGATAGCTCGCAGGCAGAAAGAGCTAGCCTGGAAAGCTGTTCCTCAGCCTCATCTGCCCATGGCACTGCTCGCACAGAGGCACAGAGACTGGGGCTGCTTGCTTGTCTTGTCCCCTCAAACTTGAAAAGTAGCTTAGGTGGTCTGTGCCGGGCGCCTCCGGCAGCCCTGCTCCGAAAATGCGAACGTCTGCAGATAGCTCGCAGGCAGAAAGAGCTAGCCTGGAAAGCTGTTGCTCAGCCTCATCTGCCCATGGCACTGCTCGCACAGAGGCACAGAGACTGGGGCTGCTTGCTTGTCTTGTCCCCTCAAACTTCAAACGTAGCTTAGGTGGTCCGTGCCGGGCGCCTCCGGCAGCCCTGCTCCGAAAATGCGAACGTCTGCAGATAGCTCGCAGGCAGAAAGAGCTAGCCTGGAAAGCTGTTGCTCAGCCTCATCTGCCCATGGCACTGCTCGCACAGAGGCACAGAGACTGGGGCTGCTTGCTTGTCTTGTCCCCTCAAACATTAAAAGTAGCTTAGGTGGTCCGTGCTGGGCGCTTCCGGCAGCCCTGCTCCGAAAATGCGAACGTCTGCAGATAGCTCGCAGGCAGAAAGAGCTAGCCTGGAAAGCTGTTGCTCAGCCTCATCTGCCCATGGCACTGCTCGCACAGAGGCACAGAGACTGGGGCTGCTTGCTTGTCTTGTCTCCTCAAACTTCAAACGTAGCTTAGGTGGTCCGTGCTGGGTGCTTGTGGCAGCGCTTCTCCGAAAATGCGAACATCTGCAGATAGCTCGCAGGCAGAAAGAGCTAGCCTGGAAAGCTGTTGCTCAGCCTCATCTGCCCATGGCACTGCTCGCACAGAGGCACAGAGACTGGGGCTGCTTGCTTGTCTTGTCCCCTCAAACTTCAAACGTAGCTTAGGTGGTCCGTGCCGGGCGCCTCCGGCAGCCCTGCTCCGAAAATGCGAACATCTGCAGATAGCTCGCAGGCAGAAAGAGCTAGCCTGGAAAGCTGTTGCTCAGCCTCATCTGCCCATGGCACTGCTCGCACAGAGGCACAGAGACTGGGGCTGCTTGCTTGTCTTGCCCCCTCAAACTTCAAACGTAGCTTAGGTGGTCCGTGCTGGGCGCTTACGGCAGCCCTGCTCCGAAAATGCGAACGTCTGCAGAGAGCTCTCAGGCAGAAAGAGCTAGCCTGGAAAGCTGTTGCTCAGCCTCATCTGGCCATGGCACTGCTCGCACAGAGGCACAGAGACTGGGGCTGCTTGCTTGTCTTGCCCCCTCAAACTTCAAACGTAGCTTAGGTGGTCCGTGCTGGGCGCTTCCGGCAGCCCTGCTCCGAAAATGCGAACGTCTGCAGAGAGCTCGCAGGCAGAAAGAGCTAGCCTGGAAAGCTGTTGCTCAGCCTCATCTGCCCATGGCACTGCTCGCACAGAGGCACAGAGACTGGGGCTGCTTGCTTGTCTTGTCCCCTCAAACTTCAAACGTAGCTTAGGTGGTCCGTGCCGGCTGCCTCCGGCAGCCCTGCTCCGAAAATGCGAACGTCTGCAGATAGCTCGCAGGCAGAAAGAGCTAGCCTGGAAAGCTGTTGCTCAGCCTCATCTGCCCATGGCACTGCTCGCACAGAGGCACAGAGACTGGGGCTGCTTGCTTGTCTTGTCCCCTCAAACTTCAAACGTAGCTTAGGTGGTCCGTGCCAGGCGCCTCCGGCAGCCCTGCTCCGAACATGCGAACATATGCAGATAGCTCGCAGGCAGAAAGAGCTAGCCTGGAAAGCTGTTGCTCAGCCTCATCTGCCCATGGCACTGCTCGCACAGAGGCACAGAGACTGGGGCTGCTTGCTTGTCTTGTCCCCTCAAACTTCAAACGTAGCTTAGGTGGTCTGTGCTGGGCGCCTCCGGCAGCCCTGCTCCGAAAATGCGAACGTCTGCAGATAGCTCGCAGGCAGAAAGAGCTAGCCTGGAAAGCTGTTGCTCAGCCTCATCTGCCCATGGCACTGCTAGCACAGAGGCACAGAGACTGGGGCTGCTTCCTTGTCTTGTCCACTCAAACTTCAAACGTAGCTTAGGTGGTCTGTGCTGGGCGCCTACGGCAGCCCTGCTCTGAAAATGCGAACGTCTGCAGATAGCTCGCAGGCAGAAAGAGCTAGCCTGGAAAGCTGTTGCTCAGCCTCATCTGGCCATGGCACTGCTCGCACAGAGGCACAGAGACTGGGGCTGCTTGCTTGTCTTGCCCCCTCAAACTTCAAACGTAGCTTAGGTGGTCCGTCTCGTGAGCCTCCGGCAGCCCTGCTCCGAACATGCGAACGTCTGCAGATAGCTCGCAGGCAGAAAGAGCTAGCCTGGAAAGCTGTTGCTCAGCCTCATCTCCCATGGCACTGCTCGCACAGAGGCACAGAGACTGGGGCTGCTTGCTTGTCTTGTCCCCTCAAACTTCAAACGTAGCTTAGGTGGTCTGTGCTGGGCGCCTCCGGCAGCCCTGCTCCGAAAATGCGAACGTCTGCAGATAGCTCGCAGGCAGAAAGAGCTAGCCTGGAAAGCTGTTCCTCAGCCTCATCTGCCCATGGCACTGCTCGCACAGAGGCACAGAGACTGGGGCTGCTTGCTTGTCTTGTCCCCTCAAACTTGAAAAGTAGCTTAGGTGGTCTGTGCCGGGCGCCTCCGGCAGCCCTGCTCCGAAAATGCGAACGTCTGCAGATAGCTCGCAGGCAGAAAGAGCTAGCCTGGAAAGCTGTTGCTCAGCCTCATCTGCCCATGGCACTGCTCGCACAGAGGCACAGAGACTGGGGCTGCTTGCTTGTCTTGTCCCCTCAAACTTCAAACGTAGCTTAGGTGGTCCGTGCTGGGTGCCTCCGGCAGACCTGCTCCGAAAATGCGAACGTCTGCAGATAGCTCGCAGGCAGAAAGAGCTAGCCTGGAAAGCTGTTGCTCAGCCTCATCTGGCCATGGCACTCCTCGCACAGAGGCACAGAGACTGGGGCTGCTTGCTTGTCTTGTCCCCTCAAACTTCAAACGTAGCTTAGGTCGTCCGTGCCGGGCTCCTCCGGCAGCCCTGCTCCGAAAATGCGAACGTCTGCAGATAGCTCGCAGGCAGAAAGAGCTAGCCTGGAAAGCTGTTGCTCAGCCTCATCTGCCCATGGCACTGCTCGCACAGAGGCACAGAGACTGGGGCTGCTTGCTTGTCTTGCCCCCTCAAACTTCAAACGTAGCTTAGGTGGTCTGTGCTGGGCGCCTCCGGCAGCCCTGCTCCGAAAATGCGAACGTCTGCAGATAGCTCGCAGGCAGAAAGAGCTAGCCTGGAAAGCTGTTGCTCAGCCTCATCTGCCCATGGCACTGCTCGCACAGAGGCACAGAGACTGGGGCTGCTTGCTTGTCTTGTCCCCTCAAACTTGAAATGTAGCTTAGGTGGTCCGTGCAGGGTGCATCCGGCAGCCCTGCTCCGAAAATGCGAACGTCTGCAGATAGCTCGCAGGCAGAAAGAGCTAGCCTGGAAAGCTGTTGCTCAGCCTCATCTGCCCATGGCACTGCTCGCACAGAGGCACAGAGACTGGGGCTGCTTGCTTGTCTTGTCCCCTCAAACTTCAAACGTAGCTTAGGTGGTCTGTGCTGGGCGCCTCCGGCAGCCCTGCTCTGAAAATGCGAACGTCTGCAGATAGCTCGCAGGCAGAAAGAGCTAGCCTGGAAAGCTGTTGCTCAGCCTCATCTGCCCATGGCACTGCTCGCACAGAGGCACAGAGACTGGGGCTGCTTGCTTGTCTTGTCCCCTCAAACTTCAAACGTAGCTTAGGTGGTCCGTGCCGGGCGCCTCCGGCAGCCCTGCTCCGAAAATGCGAACGTCTGCAGATAGCTCGCAGGCAGAAAGAGCTAGCCTGGAAAGCTGTTGCTCAGCCTCATCTGCCCATGGCACTGCTCGCACAGAGGCACAGAGACTGGGGCTGCTTGCTTGTCTTGCCCCCTCAAACTTCAAACGTAGCTTAAGTGGTCTGTGCCGGGCGCCTCCGGCAGCCCTGCTCCGAAAATGCGAACGTCTGCAGATAGCTCGCAGGCAGAAAGAGCTAGCCTGGAAAGCTGTTGCTCAGCCTCATCTGCCCATGGCACTGCTCGCAAAGAGGCACAGAGACTGGGGCTGCTTGCTTGTCTTGCCCCCTCAAACTTCAAACATATCTTAGGTGGTCCGTGCCGGGTGCTTGCGGCAGCGCTTCTAAGAAAATGCGAACATCTGCAGATAGCTCGCAGGTAGAAAGAGCTAGCCTGGAAAACTGTTGCTCAGCCTCATCTGCCCATGGCACTGCTCGCACAGAGGCACAGAGACTGGGGCTGCTTGCTTGTCTTGTCCCCTCAAACTTCAAACGTAGCTTACGTGGTCTGTGCCGGGCGCCTCCGGCAGCCCTGCTCCGAAAATGCGAACGTCTGCAGATAGCTCGCAGGCAGAAAGAGCTAGCCTGGAAAGCTGTTGCTCAGCCTCATCTGCCCATGGCACTGCTTGCACAGAGGCACAGAGACTGGGGCTGCTTGCTTGTCTTGCCCCCTCAAACTTCAAACGTAGCTTAGGTGGTCCGTGCCGGGCGCCTCTGGCAGCCCTGCTCCGAAAATGCAAACGTCTCCAGATAGCTCACAGGCAGAAAGAGCTAGCCTGGAAAGCTGTTGCTCAGCCTCATCCGCCCATGGCACTGCTCGCACAGAGGCACAGAGACTGGGGCTGCTTGCTTGTCTTGTCCCCTCAGACTTCAAACGTAGCTTAGGTGGTCTGTGCCGGGCACCTCCGGCAGCCCTGCTCCGAAAATGCGAACGTCTGCAGATAGCTCGCAGGCAGAAAGAGCTAGCCTGGAAAGCTGTTGCTCAGCCTCTTCTGCCCATGGCACTGCTCGCACAGAGGCACAGAGACTGGGGCTGCTTGCTTGTCTTGTCCCCTCAAACTTCAAACGTAGCTTAGGTGGTCTGTGCCGGGCGCCTCCGGCAGCCCTGCTCCGAAAATGCGAACCTCTGCAGATAGCTCGCAGGCAGAAAGAGCTAGCCTGGAAAGCTGTTGCTCAGCCTCATCTGCCCATGGCACTGCTCGCACAGAGGCACAGAGACTGGGGCTGCTTGCTTGTCTTGTCTCCTCAAACTTCAAACGTAGCTTAGGTGGTCCGTGCTGGGTGCTTGTGGCAGCGCTTCTCCGAAAATGCGAACATCTGCAGATAGCTCACAGGCAGAAAGAGCTAGCCTGGAAAGCTGTTGCTCAGCCTCATCTGCCCATGGCACTGCTCGCACAGAGGCACAGAGACTGGGGCTGCTTGCTTGTCTTGCCCCCTCATACTTCAAACGTAGCTTAGGTGGTTCGTGCCGGGCGCTTCCATCAGTCCTGCTCCGAAAACGCGAACGTCTGCAGGTAGCTCGCAGGCAGAAAGAGCTAGCCTGGAAAGCTGTTGCTCAGCCTCATCTGCCCATGGCACTGCTCGCACAGAGGCACAGAGACTGGGGCTGCTTGCTTGTCTTGCCCCCTCAAACTTCAAACGTAGCTTAAGTGGTCTGTGCCGGGCGCCTCCGGCAGCCCTGCTCCGAAAATGCGAACGTCTGCAGATAGCTCGCAGGCAGAAAGAGCTAGCCTGGAAAGCTGTTGCTCAGCCTCATCTGCCCATGGCACTGCTCGCACAGAGGCACAGAGACTGGGGCTGCTTGCTTGTCTTGCCCCCTCAAACTTCAAACATATCTTAGGTGGTCCGTGCCGGGTGCTTGCGGCAGCTCTTCTAAGAAAATGCGAACATCTGCAGATAGCTCGCAGGTAGAAAGAGCTAGCTTGGAAAACTGTTGCTCAACCTCATCTGCCCATGGCACTGCTCGCACAGAGGCACAGAGACTGGGGCTGCTTGCTTGTCTTGTCCCCTCAAACTTCAAACGTAGCTTACGTGGTCTGTGCCGGGCGCCTCCGGCAGCCCTGCTCCGAAAATGCGAACGTCTGCAGATAGCTCGCAGGCAGAAAGAGCTAGCCTGGAAAGCTGTTGCTCAGCCTCATCTGCCCATGGCACTGCTTACACAGAGGCACAGAGACTGGGGCTGCTTGCTTGTCTTGCCCCCTCAAACTTCAGACATATCTTAGGTGGTCCGTGACTGGTGCTTGCGGCAGCGCTTCTAAGAAAATGCGAACATCTGCAGATAGCTCGCAGGCAGAAAGAGCTAGCTTGGAAAACTGTTGCTCAGCCTCATCTGCCCATGGCACTGCTCGCACAGAGGCACAGAGACTGGGGCTGCTTGCTTGTCTTGTCCCCTCAAACTTCAAACGTAGCTTAGGTGGTCCGTGCCGGGCGCCTCCGGCAGCCCTACTCCGAAAATGCGAACGTCTGCAGATAGCTCGCAGGCAGAAAGAGCTAGCCTGGAAAGCTGTTGCTCAGCCTCATCTGCCCATGGCACTGCTCGCACAGAGGCACAGAGGCTGGGGCTGCTTGCTTGTCTTGCCCCCTCAAACTTCAAACGTAGCTTAGGTGGTTCGTGCCGGGCGCTTCCGTCAGTCCTGCTTTGAAAATGCGAACGTCTGCAGATAGCTCGCAGGCAGAAAGAGCTATCCTGGAAAGCTGTTGCTCAGCCTCATCTGCCCATGGCACTGCTCGCACAGAGGCACAGAGACTGGGGCTGCTTGCTTGTCTTGTCCCCTCAAACTTCAAACGTAGCTTAGGTGGTCTGTGCCGGGCGCCTCCGGCAGCCCTGCTCCGAAAATGCGAACGTCTGCAGATAGCTCACAGGCAGAAAGAGCTAGCCTGGAAAGCTGTTGCTCAGCCTCTTCTGCCCATGGCACTGCTCGCACAGAGGCACAGAGACTGGGGCTGCTTGCTTGTCTTGTCCCCTCAAACTTCAAACGTAGCTTAGGTGGTCTGTGCCGGGCGCCTCCGGCAGCCCTGCTCCGAAAATGCGAACATCTGCAGATAGCTCACAGGCAGAAAGAGCTAGCCTGGAAAGCTGTTGCTCAGCCTCATCTGCCCATGGCACTGCTCGCACAGAGGCACAGAGACTGGGGCTGCTTGCTTGTCTTGTCTCCTCAAACTTCAAACGTAGCTTAGGTGATCCGTGCTGGGTGCTTGTGGCAATGCTTCTCCGAAAATGCGAACATCTGCAGATAGCTCACAGGCAGAAAGAGCTAGCCTGGAAAGCTGTTGCTCAGCCTCATCTGCCCATGGCACTGCTCGCACAGAGGCACAGAGACTGGGGCTGCTTGCTTGTCTTGCCCCCTCAAACTTCAAACGTAGCTTAGGTGGTTCGTGCCGGGCGCTTCCATCAGTCCTGCTCCGAAAACGCGAACGTCTGCAGGTAGCTCGCAGGCAGAAAGAGCTAGCCTGGAAAGCTGTTGCTCAGCCTCATCTGCCCATGGCACTGCTTACACAGAGGCACAGAGACTGGGGCTGCTTGCTTGTCTTGTCCCCTCAAACTTCAAACGTAGCTTAGGTGGTCCGTGCCGGGCGCCTCCGGCAGCCCTGCTCCGAAAATGCGAACGTCTGCAGATAGCTCGCAGGCAGAAAGAGCTAGCCTGGAAAGCTGTTGCTCAGCCTCATCTGCCCATGACACTGCTCGCACAGAGGCACAGAGACTGGGGCTGCTTGCTTGTCTTGCCCCCTCAAACTTCAAACGTAGCTTAAGTGGTCTGTGCCGGGCGCCTCCGGCAGCCCTGCTCCGAAAATGCGAACGTCTGCAGATAGCTCGCAGGCAGAAAGAGCTAGCCTGGAAAGCTGTTGCTCAGCCTCATCTGCCCATGGCACTGCTCGCACAGAGGCACAGAGACTGGGGCTGCTTGCTTGTCTTGCCCCCTCAAACTTCAAACATATCTTAGGTGGTCTGTGCCGGGTGCTTGCGGCAGCGCTTCTAAGAAAATGCGAACATCTGCAGACAGCACGCAGGTAGAAAGAGCTAGCTTGGAAAACTGTTGCTCAGCCTCATCTGCCCATGGCACTGCTCGCACAGAGGCACAGAGACTGGGGCTGCTTGCTTGTCTTGTCCCCTCAAACTTCAAACGTAGCTTACGTGGTCTGTGCCGGGCGCCTCCGGCAGCCCTGCTCCGAAAATGCGAACGTCTGCAGATAGCTCGCAGGCAGAAAGAGCTAGCCTGGAAAGCTGTTGCTCAGCCTCATCTGCCCATGGCACTGCTTGCACAGAGGCACAGAGACTGGGGCTGCTTGCTTGTCTTGCCCCCTCAAACTTCAAACGTAGCTTAGGTGGTCCGTGCCGGGCGCCTCTGGCAGCCCTGCTCCGAAAATGCGAACGTCTGCAGATAGCTCGCAGGCAGAAAGAGCTAGCCTGGAAAGCTGTTGCTCAGCCTCATCTACCCATGGCACTGCTCGCACAGAGGCACAGAGACTGGGGCTGCTTGCTTGTCTTGTCCCCTCAGACTTCAAACGTAGCTTAGGTGGTCTGTGCCGGGCACCTCCGGCAGCCCTGCTCCGAAAATGCGAACGTCTGCAGATAGCTCACAGGCAGAAAGAGCTAGCCTGGAAAGCTGTTGCTCAGCCTCTTCTGCCCATGGCACTGCTCGCACAGAGGCACAGAGACTGGGGCTGCTTGCTTGTCTTGTCCCCTCAAACTTCAAACGTAGCTTAGGTGGTCTGTGCCGGGCGCCTCCGGCAGCCCTGCTCCGAAAATGCGAACGTCTGCAGATAGCTCACAGGCAGAAAGAGCTAGCCTGGAAAGCTGTTGCTCAGCCTCATCTGCCCATGGCACTGCTCGCACAGAGGTACAGAGACTGGGGCTGCTTGCTTGTCTTGTCCCCTCAAACTTCAAACGTAGCTTAGGTGGTCCGTGCCGGGTGCTTCCGGCAGCCCTGCTCCGAAAATGCGAACGTCTGCAGATAGCTCGCAGGCAGAAAGAGCTAGCCTGGAAAGCTGTTGCTCAGCCTCATCTGCCCATGGCACTGCTCGCACAGAGGCACAGAGACTGGGGCTGCTTGCTTGTCTTGCCCCCTCATACTTCAAACGTAGCTTAGGTGGTTCGTGCCGGGCGCTTCCATCAGTCCTGCTCCGAAAACGCGAACGTCTGCAGGTAGCTCGCAGGCAGAAAGAGCTAGCCTGGAAAGCTGTTGCTCAGCCTCATCTGCCCATGGCACTGCTTACACAGAGGCACAGAGACTGGGGCTGCTTGCTTGTCTTGTCCCCTCAAACTTCAAACGTAGCTTAGGTGGTCCGTGCCGGGCGCCTCCGGCAGCCCTGCTCCGAAAATGCGAACGTCTGCAGATAGCTCGCAGGCAGAAAGAGCTAGCCTGGAAAGCTGTTGCTCAGCCTCATCTGCCCATGGCACTGCTCGCACAGAGGCACAGAGACTGGGGCTGCTTGCTTGTCTTGTCCCCTCAAACTTCAAACGTAGCTTAGGTGGTCCGTCTCGGGCGCCTCCGGCAGCCCTGCTCCGAAAATGCGAACGTCTGCAGATAGCTCGCAGGCAGAAAGAGCTAGCCTGGAAAGCTGTTGCTCAGCCTCATCTGCCCATGGCACTGCTCGCACAGAGGCACAGAGACTGGGGCTGCTTGCTTGTCTTGCCCCCTCAAACTTCAAACATATCTTAGGTGGTCCGTGCCGGGTGCTTGCGGCAGCGCTTCTAAGAAAATGCGAACATCTGCAGATAGCTCGCAGGTAGAAAGAGCTAGCTTGGAAAACTGTTGCTCAGCCTCATCTGCCCATGGCACTGCTCGCACAGAGGCACAGAGACTGGGGCTGCTTGCTTGTCTTGTCCCCTCAAACTTCAAACGTAGCTTACGTGGTCTGTGCCGGGCGCCTCCGGCAGCCCTGCTCCGAAAATGCGAACGTCTGCAGATAGCTCGCAGGCAGAAAGAGCTAGCCTGGAAAGCTGTTGCTCAGCCTCATCTGCCCATGGCACTGCTTACACAGAGGCACAGAGACTGGGGCTGCTTGCTTGTCTTGCCCCCTCAAACTTCAGACATATCTTAGGTGGTCCGTGACGGGTGATTGCGGCAGCGCTTCTAAGAAAATGCGAACATCTGCAGATAGCTCGCAGGCAGAAAGAGCTAGCTTGGAAAACTGTTGCTCAGCCTCATCTGCCCATGGCACTGCTCGCACAGAGGCACAGAGACTGGGGCTGCTTGCTTGTGTTGTCCCCTCAAACTTCAAACGTAGCTTAGGTGGTCCGTGCCGGGCGCCTCCAGCAGCCCTACTCCGAAAATGCGAACGTCTGCAGATAGCTCGCAGGCAGAAAGAGCTAGCCTGGAAAGCTGTTGCTCAGCCTCATCTGCCCATGGCACTGCTTACACAGAGGCACAGAGACTGGGGCTGCTTGCTTGTCTTGCCCCCTCAAACTTCAGACATATCTTAGGTGGTCCGTGACGGGTGATTGCGGCAGCGCTTCTAAGAAAATGCGAACATCTGCAGATAGCTCGCAGGCAGAAAGAGCTAGCTTGGAAAACTGTTGCTCAGCCTCATCTGCCCATGGCACTGCTCGCACAGAGGCACAGAGACTGGGGCTGCTTGCTTGTGTTGTCCCCTCAAACTTCAAACGTAGCTTAGGTGGTCCGTGCCGGGCGCCTCCAGCAGCCCTACTCCGAAAATGCGAACGTCTGCAGATAGCTCGCAGGCAGAAAGAGCTAGCCTGGAAAGCTGTTGCTCAGCCTCATCTGCCCATGGCACTGCTCGCACAGAGGCACAGAGGCTGGGGCTGCTTGCTTGTCTTGTCCCCTCAGACTTCAAACGTAGCTTAGGTGGTCTGTGCCGGGCACCTCCGGCAGCCCTGCTCCGAAAATGCGAACGTCTGCAGATAGCTCACAGGCAGAAAGAGCTAGCCTGGAAAGCTGTTGCTCAGCCTCTTCTGCCCATGGCACTGCTCGCACAGAGGCACAGAGACTGGGGCTGCTTGCTTGTCTTGTCCCCTCAAACTTCAAACGTAGCTTAGGTGGTCCGTGCCGGGCGCCTCCGGCAGTCCTGCTCAGAAAATGCGAACGTCTGCAGGTAGCTCGCAGGCAGAAAGAGCTAGCCTGGAAAGCTGTTGCTCAGCCTCATCTGCCCATGGCACTGCTCGCACAGAGGCACAGAGACTGGGGCTGCTTGCTTGTCTTGTCCCCTCAAACTTCAAACGTAGCTTAGGTGGTCTGTGCCGGGCGCCTCTGGCAGCGCTTCTCCGAAAATGCGAACATCTGCAGATAGCTCACAGGCAGAAAGAGCTAGCCTGGAAAGCTGTTGCTCAGCCTCATCTGCCCATGGCACTGCTCGCACAGAGGCACAGAGACTGGGGCTGCTTGCTTGTCTTGCCCCCTCAAACTTCAAACGTAGCTTAGGTGGTCCGTGCCGGGCGCTTCCATCAGTCCTGCTCCGAAAACGCGAACGTCTGCAGATAGCTCGCAGGCAGAAAGAGCTAGCCTGGAAAGCTGTTGCTCAGCCTCATCTGCCCATGGCACTGCTCACACAGAGGCACAGAGACTGGGGCTGCTTGCTTGTCTTGTCCCCTCAAACTTCAAACATAGCTTAGGTGGTCCGTGCCGGGCGCCTCCGGCAGCCCTGCTCCGAAAATGCGAACGTCTGCAGATAGCTCGCAGGCAGAAAGAGCTAGCCTGGAAAGCTGTTGCTCAGCCTCATCTGCCCATGGCACTGCTCGCACAGAGGCACAGAGACTGGGGCTGCTTGCTTGTCTTGCCCCCTCAAACTTCAAACGTAGCTTAAGTGGTCTGTGCCGGGAGCCTCCGGCAGCCCTGCTCCGAAAATGCGAACGTCTGCAGATAGCTCGCAGGCAGAAAGAGCTAGCCTGGAAAGCTGTTGCTCAGCCTCATCTGCCCATGGCACTGCTCGCACAGAGGCACAGAGACTGGGGCTGCTTGCTTGTCTTGCCCCCTCAAACTTCAAACGTAGCTTAAGTGGTCTGTGCCGGGCGCCTCCGGCAGCCCTGCTCCGAAAATGCGAACGTCTGCAGATAGCTCGCAGGCAGAAAGAGCTAGCCTGGAAAGCTGTTGCTCAGCCTCATCTGCCCATGGCACTGCTCGCACAGAGGCACAGAGACTGGGGCTGCTTGCTTGTCTTGCCCCCTCAAACTTCAAACATATCTTAGGTGGTCCGTGCCGGGTGCTTGCGGCAGCGCTTCTAAGAAAATGCGAACATCTGCAGATAGCTCGCAGGTAGAAAGAGCTAGCTTGGAAAACTGTTGCTCAGCCTCATCTGCCCATGGCACTGCTCGCACAGAGGCACAGAGACTGGGGCTGCTTGCTTGTCTTGTCCCCTCAAACTTCAAACGTAGCTTACGTGGTCTGTGCCGGGCGCCTCCGGCAGCCCTGCTCCGAAAATGCGAACGTCTGCAGATAGCTCGCAGGCAGAAAGAGCTAGCCTGGAAAGCTGTTGCTCAGCCTCATCTGCCCATGGCACTGCTTACACAGAGGCACAGAGACTGGGGCTGCTTGCTTGTCTTGCCCCCTCAAACTTCAGACATATCTTAGGTGGTCCGTGACGGGTGATTGCGGCAGCGCTTCTAAGAAAATGCGAACATCTGCAGATAGCTCGCAGGCAGAAAGAGCTAGCTTGGAAAACTGTTGCTCAGCCTCATCTGCCCATGGCACTGCTCGCACAGAGGCACAGAGACTGGGGCTGCTTGCTTGTCTTGTCCCCTCAAACTTCAAACGTAGCTTAGGTGGTCCGTGCCGGGCGCCTCCAGCAGCCCTACTCCGAAAATGCGAACGTCTGCAGATAGCTCGCAGGCAGAAAGAGCTAGCCTGGAAAGCTGTTGCTCAGCCTCATCTGCCCATGGCACTGCTCGCACAGAGGCACAGAGGCTGGGGCTGCTTGCTTGTCTTGCCCCCTCAAACTTCAAACGTAGCTTAGGTGGTTCGTGCCGGGCGCTTCCGTCAGTCCTGCTTTGAAAATGCGAACGTCTGCAGATAGCTCGCAGGCAGAAAGAGCTAGCCTGGAAAGCTGTTGCTCAGCCTCATCTGCCCATGGCACTGCTCGCACAGAGGCACAGAGACTGGGGCTGCTTGCTTGTCTTGTCCCCTCAAACTTCAAACGTAGCTTAGGTGGTCCGTGCCGGGCGCCTCCGGCAGTCCTGCTCAGAAAATGCGAACGTCTGCAGATAGCTCGCAGGCAGAAAGAGCTAGCCTGGAAAGCTGTTGCTCAGCCTCATCTGCCCATGGCACTGCTCGCACAGAGGCACAGAGACTGGGGCTGCTTGCTTGTCTTGTCCCCTCAAACTTCAAACGTAGCTTAGGTGGTCTGTGCCGGGCGCCTCTGGCAGCCCTGCTCCGAAAATGCAAACGTCTCCAGATAGCTCGCAGGCAGAAAGAGCTAGCCTGGAAAGCTGTTGCTCAGGCTCATCTACCCATGGCACTGCTCGCACAGAGGCACAGAGACTGGGGCTGCTTGCTTGTCTTGTCCCCTCAAACTTCAAACGTAGCTTAGGTGGTCTGTGCCGGGCGCCTCCGGCAGCCCTGCTCCGAAAATGCGAACGTCTGCAGATAGCTCACAGGCAGAAAGAGCTAGCCTGGAAAGCTGTTGCTCAGCCTCTTCTGCCCATGGCACTGCTCGCACAGAGGCACAGACACCGGGGCTGCTTGCTTGTCTTGTCCCCTCAAACTTCAAACGTAGCTTAGGTGGTCTGTGCCGGGCGCCTCCGGCAGCCCTGCTCCGAAAATGCGAACGTCTGCAGATAGCTCACAGGCAGAAAGAGCTAGCCTGGAAAGCTGTTGCTCAGCCTCATCTGCCCATGGCACTGCTCGCACAGAGGCACAGAGACTGGGGCTGCTTGCTTGTCTTGTCTCCTCAAACTTCAAACGTAGCTTAGGTGGTCCGTGCTGGGTGCTTGTGGCAGCGCTTCTCCGAAAATGCGAACATCTGCAGATAGCTCACAGGCAGAAAGAGCTAGCCTGGAAAGCTGTTGCTCAGCCTCATCTGCCCATGGCACTGCTCGCACAGAGGCACAGAGACTGGGGCTGCTTGCTTGTCTTGCCCCCTCAAACTTCAAACGTAGCTTAGGTGGTCCGTGCCGGGCGCTTCCATCAGTCCTGCTCCGAAAACGCGAACGTCTGCAGATAGCTCGCAGGCAGAAAGAGCTAGCCTGGAAAGCTGTTGCTCAGCCTCATCTGCCCATGGCACTGCTCACACAGAGGCACAGAGACTGGGGCTGCTTGCTTGTCTTGTCCCCTCAAACTTCAAACATAGCTTAGGTGGTCCGTGCCGGGCGCCTCCGGCAGCCCTGCTCCGAAAATGCGAACGTCTGCAGATAGCTCGCAGGCAGAAAGAGCTAGCCTGGAAAGCTGTTGCTCAGCCTCATCTGCCCATGGCACTGCTCGCACAGAGGCACAGAGACTGGGGCTGCTTGCTTGTCTTGCCCCCTCAAACTTCAAACGTAACTTAAGTGGTCTGTGCCGGGAGCCTCCGGCAGCCCTGCTCCGAAAATGCGAACGTCTGCAGATAGCTCGCAGGCAGAAAGAGCTAGCCTGGAAAGCTGTTGCTCAGCCTCATCTGCCCATGGCACTGCTCGCACAGAGGCACAGAGACTGGGGCTGCTTGCTTGTCTTGCCCCCTCAAACTTCAAACGTAGCTTAAGTGGTCTGTGCCGGGCGCCTCCGGCAGCCCTGCTCCGAAAATGCGAACGTCTGCAGATAGCTCGCAGGCAGAAAGAGCTAGCCTGGAAAGCTGTTGCTCAGCCTCATCTGCCCATGGCACTGCTTACACAGAGGCACAGAGACTGGGGCTGCTTGCTTGTCTTGCCCCCTGAAACTTCAAACATATCTTAGGTGGTCCGTGCCGGGTGCTTGCGGCAGCGCTTCTAAGAAAATGCGAACATCTGCAGATAGCTCGCAGGCAGAAAGAGCTAGCTTGGAAAACTGTTGCTCAGCCTCATCTGCCCATGGCACTGCTCGCACAGAGGCACAGAGACTGGGGCTGCTTGCTTGTCTTGTCCCCTCAAACTTCAAACGTAGCTTAGGTGGTCCGTGCCGGGCGCCTCCGGCAGTCCTGCTCAGAAAATGCAAACGTCTGCAGATAGCTCGCAGGCAGAAAGAGCTAGCCTGGAAAGCTGTTGCTCAGCCTCATCTGCCCATGGCACTGCTCGCACAGAGGCACAGAGACTGGGGCTGCTTGCTTGTCTTGTCTCCTCAAACTTCAAACGTAGCTTAGGTGGTCCGTGCTGGGTGCTTGTGGCAGCGCTTCTCCGAAAATGCGAACGTCTGCAGATAGCTCGCAGGCAGAAAGAGCTAGCCTGGAAAGCTGTTGCTCAGCCTCATCTGCCCATGGCACTGCTCGCACCGAGGCACAGAGACTGGGGCTGCTTGCTTGTCTTGTCCCCTCAAACTTCAAACGTAGCTTAGGTGGTCCGTGCCGGGCGCCTCCGGCAGTCCTGCTCAGAAAATGCGAACGTCTGCAGATAGCTCGCAGGCAGAAAGAGCTAGCCTGGAAAGCTGTTGCTCAGCCTCATCTGCCCATGGCACTGCTCGCACAGAGGCACAGAGACTGGGGCTGCTTGCTTGTCTTGCCCCCTCAAACTTCAAACGTAGCTTAGGTGGTCTGTGCCGGGCGCCTCTGGCAGCCCTGCTCCGAAAATGCGAACGCCTGCAGATAGCTCGCAGGCAGAAAGAGCTAGCCTGGAAAGCTGTTGCTCAGCCTCATCTGCCCATGGCACTGCTCGCACAGAGGCACAGAGACTGGGGCTGCTTGCTTGTCTTGCCCCCTCAAACTTCAAACGTAGCTTAAGTGGTCTGTGCCGGGCGCCTCCGGCAGCCCTGCTCCGAAAATGCGAACGTCTGCAGATAGCTCGCAGGCAGAAAGAGCTAGCCTGGAAAGCTGTTGCTCAGCCTCATCTGCCCATGGCACTGCTTACACAGAGGCACAGAAACTGGGGCTGCTTGCTTGTCTTGCCCCCTCAAACTTCAAAAATATCTTAGGTGGTCCGTGCCGGGTGCTTGCGGCAGCGCTTCTAAGAAAATGCGAACATCTGCAGATAGCTCGCAGGCAGAAAGAGCTAGCTTGGAAAACTGTTGCTCAGCCTCATCTGCCCATGGCACTGCTCGCACAGAGGCACAGAGACTGGGGCTGCTTGCTTGTCTTGTCCCCTCAAACTTCAAACGTAGCTTAGGTGGTCTGTGCCGGGCGCCTCCGGCAGCCCTGCTCCGAAAATGCGAACGTCTGCAGATAGCTCGCAGGCAGAAAGAGCTAGCCTGGAAAGCTGTTGCTCAGCCTCATCTGCCCATGGCACTGCTCGCACCGAGGCACAGAGACTGGGGCTGCTTGCTTGTCTTGTCCCCTCAAACTTCAAACGTAGCTTAGGTGGTCCGTGCCGGGCGCCTCCGGCAGTCCTGCTCAGAAAATGCGAACGTCTGCAGATAGCTCGCAGGCAGAAAGAGCTAGCCTGGAAAGCTGTTGCTCAGCCTCATCTGCCCATGGCACTGCTCGCACAGAGGCACAGAGACTGGGGCTGCTTGCTTGTCTTGCCCCCTCAAACTTCAAACGTAGCTTAGGTGGTCTGTGCCGGGCGCCTCTGGCAGCCCTGCTCCGAAAATGCGAACGCCTGCAGATAGCTCGCAGGCAGAAAGAGCTAGCCTGGAAAGCTGTTGCTCAGCCTCATCTGCCCATGGCACTGCTCGCACAGAGGCACAGAGACTGGGGCTGCTTGCTTGTCTTGCCCCCTCAAACTTCAAACGTAGCTTAAGTGGTCTGTGCCGGGCGCCTCCGGCAGCCCTGCTCCGAAAATGCGAACGTCTGCAGATAGCTCGCAGGCAGAAAGAGCTAGCCTGGAAAGCTGTTGCTCAGCCTCATCTGCCCATGGCACTGCTTACACAGAGGCACAGAAACTGGGGCTGCTTGCTTGTCTTGCCCCCTCAAACTTCAAAAATATCTTAGGTGGTCCGTGCCGGGTGCTTGCGGCAGCGCTTCTAAGAAAATGCGAACATCTGCAGATAGCTCGCAGGCAGAAAGAGCTAGCTTGGAAAACTGTTGCTCAGCCTCATCTGCCCATGGCACTGCTCGCACAGAGGCACAGAGACTGGGGCTGCTTGCTTGTCTTGTCCCCTCAAACTTCAAACGTAGCTTAGGTGGTCTGTGCCGGGCGCCTCCGGCAGCCCTGCTCCGAAAATGCGAACGTCTGCAGATAGCTCGCAGGCAGAAAGAGCTAGCCTGGAAAGCTGTTGCTCAGCCTCATCTGCCCATGGCACTGCTCGCACAGAGGCACAGAGACTGGGGCTGCTTGCTTGTCTTGCCCCCTCAAACTTCAAACGTAGCTTAGGTGGTCCGTGCCGGGCGCCTCCGACAGTCCTGCTCCGAAAATGCGAACGTCTGCAGATAGCTCGCAGCCAGAAAGAACTATCCTGGAAAGCTGTTGCTCAGCCTCATCTGCCCATGGCACTGCTCGCACAGAGGCACAGAGACTGGGGCTGCTTGCTTGTCTTGTCCCCTCAAACTTCAAACGTAGCTTAGGTGGTCCGTGCCGGGCGCTTCCGGCAGCCCTGCTCCGGAAATGCGAACGTCTGCAGATAGCTCGCAGCCAGAAAGAGCTAGCCTGGAAAGCTGTTGCTCAGCCTCATCTGCCCATGGCACTGCTCGCACAGAGGCACAGAGACTGGGGCTGCTTGCTTGTCTTGTCCCCTCAAACTTCAAACGTAGCTTAGGTGGTCTGTGCCGGGCGCCTCCGGCAGCCCTGCTCCGAAAATGCGAACGTCTGCAGATAGCTCGCAGGCAGAAAGAGCTAGCCTGGAAAGCTGTTGCTCAGCCTCATCTGCCCATGGCACTGCTCGCACAGAGGCACAGAGACTGGGGCTGCTTGCTTGTCTTGTCCCCTCAAACTTCAAACGTAGCTTAGGTGGTCCGTGCCGGGCGCCTCCTGAAGCCCTACTCCGAAAATGCGAACGTCTGCAGATAGCTCGCAGGCAGAAAGAGCTAGCCTGGAAAGCTGTTGCTCAGCCTCATCTGCCCATGGCACTGCTCGCACAGAGGCACAGAGACTGGGGCTGCTTGCTTGTCTTGTCTCCTCAAACTTCAAACGTAGCTTAGGTGGTCCGTGCTGGGTGATTGTGGCAGCGCTTCTCCGAAAATGCGAACATCTGCAGATAGCTCACAGGCAGAAAGAGCTAGCCTGGAAAGCTGTTGCTCAGCCTCATCTGCCCATGGCACTGCTCGCACAGAGGCACAGAGACTGGGGCTGCTTGCTTGTCTTGCCCCCTCAAACTTCAAACGTAGCGTAGGTGGTTCGTGCCGGGCGCTTCCATCAGTCCTGCTCCGAAAAAGCGAACGTCTGCAGATAGCTCGCAGGCAGAAAGAGCTAGCCTGGAAAGCTGTTGCTCAGCCTCATCTGCCCACGGCACTGCTCGCACAGAGGCACAGAGACTGGGGCTGCTTGCTTGTCTTGTCCCCTCAAACTTCAAACGTAGCTTAGGTGGTCCGTGCCGGGCGCCTCCGGCAGCCCTGCTCCGAAAATGCGAACGTCTGCAGATAGCTCGCAGGCAGAAAGAGCTAGCCTGGAAAGCTGTTGCTCAGCCTCATCTGCCCATGGCACTGCTCGCACAGAGGCACAGAGACTGGGGCTGCTTGCTTGTCTTGCCCCCTCAAACTTCAAACGTAGCTTAGGTGGTTCGTGCCGGGCGCTTCCGTCAGTCCTGCTCCGAAAATGCGAACGTCTGCAGATAGCTCGCAGGCAGAAAGAGCTAGCCTGGAAAGCTGTTGCTCAGCCTCATCTGCCCATGGCACTGCTCGCACAGAGGCACAGAGACTGGGGCTGCTTGCTTGTCTTGTCCCCTCAAACTTCAAACGTAGCTTAGGTGGTCCGTGCCAGGCGCCTCCGGCAGTCCTGCTCAGAAAATGCGAACGTCTGCAGATAGCTCACAGGCAGAAAGAGCTAGCCTGGAAAGCTGTTGCTCAGCCTCATCTGCCCATGGCACTGCTCGCACAGAGGCACAGAGACTGGGGCTGCTTGCTTGTCTTGCCCCCTCAAACTTCAAACGTAGCTTAGGTGGTCTGTGCCGGGCGCCTCTGGCAGCCCTGCTCCGAAAATGCAAACGTCTCCAGATAGCTCGCAGGCAGAAAGAGCTAGCCTGGAAAGCTGTTGCTCAGCCTCATCTACCCATGGCACTGCTCGCACAGAGGCACAGAGACTGGGGCTGCTTGCTTGTCTTGTCCCCTCAGACTTCAAACGTAGCTTAGGTGGTCTGTGCCGGGCGCCTCCGGCAGCCCTGCTCCGAAAATGCGAACGTCTGCAGATAGCTCGCAGGCAGAAAGAGCTAGCCTGGAAAGCTGTTGCTCAGCCTCTTCTGCCCATGGCACTGCTCGCACAGAGGCACAGAGACTGGGGCTGCTTGCTTGTCTTGTCCCCTCAAACTTCAAACGTAGCTTAGGTGGTCTGTGCCGGGCGCCTCCGGCAGCCCTGCTCCGAAAATGCGAACATCTGCAGATAGCTCACAGGCAGAAAGAGCTAGCCTGGAAAGCTGTTGCTCAGCCTCATCTGCCCATGGCACTGCTCGCACAGAGGCACAGAGACTGGGGCTGCTTGCTTGTCTTGTCTCCTCAAACTTCAAACGTAGCTTAGGTGGTCCGTGCTGGGTGCTTGTGGCAGCGCTTCTCCGAAAATGCGAACATCTGCTGATAGCTCACAGGCAGAAAGAGCTAGCCTGGAAAGCTGTTGCTCAGCCTCATCTGCCCATGGCACTGCTCGCACAGAGGCACAGAGACTGGGGCTGCTTGCTTGTCTTGCCCCCTCATACTTCAAACGTAGCTTAGGTGGTTCGTGCCGGGCGCTTCCATCAGTCCTGCTCCGAAAACGCGAACGTCTGCAGATAGCTCGCAGGCAGAAAGAGCTAGCCTGGAAAGCTGTTGCTCAGCCTCATCTGCCCATGGCACTGCTTACACAGAGGCACAGAGACTGGGGCTGCTTGCTTGTCTTGTCCCCTCAAACTTCAAACGTAGCTTAGGTGGTCCGTGCCGGGCGCCTCCGGCAGCCCTGCTCCGAAAATGCGAACGTCTGCAGATAGCTCGCAGGCAGAAAGAGCTAGCCTGGAAAGCTGTTGCTCAGCCTCATCTGCCCATGGCACTGCTCGCACAGAGGCACAGAGACTGGGGCTGCTTGCTTGTCTTGTCCCCTCAAACTTCAAACGTAGCTTAGGTGGTCTGTGCCGGGCGCCTCCGGCAGCCCTGCTCCGAAAATGCGAACATCTGCAGATAGCTCACAGGCAGAAAGAGCTAGCCTGGAAAGCTGTTGCTCAGCCTCATCTGCCCATGGCACTGCTCGCACAGAGGCACAGAGACTGGGGATGCTTGCTTGTCTTGTCTCCTCAAACTTCAAACGTAGCTTAGGTGGTCCGTGCTGGGTGCTTGTGGCAGCGCTTCTCCGAAAATGCGAACATCTGCTGATAGCTCACAGGCAGAAAGAGCTAGCCTGGAAAGCTGTTGCTCAGCCTCATCTGCCCATGGCACTGCTCGCACAGAGGCACAGAGACTGGGGCTGCTTGCTTGTCTTGCCCCCTCATACTTCAAACGTAGCTTAGGTGGTTCGTGCCGGGCGCTTCCATCAGTCCTGCTCCGAAAATGCAAACGTCTCCAGATAGCTCGCAGGCAGAAAGAGCTAGCCTGGAAAGCTGTTGCTCAGCCTCATCTGCCCATGGCACTGCTCACACAGAGGAACAGAGACTGGGGCTGCTTGCTTGTCTTGCCCCCTCAAACTTCAAACGTAGCTTAAGTGGTCTGTGCCGGGCGCCTCCGGCAGCCCTGCTCCGAAAATGCGAACGTCTGCAGATAGCTCGCAGGCAGAAAGAGCTAGCCTGGAAAGCTGTTGCTCAGCCTCATCTGCCCATGGCACTGCTCGCAAAGAGGCACAGAGACTGGGGCTGCTTGCTTGTCTTGCCCCCTCAAACTTCAAACATATCTTAGATGGTCCGTGCCGGGTGCTTGCGGCAGCGCTTCTAAGAAAATGCGAACATCTGCAGATAGCTCGCAGGTAGAAAGAGCTAGCTTGGAAAACTGTTGCTCAGCCTCATCTGCCCATGGCACTGCTCGCACAGAGGCACAGAGACTGGGGCTGCTTGCTTGTCTTGTCCCCTCAAACTTCAAACGTAGCTTACGTGGTCTGTGCCGGGCGCCTCCGGCAGCCCTGCTCCGAAAATGCGAACGTCTGCAGATAGCTCGCAGGCAGAAAGAGCTAGCCTGGAAAGCTGTTGCTCAGCCTCATCTGCCCATGGCACTGCTTGCACAGAGGCACAGAGACTGGGGCTGCTTGCTTGTCTTGCCCCCTCAAACTTCAAACGTAGCTTAGGTGGTCCGTGCCGGGCGCCTCTGGCAGCCCTGCTCCGAAAATGCAAACTTCTCCAGATAGCTCGCAGGCAGAAAGAGCTAGCCTGGAAAGCTGTTGCTCAGCCTCATCTACCCATGGCACTGCTCGCACAGAGGCACAGAGACTGGGGCTGCTTGCTTGTCTTGTCCCCTCAGACTTCAAACGTAGCTTAGGTGGTCTGTGCCGGGCACCTCCGGCAGCCCTGCTCCGAAAATGCGAACGTCTGCAGATAGCTCACAGGCAGAAAGAGCTAGCCTGGAAAGCTGTTGCTCAGCCTCTTCTGCCCATGGCACTGCTCGCACAGAGGCACAGAGACTGGGGCTGCTTGCTTGTCTTGTCCCCTCAAACTTCAAACGTAGCTTAGGTGGTCTGTGCCGGGCGCCTCCGGCAGCCCTGCTCCGAAAATGCGAACATCTGCAGATAGCTCACAGGCAGAAAGAGCTAGCCTGGAAAGCTGTTGCTCAGCCTCATCTGCCCATGGCACTGCTTACACAGAGGCACAGAGACTGGGGCTGCTTGCTTGTCTTGTCCCCTCAAACTTCAAACGTAGCTTAGGTGGTCCGTGCCGGGCGCCTCTGGCAGCCCTGCTCCGAAAATGCAAACGTCTCCAGATAGCTCGCAGGTAGAAAGAGCTAGCCTGGAAAGCTGTTGCTCAGCCTCATCTGCCCATGGCACTGCTCACACAGAGGCACAGAGACTGGGGCTGCTTGCTTGTCTTGCCCCCTCAAACTTCAAACGTAGCTTAAGTGGTCTGTGCCGGGCGCCTCCGGCAGCCCTGCTCCGAAAATGCGAACGTCTGCAGATAGCTCGCAGGCAGAAAGAGCTAGCCTGGAAAGCTGTTGCTCAGCCTCATCTGCCCATGGCACTGCTCGCAAAGAGGCACAGAGACTGGGGCTGCTTGCTTGTCTTGCCCCCTCAAACTTCAAACATATCTTAGGTGGTCCGTGCCGGGTGCTTGCGGCAGCGCTTCTAAGAAAATGCGAACATCTGCAGATAGCTCGCAGGTAGAAAGAGCTAGCTTGGAAAACTGTTGCTCAGCCTCATCTGCCCATGGCACTGCTCGCACAGAGGCACAGAGACTGGGGCTGCTTGCTTGTCTTGTCCCCTCAAACTTCAAACGTAGCTTACGTGGTCTGTGCCGGGCGCCTCCGGCAGCCCTGCTCCGAAAATGCGAACGTCTGCAGATAGCTCGCAGGCAGAAAGAGCTAGCCTGGAAAGCTGTTGCTCAGCCTCATCTGCCCATGGCACTGCTTGCACAGAGGCACAGAGACTGGGGCTGCTTGCTTGTCTTGCCCCCTCAAACTTCAAACGTAGCTTAGGTGGTCCGTGCCGGGCGCCTCTGGCAGCCCTGCTCCGAAAATGCAAACGTCTCCAGATAGCTCGCAGGCAGAAAGAGCTAGCCTGGAAAGCTGTTGCTCAGCCTCATCTACCCATGGCACTGCTCGCACAGAGGCACAGAGACTGGGGCTGCTTGCTTGTCTTGTCCCCTCAGACTTCAAACGTAGCTTAGGTGGTCTGTGCCGGGCACCTCCGGCAGCCCTGCTCCGAAAATGCGAACGTCTGCAGATAGCTCACAGGCAGAAAGAGCTAGCCTGGAAAGCTGTTGCTCAGCCTCTTCTGCCCATGGCACTGCTCGCACAGAGGCACAGAGACTGGGGCTGCTTGCTTGTCTTGTCCCCTCAAACTTCAAACGTAGCTTAGGTGGTCTGTGCCGGGCGCCTCCGGCAGCCCTGCTCCGAAAATGCGAACGTCTGCAGATAGCTCACAGGCAGAAAGAGCTAGCCTGGAAAGCTGTTGCTCAGCCTCATCTGCCCATGGCACTGCTCGCACAGAGGCACAGAGACTGGGGCTGCTTGCTTGTCTTGTCTCCTCAAACTTCAAACGTAGCTTAGGTGGTCCGTGCTGGGTGCTTGTGGCAGCGCTTCTCCGAAAATGCGAACATCTGCAGATAGCTCACAGGCAGAAAGAGCTAGCCTGGAAAGCTGTTGCTCAGCCTCATCTGCCCATGGCACTGCTCGCACAGAGGCACAGAGACTGGGGCTGCTTGCTTGTCTTGCCCCCTCATACTTCAAACGTTGCTTAGGTGGTTCGTGCCGGGCGCTTCCATCAGTCCTGCTCCGAAAACGCGAAAGTCTGCAGGTAGCTCGCAGGCAGAAAGAGCTAGCCTGGAAAGCTGTTGCTCAGCCTCATCTGCCCATGGCACTGCTTACACAGAGGCACAGAGACTGGGGCTGCTTGCTTGTCTTGTCCCCTCAAACTTCAAACGTAGCTTAGGTGGTCCGTGCCGGGCGCCTCCGGCAGCCCTGCTCCGAAAATGCGAACGTCTGCAGATAGCTCGCAGGCAGAAAGAGCTAGCCTGGAAAGCTGTTGCTCAGCCTCATCTGCCCATGGCACTGCTCGCACAGAGGCACAGAGACTGGGGCTGCTTGCTTGTCTTGCCCCCTCAAACTTCAAACGTAGCTTAAGTGGTCTGTGCCGGGCGCCTCCGGCAGCCCTGCTCCGAAAATGCGAACGTCTGCAGATAGCTCGCAGGCAGAAAGAGCTAGCCTGGAAAGCTGTTGCTCAGCCTCATCTGCCCATGGCACTGCTCGCACAGAGGCACAGAGACTGGGGCTGCTTGCTTGTCTTGCCCCCTCAAACTTCAAACATATCTTAGGTGGTCCGTGCCGGGTGCTTGCGGCAGCGCTTCTAAGAAAATGCGAACATCTGCAGATAGCTCACAGGCAGAAAGAGCTAGCCTGGAAAGCTGTTGCTCAGCCTCATCTGCCCATGGCACTGCTCGCACAGAGGCACAGAGACTGGGGCTGCTTGCTTGTCTTGTCCCCTCAAACTTCAAACGTAGCTTAGGTGGTCCGTGCCGGGCGCCTCCTAAAGCCCTACTCCGAAAATGCGAACGTCTGCAGATAGCTCGCAGGCAGAAAGAGCTAGCCTGGAAAGCTGTTGCTCAGCCTCATCTGCCCATGGCACTGCTCGCACAGAGGCACAGAGACTGGGGCTGCTTGCTTGTCTTGCCCCCTCAAACTTCAAACGTAGCTTAGGTGGTCCGTGCCGGGCGCCTCCGGCAGTCCTGCTCAGAAAATGCAAACGTCTGCAGATAGCTCGCAGGCAGAAAGAGCTAGCCTGGAAAGCTGTTGCTCAGCCTCATCTGCCCATGGCACTGCTCGCACAGAGGCACAGAGACTGGGGCTGCTTGCTTGTCTTGTCTCCTCAAACTTCAAACGTAGCTTAGGTGGTCCGTGCTGGGTGCTTGTGGCAGCGCTTCTCCGAAAATGCGAACGTCTGCAGATAGCTCGCAGGCAGAAAGAGCTAGCCTGGAAAGCTGTTGCTCAGCCTCATCTGCCCATGGCACTGCTCGCACCGAGGCACAGAGACTGGGGCTGCTTGCTTGTCTTGTCCCCTCAAACTTCAAACGTAGCTTAGGTGGTCCGTGCCGGGCGCCTCCGGCAGTCCTGCTCAGAAAATGCGAACGTCTGCAGATAGCTCGCAGGCAGAAAGAGCTAGCCTGGAAAGCTGTTGCTCAGCCTCATCTGCCCATGGCACTGCTCGCACCGAGGCACAGAGACTGGGGGTGCTTGCTTGTCTTGTCCCCTCAAACTTCAAACGTAGCTTAGGTGGTCCGTGCCGGGCGCCTCCGGCAGTCCTGCTCAGAAAATGCGAACGTCTGCAGATAGCTCGCAGGCAGAAAGAGCTAGCCTGGAAAGCTGTTGCTCAGCCTCATCTGCCCATGGCACTGCTCACACAGAGGCACAGAGACTGGGGCTGCTTGCTTGTCTTGTCCCCTCAAACTTCAAACGTAGCTTAGGTGGTCCGTGCCGGGCGCCTCCGGCAGCCCTGCTCCCAAAATGCGAACGTCTGCAGATAGCTCGCAGGCAGAAAGAGCTAGCCTGGAAAGCTGTTGCTCAGCCTCATCTGGCCATGGCACTGCTCGCACAGAGGCACAGAGACTGGGGCTGCTTGCTTGTCTTGTCCATTCAAACTTCAAACGTAGCTTAGGTGGTCCGTGCCGGGCGCCTCCGGCAGCCCTGCTCCCAAAATGCGAACGTCTGCAGATAGCTCGCAGGCAGAAAGAGCTAGCCTGGAAAGCTGTTGCTCAGCCTCATCTGCCCATGGCACTGCTCACACAGAGGCACAGAGACTGGGGCTACTTGCTTGTCTTGTCCCCTCAAACTTCAAACGTAGCTTAGGTGGTCCGTGCCGGGCGCCTCCGGCAGCCCTGCTCCAAAAATGCGAACGTCTGCAGATAGCTCGCAGGCAGAAAGAGCTAGCCTGGAAAGCTGTTGCTCAGCCTCATCTGCCCATGGCACTGCTCGCACAGAGGCACAGAGACTGGGGCTGCTTGCTTGTCTTGTCCCCTCAAACTTCAAACGTAGCTTAGGTTGTCTGGGCCGGGCGCCTCCGGCAGCCCTGCTCCGAAAATGCGAACGTCTGCACATAGCTCGCAGGCAGAAAGAGCTAGCCTGGAAAGCTGTTGCTCAGCCTCATCTGCCCATGGCACTGCTCGCACAGAGGCACAGAGACTGGGGCTGCTTGCTTGTCTTGCCCCCTCAAACTTCAAACGTAGCTTAGGTGGTCCGTGCCGGGTGCTTGCGGCAGCGCTTCTCCGAAAATGCGAACATCTGCAGATAGCTCGCAGGCAGAAAGAGCTAGCCTGGAAAGCTGTTGCTCAGCCTCATCTGCCCATGGCACTGCTCGCACAGAGGCACAGAGACTGGGGCTGCTTGCTTGTCTTGCCCCCTCAAACTTCAAACGTAGCTTAGGTGGTCCGTGCCGGGTGCTTCCGGCAGCCCTGCTCCGAAAATGCGAACGTCTGCAGATAGCTCGCAGGCAGAAAGAGCTAGCCTGGAAAGCTGTTGCACAGCGTCATCTGGCCATGGCACTGCTCGCACAGAGGCACAGAGACTGGGGCTGCTTGCTTGTCTTTTCCCCTCAAACTTCAAACGTAGCTTAGGTGGTCCGTGCCGGGCGCTTCCGGCAGCCCTGCTCCGAAAATGCGAACGTCTGCAGATAGCTCGCAGGCAGAAAGAGCTAGCCTGGAAAGCTGTTGCTCAGCCTCATCTGCCCATGGCACTGCTCGCACAGAGGCACAGAGACTGGGGCTGCTTGCTTGTCTTGTCCCCTCAAACTTCAAACGTAGCTTAGGTGGTCTGTGCTGGGCGCCTCCGGCAGCCCTGCTCCAAAAATGCGAACGTCTGCAGATAGCTCGCAGGCAGAAAGAGCTATCCTGGAAAGCTGTTGCTCAGCCTCATCTGCCCATGGCACTGCTCGCACAGAGGCACAGAGACTGGGGCTGCTTGCTTGTCTTGCCCCCTCAAACTTCAAACGTAGCTTAGGTGGTCCGTGCCGGGCGATTCCGGCAGCCCTGCTCCGAAAATGCGAACGTCTGCAGATAGCTCGCAGGCAGAAAGAGCTAGCCTGGAAAGCTGTTGCGCAGCCTCATCTGCCCATGGCACTGCTCGCACAGAGGCACAGAGACTGGGGCTGCTTGCTTGTCTTGTCCCCTCAAACTTCAAACGTAGCTTAGGTGGTCCGTGCCGGGCGCTTCCGGCAGCCCTGCTCCGAAAATGCGAACGTCTGCAGATAGCTCGCAGGCAGAAAGAGCTAGCCTGGAAAGCTGTTGCTCAGCCTCATCTGCCCATGGCACTGCTCGCACAGAGGCACAGAGACTGGGGCTGCTTGCTTGTCTTGCCCCCTCAAACTTCAAACGTAGATTAGGTGGTCCGTGCCGGGTGCTTCCGGCAGCCCTGCTCCGAAAATGCGAACGTCTGCAGATAGCTCGCAGCCAGAAAGAGCTAGCCTGGAAAGCTGTTGCTCAGCCTCATCTGCCCATGGCACTGCTCGCACAGAGGCACAGAGACTGGGGCTGCTTGCTTGTCTTGTCCCCTCAAACTTCAAACTTAGCTTAGGTGGTCTGTGCCGGGCGCTTCCGGCAGCCCTGCTCCGAAAATGCGAACGTCTGCAGATAGCTCGCAGGCAGAAAGAGCTAGCCTGGAAAGCTGTTGCTCAGCCTCATCTGCCCATGGCACTGCTCGCACAGAGGCACAGAGACTGGGGCTGCTTGCTTGTCTTGTCCCCTCAAACTTCAAACGTAGCTTAGGTGGTCTGTGCCGGGCGCCTCCGGCAGCCCTGCTCCAAAAATGCGAACGTCTGCAGATAGCTCGCAGGCAGAAAGAGCTAGCCTGGAAAGCTGTTGCTCAGCCTCATCTGCCCATGGCACTGCTCGCACAGAGGCACAGAGACTGGGGCTGCTTGCTTGTCTTGCCCCCTCAAACTTCAAACGTAGCTTAGGTGGTCCGTGCCGGGCGATTCCGGCAGCCCTGCTCCGAAAATGCGAACGTCTGCAGATAGCTCGCAGGCAGAAAGAGCTAGCCTGGAAAGCTGTTGCTCAGCCTCATCTGCCCATGGCACTGCTCGCACAGAGGCACAGAGACTGGGGCTGCTTGCTTGTCTTGTCCCCTCAAACTTCAAACGTAGCTTAGGTGGTCCGTGCCGGGCGCTTCCGGCAGCCCTGCTCCGAAAATGCGAACGTCTGCAGATAGCTCGCAGGCAGAAAGAGCTAGCCTGGAAAGCTGTTGCTCAGCCTCATCTGCCCATGGCACTGCTCGCACAGAGGCACAGAGACTGGGGCTGCTTGCTTGTCTTGTCCCCTCAAACTTCAAACGTATCTTAGGTGGTCTGTGCCGGGCGCCTCCGGCAGCCCTGCTCCAAAAATGCGAACGTCTGCAGATAGCTCGCAGGCAGAAAGAGCTAGCCTGGAAAGCTGTTGCTCAGCCTCATCTGGCCATGGCACTGCTCGCACAGAGGCACAGAGACTGGGGCTGCTTGCTTGTCTTTCCCCCTCAAACTTCAAACGTAACGTAGGTGGTCCGTGCCGGGCGCATCCGGCAGCCCTGCTCCGAAAATGCGAACGTCTGCAGATAGCTCGCAGGCAGAAAGAGCTAGCCTGGAAAGCTGTTGCTCAGCCTCATCTGCCCATGGCACTGCTCGCACAGAGGCACAGAGACTGGGGCTGCTTGCTTGTCTTTCCCCCTCAAACTTCAAACGTAACGTAGGTGGTCCGTGCCGGGCGCCTCCGGCAGCCCTGCTCCGAAAATGCGAACGTCTGCAGATAGCTCGCAGGCAGAAAGAGCTAGCCCGGAAAGCTGTTGCTCAGCCTCATCTGCCCATGGCACTGCTCGCACAGAGGCACAGAGACTGGGGCTGCTTGCTTGTCTTGTCCCCTCAAACTTCAAATGTAGCTTAGGTGGTCTGTGCCTGGCGCCTCCGGCAGACTTGCTCCGAAAATGCGAACATCTGCAGATAGCTCGCAGACAGAAAGAGCTAGCCTGGAAAGCGGTTGCTCAGCCTCATCTGCCCATGGCACTGCTCGCACAGAGGCACAGAGACTGGGGCTGCTTGCTTGTCTTGTCCCCTCAAACTTCAAACGTAGCTTAGGTGGTCCGTGCCGGGTGCTTGCGGCAGCCCTACTCCGAAAATGCGAACGTCTGCAGATAGCTCGCAGCCAGAAAGAGCTAGCCTGGAAAGCTGTTGCTCAGCCTCATCTGCCCATGGCACTGCTCGCACAGAGGCACAGAGACTGGGGCTGCTTGCTTGTCTTGTCCCCTCAAACTTCAAACGTAGCTTAAGTGGTCTGTGAAGGGCGCTTCCAGCAGCCCTGCTCCAAAAATGCGAACGTCTGCAGATAGCTCGCAGGCAGAAAGAGCTAGCCTGGAAAGCTGTTGCTCAGCCTCATCTGCCCATGGCACTGCTCGCACAGAGGCACAGAGACTGCGGCTGCTTGCTTGTCTTGCCCCCTGAAACTTCAAACGTAGCTTAAGTGGTCTGTGAAGGGCGCTTCCGGCAGCCCTGCTCCAAAAAAGCGAACGTCTGCAGATAGCTCGCAGGCAGAAAGAGCTAGCCTGGAAAGCTGTTGCTCAGCCTCATCTGCCCATGGCACTGCTCGCACAGAGGCACAGAGACTGGGGCTGCTTGCTTGTCTTGCCCCATCAAACTTCAAACGTATCTTTTGGCTGTTTGTGCCGGGTGCCTCCGGCAGCCCTGCTCCGAAAATGCGAACGTCTGCAGATAGCTCGCAGGCAGAAAGAGCTAGCCTGGAAAGCTGTTGCTCAGCCTCATCTGGCCATGGCAATGCTCGCACAGAGGCACAGAGACTGGGGCTGCTTGCTTGTCTTGTCCCCTCAAACTTCAAACGTAGCTTAGGTGGTCCGTGCCGAGCGCCTCTGGCAGCCCTGCTCCGAAAATGCGAATGTCTACAGATATCTCGCAGCCAGAAAGAGCTAGCCTGGAAAGCTGTTGCTCAGCCTCATCTGCCCATGGCACTGCTCACACAGACGCACAGAGACTGGGGCTGCTTGCTTGTCTTGTCCCCTCAAACTTCAAAAGTAGCTTAAGAGGTCTGTGCCGGGCGCTTCCGGCAGCCCTGCTCCAAAAATGCGAACGTCTGCAGATAGCTCGCAGGCAGAAAGAGCTAGCCTGGAAAGCTGTTGCTCAGCCTCATCTGCCCATGGCACTGCTCGCACAGAGGCACAGAGACTAGGGCTGCTTGCTTGTCTTGCCCCCTCAAACTTCAAACGTATCTTTTGGCTGTTTGTGCCGGGCGCCTCAGGCAGCCCTGCTCCAAAAATGCGAACATATGCAGATAGCTCTCAGGCAGAAAGAGCTAGCCTGGAAAGCTGTTGCTCAGCCTCATCTGCCCATGGCACTGCTCGCACAGAGGCACAGAGACTGGGGCTGCTTACTTGTCTTGCCCCCTCAAACTTCAAACGTATCTTTTGGCTGTTTGTGCCGGGCTCCTTTGGCAGCCCTGCTCCGAAAATGCGAACATCTGCAGATAGCTCGCAGCCAGAAAGAGCTAGCCTGGAAAGCTGTTGCTCAGCCTCATCTGCCCATGGCACTGCTCGCACAGAGGCACAGAGACTGGGGCTACTTGCTTGTCTTGTCCCCTCAAACTTCAAACGTAGCTTAAGTGGTCTGTGAAGGGCGCTTCCGGCAGCCCTGCTCCAAAAATGCGAACGTCTGCAGATAGCTCGCAGGCAGAAAGAGCTAGCCTGGAAAGCTGTTGCTCAGCCTCATCTGCCCATGGCACTGCTCGCACAGAGGCACAGAGACTGGGGCTGCTTGCTTGTCTTGTCCCCTCAAACTTCAAACGTATCTTAGGTGATCTGTGCCGGGCGCGTCCGGCAGCCCTGCTCCAAAAATGCGAACGTCTGCAGATAGCTCGCAGGCAGAAAGAGCTAGCCTGGAAAGCTGTTGCTCAGCCTCATCTGCCCATGGCACTGCTCGCACAGAGGCACAGAGACTGGGGCTGCTTGCTTGTCTTGCCCCCTCAAACTTCAAACGTAGCTTAGGTGGTCCGTGCCGGTTGCTTACGGCAGCGCTTCTCCGAAAATGCGATCATCTGCAGATAGCTCGCAGGCAGAAAGAGCTAGCCTGGAAAGCTGTTGCTCAGCCTCATCTGCCCATGGCACTGCTCGCACAGAGGCACAGAGACTGGGGCTGCTTGATTGTCTTGTCCCCTCAAACTTCAAACATAGCTTAGGTGGTCCGTGCCGGTTGCTTACGGCAGCGCTTCTCCGAAAATGCGAACGTCTGCAGATAGCTCGCAGGCAGAAAGAGCTAGCCTGGAAAGCTGTTGCTCAGCCTCATCTGCCCATGGCACTGCTCGCACAGAGGCACAGAGACTGGGGCTGCTTGCTTGTCTTGTCCCCTCAAACTTCAAACGTAGCTTAGGTGGTCTGTGCCGGGCGCCTCCGGCAGCCCTGCTCCAAAAATGCGAACGTCTGCAGATAGCTCGCAGGCAGAAAGAGCTAGCCTGGAAAGCTGTTGCTCAGCCTCATCTGCCCATGGCACTGCTCGCACAGATGCACAGAGACTGGGGCTGCTTGCTTGTCTTGTCCCCTCAAACTTCAAACGTAGCTTAGGTGGTCCGTCTCGGGCGCCTCCGGCAGCCCTGCTCCGAAAATGCGAACGTCTGCAGATAGCTCGCAGGCAGAAAGAGCTAGCCTGGAAAGCTGTTGCTCAGCCTCATCTGCCCATGGCACTGCTCGCACAGAGGCACAGAGACTGGGGCTGCTTGCTTGTCTTGTCCCCTCAAACTTCAAACGTAGCTTAGGTGGTCCGTGCCGGTTGCTTACGGCAGCGCTTCTCCGAAAATGCGAACGTCTGCAGATAGCTCGCAGGCAGAAAGAGCTAGCCTGGAAAGCTGTTGCTCAGCCTCATCTGCCCATGGCACTGCTCGCACAGAGGCACAGAGACTGGGGCTGCTTGCTTGTCTTGCCCCATCAAACTTCAAACGTAGATTAGGTGGTCTGTGCTGGGCGTCTCCGGCAGCCCTGCTCCGAAAATGCGAACGTCTGCAGATAGCTCGCAGGCAGAAAGAGCTACCCTGGAAAGCTGTTGCTCAGCCTCATCTGGCCATGGCAATGCTCGCACAGAGGCACAGAGACTGGGGCTGCTTGCTTGTCTTGTCCCCTCAAACTTCAAACGTAGCTTAGGTGGTCCGTGCCGAGCGCCTCTGGCAGCCCTGCTCCGAAAATGCGAATGTCTACAGATATCTCGCAGCCAGAAAGAGCTAGCCTGGAAAGCTGTTGCTCAGCCTCATCTGCCCATGGCACTGCTCGCACAGAGGCACAGAGACTGGGGCTGCTTGCTTGTCTTGTCCCCTCAAACTTCAAAAGTAGCTTAAGAGGTCTGTGCCGGGCGCTTCCGGCAGCCCTGCTCCAAAAATGCGAACGTCTGCAGATAGCTCGCAGGCAGAAAGAGCTAGCCTGGAAAGCTGTTGCTCAGCCTCATCTGCCCATGGCACTGCTCGCACAGAGGCACAGAGACTAGGGCTGCTTGCTTGTCTTGCCCCCTCAAACTTCAAACGTATCTTTTGGCTGTTTGTGCCGGGCGCCTCCGGCAGCCCTGCTCCAAAAATGCGAACATATGCAGATAGCTCTCAGGCAGAAAGAGCTAGCCTGGAAAGCTGTTGCTCAGCCTCATCTGCCCATGGCACTGCTCGCACAGAGGCACAGAGACTGGGGCTGCTTACTTGTCTTGCCCCCTCAAACTTCAAACGTATCTTTTGGCTGTTTGTGCCGGGCTCCTTTGGCAGCCCTGCTCCGAAAATGCGAACATCTGCAGATAGCTCGCAGCCAGAAAGAGCTAGCCTGGAAAGCTGTTGCTCAGCCTCATCTGCCCATGGCACTGCTCGCACAGAGGCACAGAGACTGGGGCTACTTGCTTGTCTTGTCCCCTCAAACTTCAAACGTAGCTTAAGTGGTCTGTGAAGGGCGCTTCCGGCAGCCCTGCTCCAAAAATGCGAACGTCTGCAGATAGCTCGCAGGCAGAAAGAGCTAGCCTGGAAAGCTGTTGCTCAGCCTCATCTGCCCATGGCACTGCTCGCACAGAGGCACAGAGACTGGGGCTGCTTGCTTGTCTTGTCCCCTCAAACTTCAAACGTATCTTAGGTGATCTGTGCCGGGCGCCTCCGGCAGCCCTGCTCCAAAAATGCGAACGTCTGCAGATAGCTCGCAGGCAGAAAGAGCTAGCCTGGAAAGCTGTTGCTCAGCCTCATCTGCCCATGGCACTGCTCGCACAGAGGCACAGAGACTGGGGCTGCTTGCTTGTCTTGCCCCCTCAAACTTCAAACGTAGCTTAGGTGGTCCGTGCCGGTTGCTTACGGCAGCGCTTCTCCGAAAATGCGATCATCTGCAGATAGCTCGCAGGCAGAAAGAGCTAGCCTGGAAAGCTGTTGCTCAGCCTCATCTGCCCATGGCACTGCTCGCACCGAGGCACAGAGACTGGGGCTGCTTGATTGTCTTGTCCCCTCAAACTTCAAACATAGCTTAGGTGGTCCGTGCCGGTTGCTTACGGCAGCGCTTCTCCGAAAATGCGAACGTCTGCAGATAGCTCGCAGGCAGAAAGAGCTAGCCTGGAAAGCTGTTGCTCAGCCTCATCTGCCCATGGCACTGCTCGCACAGAGGCACAGAGACTGGGGCTGCTTGCTTGTCTTGTCCCCTCAAACTTCAAACGTAGCTTAGGTGGTCTGTGCCGGGCGCCTCCGGCAGCCCTGCTCCAAAAATGCGAACGTCTGCAGATAGCTCGCAGGCAGAAAGAGCTAGCCTGGAAAGCTGTTGCTCAGCCTCATCTGCCCATGGCACTGCTCGCACAGATGCACAGAGACTGGGGCTGCTTGCTTGTCTTGTCCCCTCAAACTTCAAACGTAGCTTAGGTGGTCCGTCTCGGGCGCCTCCGGCAGCCCTGCTCCGAAAATGCGAACGTCTGCAGATAGCTCGCAGGCAGAAAGAGCTAGCCTGGAAAGCTGTTGCTCAGCCTCATCTGCCCATGGCACTGCTCGCACAGAGGCACAGAGACTGGGGCTGCTTGCTTGTCTTGTCCCCTCAAACTTCAAACGTAGCTTAGGTGGTCCGTGCCGGTTGCTTACGGCAGCGCTTCTCCAAAAATGCGAACGTCTGCAGATAGCTCGCAGGCAGAAAGAGCTAGCCTGGAAAGCTGTTGCTCAGCCTCATCTGCCCATGGCACTGCTCGCACAGAGGCACAGAGACTGGGGCTGCTTGCTTGTCTTGCCCCCTCAAACTTCAAACGTAGATTAGGTGGTCTGTGCTGGGCGTCTCCGGCAGCCCTGCTCCGAAAATGCGAACGTCTGCAGATAGCTCGCAGGCAGAAAGAGCTAGCCTGGAAAGCTGTTGCTCAGCCTCATCTGCCCATGGCACTGCTCGCACAGAGGCACAGAGACTGGGGCTGCTTCCTTGTCTTGCCCCCTCAAACTTCAAACGTATCTTTTGGCTGTTTGTGCCGGGCGCCTCCGGCAGCCCTGCTCCGAAAATGCGAACGTCTGCAGATAGCTCGCAGGCAGAAAGAGCTAGCCTGGAAAGCTGTTGCTCAGCCTCATCTGCCCATGGCACTGCTCGCACAAAGGCACAGAGACTGGGGCTGCTTGCTTGTCTTGTCCCCTCAAACTTCAAACGTAGCTTAGGTGGTCCGTGCCGGGCGCCTCTGGCAGCCCTACTCCGAAAATGGGAACGTCTGCAGATAGCTCGCAGGCAGAAAGAGCTAGCCTGGAAAGCTGTTGCTCAGACTCATCTGGCCATGGCACTGCTCGCACAGAGGCACAGAGACTGGGGCTGCTTGCTTGTCTTGCCCCCTCAAACTTCAAACGTAGCTTAGGTGGTCCGTGCCGGGCGCATCCGGCAGCTCTGCTCCGAAAATGCGAACGTCTGCAGATAGCTCACAGGCAGAAAGAGCTAGCCTGGAAAGCTGTTGCTCAGCCTCATCTGCCCATGGCACTGCTCGCACAGAGGCACAGAGACTGGGGCTGCTTGCTTGTCTTGCCCCCTCAAACTTCAAACGTAGCTTAGGTGGTCTGTGCCGGGCGCCTTCGGCAGCCCTGCTCCAAAAATGCGAACGTCTGCAGATAGCTCGCAGGCAGAAAGAGCTAGCCTGGAAAGCTGTTGCTCAGCCTCATCTGCCCATGGCACTGCTCGCACAGAGGCACAGAGACTGGGGCTGCATGCTTGTCTTGCCCCCTCAAACTTCAAATGTAGCTTAGGTGGTCCGTGCCGGGCGCCTCCGGCAGCCCTGCTCCAAAAATGCGAACGTCTGCAGATAGCTCGCAGGCAGAAAGAGCTAGCCTGGAAAGCTGTTGCTCAGCCTCATCTGCCCATGGCACTGCTCGCACAGAGGCACAGAGACTGGGGCTGCTTGCTAGTCTTGCCCCCTCAAACTTCAAACGTATATTAGGTGGTCCGTGCCGGGGCTTGCAGCAGCGCTTCTCCGAAAATGCGAACATCTGCAGATAGCTTGCAGGCAGAAAGAGCTAGCCTGGAAAACTGTTGCTCAGCCTCATCTGCCCATGGCACTGCTCGCACAGAGGCACAGAGACTGGGGCTGCTTGCTTGTCTTGTCCCCTCAAACTTCAAACGTATCTTAGGTGGTCTGTGCCGGGCGCCTCCGGCAGCCCTGCTCCGAAAATGCGAACGTCTGCAGATAGCTCACAGGCAGAAAGAGCTAGCCTGGAAAGCTGTTGCTCAGCCTCATCTGGCCATGGCACTGCTCGCACAGAGGCACAGAGACTGGGGCTGCTTGCTTGTCTTGCCCCCTCAAACTTCAAACGTATCTTTTGGCTGTTTGTGCCGGGCGCCTTTGGCAGCCCTGCTCCAAAAATGCAAACATATGCAGATAGCTCTCAGGCAGAAAGAGCTAGCCTGGAAAGCTGTTGCTCAGCCTCATCTGCCCATGGCACTGCTCGCACAGAGGCACAGAGACTGGGGCTGCTTGCTTGTCTTGCCCCCTCAAACTTCAAACGTATCTTTTGGCTGTTTGTGCCGGGCGCCTTTGGCAGCCCTGCTCCGAAAATGCGGACATCTGCAGATAGCTCGCAGGCAGAAAGAGCTAGCCTGGAAAGCTGTTGCTCAGCCTCATCTGCCCATGGCACTGCTCGCACAGAGGCACAGAGACTGGGGCTGCTTGCTTGTCTTGTCCCCTCAAACTTCAAACGTAGCTTAGGTGGTCCGTCTCGGGCGCCTCCGGCAGCCCTGCTCCGAAAATGCGAACGTCTGCAGATAGCTCGCAGGCAGAAAGAGCTAGCCTGGAAAGCTGTTGCTCAGCCTCATCTGCCCATGGCACTGCTCGCACAGAGGCACAGAGACTGGGGCTGCTTGCTTGTCTTGTCCCCTCAAACTTCAAACGTAGCTTAGGTGGTCCGTGCCGGTTGCTTACGGCAGCGCTTCTCCGAAAATGCGAACGTCTGCAGATAGCTCGCAGGCAGAAAGAGCTAGCCTGGAAAGCTGTTGCTCAGCCTCATCTGCCCATGGCACTGCTCGCACAGAGGCACAGAGACTGGGGCTGCTTGCTTGTCTTGTCCCCTCAAACTTCAAACGTAGATTAGGTGGTCTGTGCTGGGCGTCTCCGGCAGCCCTGCTCCGAAAATGCGAACGTCTGCAGATAGCTCGCAGGCAGAAAGAGCTAGCCTGGAAAGCTGTTGCTCAGCCTCATCTGCCCATGGCACTGCTCGCACAGAGGCACAGAGACTGGGGCTGCTTGCTTGTCTTGCCCCCTCAAACTTCAAACGTATCTTTTGGCTGTTTGTGCCGGGCGCCTCCGGCAGCCCTGCTCCGAAAATGCGAACGTCTGCAGATAGCTCGCAGGCAGAAAGAGCTAGCCTGGAAAGCTGTTGCTCAGCCTCATCTGCCCATGGCACTGCTCGCACAAAGGCACAGAGACTGGGGCTGCTTGCTTGTCTTGTCCCCTCAAACTTCAAACGTAGCTTAGGTGGTCCGTGCCGGGCGCCTCTGGCAGCCCTACTCCGAAAATGGGAACGTCTGCAGATAGCTCGCAGGCAGAAAGAGCTAGCCTGGAAAGCTGTTGCTCAGCCTCATCTGGCCATGGCACTGCTCGCACAGAGGCACAGAGACTGGGGCTGCTTGCTTGTCTTGCCCCCTCAAACTTCAAACGTAGCTTAGGTGGTCCGTGCCGGGCGCATCCGGCAGCTCTGCTCCGAAAATGCGAACGTCTGCAGATAGCTCACAGGCAGAAAGAGCTAGCCTGGAAAGCTGTTGCTCAGCCTCATCTGCCCATGGCACTGCTCGCACAGAGGCACAGAGACTGGGGCTGCTTGCTTGTCTTGTCCCCTCAAACTTCAAACGTAGCTTAGGTGGTCTGTGCCGGGCGCCTTCGGCAGCCCTGCTCCAAAAATGCGAACGTCTGCAGATAGCTCGCAGGCAGAAAGAGCTAGCCTGGAAAGCTGTTGCTCAGCCTCATCTGCCCATGGCACTGCTCGCACAGAGGCACAGAGACTGGGGCTGCATGCTTGTCTTGCCCCCTCAAACTTCAAATGTAGCTTAGGTGGTCTGTGCCGGGCGCCTCCGGCAGCCCTGCTCCAAAAATGCGAACGTCTGCAGATAGCTCGCAGGCAGAAAGAGCTAGCCTGGAAAGCTGTTGCTCAGCCTCATCTGCCCATGGCACTGCTCGCACAGAGGCACAGAGACTGGGGCTGCTTGCTAGTCTTGCCCCCTCAAACTTCAAACGTATATTAGGTGGTCCGTGCCGGGGCTTGCAGCAGCGCTTCTCCGAAAATGCGAACATCTACAGATAGCTTGCAGGCAGAAAGAGCTAGCCTGGAAAACTGTTGCTCAGCCTCATCTGCCCATGGCACTGCTCGCACAGAGGCACAGAGACTGGGGCTGCTTGCTTGTCTTGTCCCCTCAAACTTCAAACGTATCTTAGGTGGTCTGTGCCGGGCGCCTCCGGCAGCCCTGCTCCGAAAATGCGAACGTCTGCAGATAGCTCACAGGCAGAAAGAGCTAGCCTGGAAAGCTGTTGCTCAGCCTCATCTGGCCATGGCACTGCTCGCACAGAGGCACAGAGACTGGGGCTGCTTGCTTGTCTTGCCCCCTCAAACTTCAAACGTATCTTTTGGCTGTTTGTGCCGGGCGCCTTTGGCAGCCCTGCTCCAAAAATGCGAACATATGCAGATAGCTCTCAGGCAGAAAGAGCTAGCCTGGAAAGCTGTTGCTCAGCCTCATCTGCCCATGGCACTGCTCGCACAGAGGCACAGAGACTGGGGCTGCTTGCTTGTCTTGCCCCCTCAAACTTCAAACGTATCTTTTGGCTGTTTGTGCCGGGCGCCTTTGGCAGCCCTGCTCCGAAAATGCGGACATCTGCAGATAGCTCGCAGCCAGAAAGAGCTAGCCTGGAAAGCTGTTGCTCAGCCTCATCTGCCCATGGCACTGCTCGCACAGAGGCACAGAGACTGGGGCTACTTGCTTGTCTTGTCCCCTCAAACTTCAAACGTATCTTAGGTGGTCTGTGCCGGGCGCCTCCGGCAGCCCTGCTCTGAAAATGCGAACGTCTGCAGATAGCTCGCAGGCAGAAAGAGCTAGCCTGGAAAGCTGTTGCTCAGCCTCATCTGCCCATGGCACTGCTCGCACAGAGGCACAGAGACTGGGGCTGCTTGCTTGTCTTGTCCCCTCAAACTTCAAACGTATCTTAGGTGATCTGTGCCGGGCGCCTCCGGCAGTCCTGCTCCAAAAATGCGAACGTCTGCAGATAGCTCGCAGGCAGAAAGAGCTAGCCTGGAAAGCTGTTGCTCAGCCTCATCTGCCCATGGCACTGCTCGCACAGAGGCACAGAGACTGGGGCTGCTTGCTTGTCTTGTCCCCTCAAACTTCAAACGTAGCTTAGGTGGTCCGTGCCGGTTGCTTACGGCAGCGCTTCTCCGAAAATGCGATCATCTGCAGATAGCTCGCAGGCAGAAAGAGCTAGCCTGGAAAGCTGTTGCTCAGCCTCATCTGCCCATGGCACTGCTCGCACAGAGGCACAGAGACTGGGGCTGCTTGCTTCTCTTGTCCCCTCAAACTTCAAACGTAGCTTAGGTGGTCCGTGCCGGGCGCCTCCGGCAGCCCTGCTCCAAAATTGCGAACGTCTGCAGATAGCTCGCAGGCAGAAAGAGCTAGCCTGGAAAGCTGTTGCTCAGCCTCATCTGCCCATGGCACTGCTCGCACAGATGCACAGAGACTGGGGCTGCTTGCTTGTCTTGTCCCCTCAAACTTCAAACGTAGGTTAGGTGGTCCGTGCCGGGCGCCTCCGGCAGCCCTGCTCCGAAAATGCGAACGTCTGCAGATAGCTCGCAGGCAGAAAGAGCTAGCCTGGAAAGCTGTTGCTCAGCCTCATCTGCCCATGGCACTGCTCGCACAGAGGCACAGAGACTGGGGCTGCTTGCTTGTCTTGTCCCCTCAAACTTCAAACGTAGCTTAGGTGGTCCGTGCCGGTTGCTTACGGCAGCGCTTCTCCGAAAATGCGAACGTCTGCAGATAGCTCGCAGGCAGAAAGAGCTAGCCTGGAAAGCTGTTGCTCAGCCTCATCTGCCCATGGCACTGCTCGCACAGAGGCACAGAGACTGGGGCTGCTTGCTTGTCTTGTCCCCTCAAACTTCAAACGTAGATTAGGTGGTCTGTGCTGGGCGTCTCCGGCAGCCCTGCTCCGAAAATGCGAACGTCTGCAGATAGCTCGCAGGCAGAAAGAGCTAGCCTGGAAAGCTGTTGCTCAGCCTCATCTGCCCATGGCACTGCTCGCACAGAGGCACAGAGACTGGGGCTGCTTCCTTGTCTTGCCCCCTCAAACTTCAAACGTATCTTTTGGCTGTTTGTGCCGGGCGCCTCCGGCAGCCCTGCTCCAAAAATGCGAACGTCTGCAGATAGCTCGCAGGCAGAAAGAGCTAGCCTGGAAAGCTGTTGCTCAGCCTCATCTGCCCATGGCACTGCTCGCACAGATGCACAGAGACTGGGGCTGCTTGCTTGTCTTGTCCCCTCAAACTTCAAACGTAGCTTAGGTGGTCCGTGCCGGGCGCCTCTGGCAGCCCTACTCCGAAAATGGGAACGTCTGCAGATAGCTCGCAGGCAGAAAGAGCTAGCCTGGAAAGCTGTTGCTCAGCCTCATCTGGCCATGGCACTGCTCGCACAGAGGCACAGAGACTGGGGCTGCTTGCTTGTCTTGCCCCCTCAAACTTCAAACGTATCTTAGGTGTTCAGTGCCGTCCGCCTCCAGCAGCCCTGCTCCGAAAATGCGAACGTCTGCAGATAGCTCACAGGCAGAAAGAGCTAGCCTGGAAAGCTGTTGCTCAGCCTCATCTGCCCATGGCACTGCTCGCACAGAGGCACAGAGACTGGGGCTGCTTGCTTGTCTTGTCCCCTCAAACTTCAAACGTAGCTTAGGTGGTCTGTGCCGGGCGCCTTCGGCAGCCCTGCTCCAAAAATGCGAACGTCTGCAGATAGCTCGCAGGCAGAAAGAGCTAGCCTGGAAAGCTGTTGCTCAGCCTCATCTGGCCATGGCACTGCTCGCACAGAGGCACAGAGACTGGGGCTGCATGCTTGTCTTGCCCCCTCAAACTTCAAACGTAGCTTAGGTGGTCTGTGCCGGGCGCCTCCGGCAGCCCTGCTCCAAAAATGCGAACGTCTGCAGATAGCTCGCAGGCAGAAAGAGCTAGCCTGGAAAGCTGTTGCTCAGCCTCATCTGCCCATGGCACTGCTCGCACAGAGGCACAGAGACTGGGGCTGCTTGCTAGTCTTGCCCCCTCAAACTTCAAACGTATATTAGGTGGTCCGTGCCGGGGCTTGCAGCAGCGCTTCTCCGAAAATGCGAACATCTGCAGATAGCTTGCAGGCAGAAAGAGCTCGCCTGGAAAACTGTTGCTCAGCCTCATCTGCCCATGGCACTGCTCGCACAGAGGCACAGAGACTGGGGCTGCTTGCTTGTCTTGTCCCCTCAAACTTCAAACGTATCTTAGGTGGTCTGTGCCGGGCGCCTCCGGCAGCCCTGCTCCGAAAATGCGAACGTCTGCAGATAGCTCACAGGCAGAAAGAGCTAGCCTGGAAAGCTGTTGCTCAGCCTCATCTGCCCATGGCACTGCTCGCACAGAGGCACAGAGACTGGGGCTGCTTGCTTGTCTTGCCCCCTCAAACTTCAAACGTATCTTTTGGCTGTTTGTGCCGGGCGCCTTTGGCAGCCCTGCTCCGAAAATGCGGACATCTGCAGATAGCTCGCAGCCAGAAAGAGCTAGCCTGGAAAGCTGTTGCTCAGCCTCATCTGCCCATGGCAATGCTCGCACAGAGGCACAGAGACTGGGGCTACTTGCTTGTCTTGTCCCCTCAAACTTCAAACGTAGCTTAAGTGGTCTGTGAAGGGCGCTTCCGGCAGCCCTGCTCTGAAAATGCGAACGTCTGCAGATAGCTCGCAGGCAGAAAGAGCTAGCCTGGAAAGCTGTTGCTCAGCCTCATCTGCCCATGGCACTGCTCGCACAGAGGCACAGAGACTGGGGCTGCTTGCTTGTCTTGTCCCCTCAAACTTCAAACGTATCTTAGGTGATCTGTGCCGGGCGCCTCCGGCAGTCCTGCTCCAAAAATGCGAACGTCTGCAGATAGCTCGCAGGCAGAAAGAGCTAGCCTGGAAAGCTGTTGCTCAGCCTCATCTGCCCATGGCACTGCTCGCACAGAGGCACAGAGACTGGGGCTGCTTGCTTGTCTTGTCCCCTCAAACTTCAAACGTAGCTTAGGTGGTCCGTGCCGGTTGCTTACGGCAGCGCTTCTCCGAAAATGCGATCATCTGCAGATAGCTCGCAGGCAGAAAGAGCTAGCCTGGAAAGCTGTTGCTCAGCCTCATCTGCCCATGGCACTGCTCGCACAGAGGCACAGAGACTGGGGCTGCTTGCTTGTCTTGTCCCCTCAAACTTCAAACATAGCTTAGGTGGTCCGTGCCGGTTGCTTACGGCAGCGCTTCTCCGAAAATGCGAACGTCTGCAGATAGCTCGCAGGCAGAAAGAGCTAGCCTGGAAAGCTGTTGCTCAGCCTCATCTGCCCATGGCACTGCTCGCACAGAGGCACAGAGACTGGGGCTGCTTGCTTGTCTTGTCCCCTCAAACTTCAAACGTAGATTAGGTGGTCTGTGCTGGGCGTCTCCGGCAGCCCTGCTCCGAAAATGAGAACGTCTGCAGATAGCTCGCAGGCAGAAAGAGCTAGCCTGGAAAGCTGTTGCTCAGCCTCATCTGCCCATGGCACTGCTCGCACAGAGGCACAGAGACTGGGGCTGCTTCCTTGTCTTGCCCCCTCAAACTTCAAACGTATCTTTTGGCTGTTTGTGCCGGGCGCCTCCGGCAGCCCTGCTCCAAAAATGCGAACGTCTGCAGATAGCTCGCAGGCAGAAAGAGCTAGCCTGGAAAGCTGTTGCTCAGCCTCATCTGCCCATGGCACTGCTCGCACAGAGGCACAGAGACTGGGGCTGCTTGCTTGTCTTGCCCCCTCAAACTTCAAACGTAGCTTAGGTGTTCTGTGCTGGGCGCCTCCGGCAGCCCTGCTCCGAAAATGCAAACGTCTGCAGATAGCTCGCAGGCAGAAAGAGCTAGCCTGGAAAGCTGTTGCTCAGCCTCATCTGCCCATGGCACTGCTCGCACAGAGGCACAGAGACTGGGGCTGCTTGCTTGTCTTGTCCCCTCAAACTTCAAACTTAGCTTAGGTGGTCTGTGCCGGGCGCCTCCGGCAGTCCTGCTCCAAAAATGCGAACGTCTGCAGATAGCTCGCAGGCAGAAAGAGCTAGCCTGGAAAGCTGTTGCTCAGCCTCAACTGCCCATGGCACTGCTCGCACAGAGGCACAGAGACTGGGGCTGCTTGCTTGTCTTGTCCCCTCAAACTTCAAACATAGCTTAGGTGGTCCGTGCCGGTTCCTTACGGCAGCCCTGCTCCGAAAATGCGAACGTCTGCAGATAGCTCGCAGGCAGAAAGAGCTAGCCTGGAAAGCTGTTGCTCAGCCTCATCTGCCCATGGCACTGCTCGCACAGAGGCACAGAGACTGGGGCTGCTTGCTTGTCTTGTCCCCTCAAACTTCAAACGTAGCTTAGGTGGTCTGTGCCGGGCGCCTCCGGCAGCCCTGCTCCAAAAATGCGAACGTCTGCAGATAGCTCGCAGGCAGAAAGAGCTAGCCTGGAAAGCTGTTGCTCAGCCTCATCTGCCCATGGCACTGCTCGCACAGAGGCACAGAGACTGGGGCTGCTTGCTTGTCTTGCCCCCTCAAACTTCAAACGTAGCTTAGGTGGTCTGTGCCGGGCGCCTCCGGCAGCCCTGCTCCGAAAATGCGAACGTCTGCAGATAGCTCGCAGGCAGAAAGAGCTAGCCTGGAAAGCTGTTGCTCAGCCTCATCTGCCCATGGCACTGCTCGCACAGAGGCACAGAGACTGGGGCTGCTTGCTTGTCTTGTCCCCCCAAACTTCAAACGTAGCTTAGGTGGTCTGTGCCGGGCGCCTCCGGCAGCCCTGCTCCGAAAATGCGAACGTCTGCAGATAGCTCGCAGGCAGAAAGAGCTAGCCTGGAAAGCTGTTGCTCAGCCTCATCTGCCCATGGCACTGCTCGCACAGAGGCACAGAGACTGGGGCTGCTTGCTTGTCTTGTCCCCTCAAACTTCAAAAGTAGCTTAGGTGGTCCGTGCCGGGCGCCTCTGGCAGCCCTACTCCGAAAATGGGAACGTCTGCAGATAGCTCGCAGCCAGAAAGAGCTAGCCTGGAAAGCTGTTGCTCAGCCTCATCTGCCCATGGCACTGCTCGCACAGAGGCACAGAGACTGGGGCTGCTTGCTTGTCTTGTCCCCTCAAACTTCAAACGTATCTTAGGTGTTCCGTGCCGTCCGCCTGCAGCAGCCCTGCTCCGAAAATGCGAACGTCTGCAGATAGCTCGCAGGCAGAAAGAGCTAGCCTGGAAAGCTGTTGCTCAGCCTCATCTGCCCATGGCACTGCTCGCACAGAGGCACAGAGACTGGGGCTGCTTGCTTGTCTTGTCCCCTCAAACTTCAAACGTAGCTTAGATGGTCCGTGCCGGGCGCTTCCGGCAGTCCTGCTCTGAAAATGCGAACGTCTGCAGATAGCTCGCAGGCAGAAAGAGCTAGCCTGGAAAGATGTTGCTCAGCCTCATCTGCCCATGGCACTGCTCGCACAGAGGCACAGAGACTGGGGCTGCTTGCTTGTCTTGTCCCCTCAAACTTCAAACGTAGCTTAGGTGGTCCGTGTCGGGCGCCTCCGGCAGCTCTGCTCCGAAAATGCGAACGTCTGCAGATAGCTCGCAGGCAGAAAGAGCTAGCCTGGAAAGCTGTTGCTCAGCCTCATCTGCCCATGGCACTGCTCGCACAGAGGCACAGAGACTGGGGCTGCTTGCTTGTCTTGTCCCCTCAAACTTCAAACGTAGCTTAGGTGGTCCGTGCCGGTTGCTTACGGCAGCGCTTCTCCGAAAATGCGAACGTCTGCAGATAGCTCGCAGGCAGAAAGAGCTAGCCTGGAAAGCTGTTGCTCAGCCTCATCTGCCCATGGCACTGCTCGCACAGAGGCACAGAGACTGGGGCTGCTTGCTTGTCTTGTCCCCTCAAACTTCAAACGTAGATTAGGTGGTCTGTGCTGGGCGTCTCCGGCAGCCCTGCTCCGAAAATGCGAACGTCTGCAGATAGCTCGCAGGCAGAAAGAGCTAGCCTGGAAAGCTGTTGCTCAGCCTCATCTGCCCATGGCACTGCTCGCACAGAGGCACAGAGACTGGGGCTGCTTCCTTGTCTTGCCCCCTCAAACTTCAAACGTATCTTTTGGCTGTTTGTGCCGGGCGCCTCCGGCAGCCCTGCTCCAAAAATGCGAACGTCTGCAGATAGCTCGCAGGCAGAAAGAGCTAGCCTGGAAAGCTGTTGCTCAGCCTCATCTGCCCATGGCACTGCTTGCACAAAGGCACAGAGACTGGGGCTGCTTGCTTGTCTTGTCCCCTCAAACTTCAAACGTAGCTTAGGTGGTCCGTGCCGGGCGCCTCCGGCAGCTCTGCTCCGAAAATGCGAACGTCTGCAGATAGCTCACAGGCAGAAAGAGCTAGCCTGGAAAGCTGTTGCTCAGCCTCATCTGCCCATGGCACTGCTCGCACAGAGGCACAGAGACTGGGGCTGCTTGCTTGTCTTGTCCCCTCAAACTTCAAACGTAGCTTAGGTGGTCTGTGCCGGGCGCCTTCGGCAGCCCTGCTCCGAAAATGCGAACGTCTGCAGATAGCTCGCAGGCAGAAAGAGCTAGCCTGGAAAGCTGTTGCTCAGCCTCATCTGGCCATGGCACTGCTCGCACAGAGGCACAGAGACTGGGGCTGCATGCTTGTCTTGCCCCCTCAAACTTCAAACGTAGCTTAGGTGGTCTGTGCCGGGCGCCTCCGGCAGCGCTGCTCCAAAAATGCGAACGTCTGCAGATAGCTCGCAGGCAGAAAGAGCTAGCCTGGAAAGCTGTTGCTCAGCCTCATCTGCCCATGGCACTGCTCGCACAGAGGCACAGAGACTGGGGCTGCTTGCTAGTCTTGCCCCCTCAAACTTCAAACGTATATTAGGTGGTCCGTGCCGGGGCTTGCAGCAGCGCTTCTCCGAAAATGCGAACATCTGCAGATAGCTTGCAGGCAGAAAGAGCTAGCCTGGAAAACTGTTGCTCAGCCTCATCTGCCCATGGCACTGCTCGCACAGAGGCACAGAGACTGGGGCTGCTTGCTTGTCTTGTCCCCTCAAACTTCAAACGTATCTTAGGTGGTCTGTGCCGGGCGCCTCCGGCAGCCCTGCTCCGAAAATGCGAACGTCTGCAGATAGCTCACAGGCAGAAAGAGCTAGCCTGGAAAGCTGTTGCTCAGCCTCATCTGCCCATGGCACTGCTCGCACAGAGGCACAGAGACTGGGGCTGCTTGCTTGTCTTGCCCCCTCAAACTTCAAACGTATCTTTTGGCTGTTTGTGCCGGGCGCCTCCGGCAGCCCTGCTCCAAAAATGCGAACATATGCAGATAGCTCTCAGGCAGAAAGAGCTAGCCTGGAAAGCTGTTGCTCAGCCTCATCTGCCCATGGCACTGCTCGCACAGAGGCACAGAGACTGGGGCTGCTTGCTTGTCTTGCCCCCTCAAACTTCAAACGTATCTTTTGGCTGTTTGTGCCGGGCGCCTTTGGCAGCCCTGCTCCAAAAATGCGGACATCTGCAGATAGCTCGCAGGCAGAAAGAGCTAGCCTGGAAAGCTGTTGCTCAGCCTCATCTGCCCATGGCACTGCTCGCACAGAGGCACAGAGACTGGGGCTGCTTGCTTGTCTTGTCCCCTCAAACTTCAAACGTATCTTAGGTGGTCTGTGCCGGGCGCCTCCGGCAGCCCTGCTCTGAAAATGCGAACGTCTGCAGATAGCTCGCAGGCAGAAAGAGCTAGCCTGAAAAGCTGTTGCTCAGCCTCATCTGCCCATGGCACTGCTCGCACAGAGGCACAGAGACTGGGGCTGCTTGCTTGTCTTGTCCCCTCAAACTTCAAATGTATCTTAGGTGATCTGTGCCGGGCGCCTCCGGCAGTCCTGCTCCAAAAATGCGAACGTCTGCAGATAGCTCGCAGGCAGAAAGAGCTAGCCTGGAAAGCTGTTGCTCAGCCTCATCTGCCCATGGCACTGCTCGCACAGAGGCACAGAGACTGGGGCTGCTTGCTTGTCTTGTCCCCTCAAACTTCAAACGTAGCTTAGGTGGTCCGTGCCGGTTGCTTACGGCAGCGCTTCTCCGAAAATGCGATCATCTGCAGATAGCTCGCAGGCAGAAAGAGCTAGCCTGGAAAGCTGTTGCTCAGCCTCATCTGCCCATGGCACTGCTCGAACAGAGGCACAGAGACTGGGGCTGCTTGCTTGTCTTGTCCCCTCAAACTTCAAACATAGCTTAGGTGGTCCGTGCCGGTAGCTTACGGCAGCGCTTCTCCGAAAATGCGAACGTCTGCAGATAGCTCGCAGGCAGAAAGAGCTAGCCTGGAAAGCTGTTGCTCAGCCTCATCTGCCCATGGCACTGCTCGCACAGAGGCACAGAGACTGGGGCTGCTTCCTTGTCTTGCCCCCTCAAACTTCAAACGTATCATTTGGCTGTTTGTGCCGGGCGCCTCCGGCAGCCCTGCTCCAAAAATGCGAACGTCTGCAGATAGCTCGCAGGCAGAAAGAGCTAGCCTGGAAAGCTGTTGCTCAGCCTCATCTGCCCATGGCACTGCTCGCACAAAGGCACAGAGACTGGGGCTGCTTGCTTGTCTTGTCCCCTCAAACTTCAAACGTAGCTTAGGTGGTCCGTGCCGGGCGCCTCCGGCAGCTCTGCTCCGAAAATGCGAACGTCTGCAGATAGCTCACAGGCAGAAAGAGCTAGCCTGGAAAGCTGTTGCTCAGCCTCATCTGCCCATGGCACTGCTCGCACAGAGGCACAGAGACTGGGGCTGCTTGCTTGTCTTGTCCCCTCAAACTTCAAATGTAGCTTAGGTGGTCCGTGCCGGTTGCTTACGGCAGCGCTTCTCCGAAAATGCGAACGTCTGCAGATAGCTCGCAGGCAGAAAGAGCTGGCCTGGAAAGCTGTTGCTCAGCCTCATCTGCCCATGGCACTGCTCGCACAGAGGCACAGAGACTGGGGCTGCTTGCTTGTCTTGTCCCCTCAAACTTCAAACGTAGATTAGGTGGTCTGTGCTGGGCGTCTCCGGCAGCCCTGCTCCGAAAATGCGAACGTCTGCAGATAGCTCGCAGCCAGAAAGAGCTAGCCTGGAAAGCTGTTGCTCAGCCTCATCTGCCCATGGCACTGCTCGCACAGAGGCACAGAGACTGGGGCTGCTTGCTTGTCTTGTCCCCTCAAACTTCAAACGTAGCTTAGGTGGTCTGTGCCGGGCGCCTCCGGCAGCCCTGCTCCGAAAATGCGAACGTCTGCAGATAGCTCGCAGGCAGAAAGAGCTAGCCTGGAAAGCTGTTGCTCAGCCTCATCTGCCCATGGCACTGCTCGCACAGAGGCACAGAGACTGGGGCTGCTTGCTTGTCTTGTCTCCTCAAACTTCAAACGTAGCTTAGGTGGTCTGTGCCGGGCGCCTTCGGCAGCCCTGCTCCAAAAATGCGAACGTCTGCAGATAGCTCGCAGGCAGAAAGAGCTAGCCTGGAAAGCTGTTGCTCAGCCTCATCTGCCCATGGCACTGCTCGCACAGAGGCACAGAGACTGGGGCTGCATGCTTGTCTTGCCCCCTCAAACTTCAAACGTAGCTTAGGTGGTCTGTGCCGGGCGCCTACGGCAGCCCTGCTCCAAAAATGCGAACGTCTGCAGATAGCTCGCAGGCAGAAAGAACTAGCCTGGAAAGCTGTTGCTCAGCCTCATCTGCCCATGGCACTGCTCGCACAGAGGCACAGAGACTGGGGCTGCTTGCTAGTCTTGCCCCCTCAAACTTCAAACGTATATTAGGTGGTCCGTGCCGGGGCTTGCAGCAGCGCTTCTCCGAAAATGCGAACATCTGCAGATAGCTTGCAGGCAGAAAGAGCTAGCCTGGAAAACTGTTGCTCAGCCTCATCTGCCCATGGCACTGCTCGCACAGAGGCACAGAGACTGGGGCTGCTTGCTTGTCTTGTCCCCTCAAACTTCAAACGTATCTTAGGTGGTCTGTGCCGGGAGCCTCCGGCAGCCCTGCTCCGAAAATGCGAACGTCTGCAGATAGCTCGCAGGCAGAAAGAGCTAGCCTGGAAAGCTGTTGCTCAGCCTCATCTGCCCATGGCACTGCTCGCACAGAGGCACAGAGACTGGGGCTGCTTGCTTGTCTTGCCCCCTCAAACTTCAAACGTAGCTTAGGTGTTCTGTGCTGGGCGCCTCCGGCAGCCCTGCTCCGAAAATGCAAACGTCTGCAGATAGCTCGCAGGCAGAAAGAGCTAGCCTGGAAAGCTGTTGCTCAGCCTCATCTGCCCATGGCACTGCTCGCACAGAGGCACAGAGACTGGGGCTGCTTGCTTGTCTTGCCCCCTCAAACTTCAAACGTAGCTTAGGTGGTCTGTGCCGGGCGCCTCCGGCAGTCCTGCTCCAAAAATGCGAACGTCTGCAGATAGCTCGCAGGCAGAAAGAGCTAGCCTGGAAAGCTGTTGCTCAGCCTCATCTGCCCATGGCACTGCTCGCACAGAGGCACAGAGACTGGGGCTGCTTGCTTGTCTTGTCCCCTCAAACTTCAAACATAGCTTAGGTGGTCCGTGCCGGTTCCTTACGGCAGCCCTGCTCCGAAAATGCGAACGTCTGCAGATAGCTCGCAGGCAGAAAGAGCTAGCCTGGAAAGCTGTTGCTCAGCCTCATCTGCCCATGGCACTGCTCGCACAGAGGCACAGAGACTGGGGCTGCTTGCTTGTCTTGCCCCCTCAAACTTCAAACGTATCATTTGGCTGTTTGTGCTGGGCGCCTCCGGCAGCCCTGCTCCAAAAATGCGAACGTCTGCAGATAGCTCGCAGGCAGAAAGAGCTAGCCTGGAAAGCTGTTGCTCAGCCTCATCTGCCCATGGCACTGCTCGCACAAAGGCACAGAGACTGGGGCTGCTTGCTTGTCTTGTCCCCTCAAACTTCAAACGTAGCTTAGGTGGTCCGTGCCGGGCGCCTCCGGCAGCTCTGCTCCGAAAATGCGAACGTCTGCAGATAGCTCACAGGCAGAAAGAGCTAGCCTGGAAAGCTGTTGCTCAGCCTCATCTGCCCATGGCACTGCTCGCACAGAGGCACAGAGACTGGGGCTGCTTGCTTGTCTTGTCCCCTCAAACTTCAAATGTAGCTTAGGTGGTCCGTGCCGGTTGCTTACGGCAGCGCTTCTCCGAAAATGCGAACGTCTGCAGATAGCTCGCAGGCAGAAAGAGCTGGCCTGGAAAGCTGTTGCTCAGCCTCATCTGCCCATGGCACTGCTCGCACAGAGGCACAGAGACTGGGGCTGCTTGCTTGTCTTGTCCCCTCAAACTTCAAACGTAGCTTAGGTGGTCTGTGCTGGGCGTCTCCGGCAGCCCTGCTCCGAAAATGCGAACGTCTGCAGATAGCTCGCAGGCAGAAAGAGCTAGCCTGGAAAGCTGTTGCTCAGCCTCATCTGCCCATGGCACTGCTCGCACAGAGGCACAGAGACTGGGGCTGCTTGCTTGTCTTGTCCCCTCAAACTTCAAACGTAGCTTAGGTGGTCTGTGCCGGGCGCCTCCGGCAGCCCTGCTCCGAAAATGCGAACGTCTGCAGATAGCTCGCAGGCAGAAAGAGCTAGCCTGGAAAGCTGTTGCTCAGCCTCATCTGCCCATGGCACTGCTCGCACAGAGGCACAGAGACTGGGGCTGCTTGCTTGTCTTGTCTCCTCAAACTTCAAACGTAGCTTAGGTGGTCTGTGCCGGGCGCCTTCGGCAGCCCTGCTCCAAAAATGCGAACGTCTGCAGATAGCTCGCAGGCAGAAAGAGCTAGCCTGGAAAGCTGTTGCTCAGCCTCATCTGCCCATGGCACTGCTCGCACAGAGGCACAGAGACTGGGGCTGCATGCTTGTCTTGCCCCCTCAAACTTCAAACGTAGCTTAGGTGGTCTGTGCCGGGCGCCTCCGGCAGCCCTGCTCCAAAAATGCGAACGTCTGCAGATAGCTCGCAGGCAGAAAGAACTAGCCTGGAAAGCTGTTGCTCAGCCTCATCTGCCCATGGCACTGCTCGCACAGAGGCACAGAGACTGGGGCTGCTTGCTAGTCTTGCCCCCTCAAACTTAAAACGTATATTAGGTGGTCCGTGCCGGGGCTTGCAGCAGCGCTTCTCCGAAAATGCGAACATCTGCAGATAGCTTGCAGGCAGAAAGAGCTAGCCTGGAAAACTGTTGCTCAGCCTCATCTGCCCATGGCACTGCTCGCACAGAGGCACAGAGACTGGGGCTGCTTGCTTGTCTTGTCCCCTCAAACTTCAAACGTATCTTAGGTGGTCTGTGCCGGGCGCCTCCGGCATCCCTGCTCCGAAAATGCAAACGTCTGCAGATAGCTCGCAGGCAGAAAGAGCTAGCCTGGAAAGCTGTTGCTCAGCCTCATCTGCTCATGGCACTGCTCGCACAGAGGCACAGAGACTGGGGCTGCTTGCTTGTCTTGCCCCCTCAAACTTCAAACGTAGCTTAGGTGTTCTGTGCTGGGCGCCTCCGGCAGCCCTGCTCCGAAAATGCAAACGTCTGCAGATAGCTCGCAGGCAGAAAGAGCTAGCCTAGAAAGCTGTTGCTCAGCCTCATCTGCCCATGGCACTGCTCGCACAGAGGCACAGAGACTGGGGCTGCTTGCTTGTCTTGTCCCCTCAAACTTCAAACATAGCTTAGGTGGTCCGTGCCGGTTCCTTACGGCAGCCCTGCTCCAAAAATGCGAACGTCTGCAGATAGCTCGCAGGCAGAAAGAGCTAGCCTGGAAAGCTGTTGCTCAGCCTCATCTGCCCATGGCACTGCTCGCACAGAGGCACAGAGACTGGGGCTGCTTGCTTGTCTTGCCCCCTCAAACTTCAAACGTAGCTTAGGTGGTCTGTGCCGGGCGCCTCCGGCAGCCCTGCTCCGAAAATGCGAACGTCTGCAGATAGCTCGCAGGCAGAAAGAGCTAGCCTGGAAAGCTGTTGCTCAGCCTCATCTGCCCATGGCACTGCTCGCACAAAGGCACAGAGACTGGGGCTGCTTGCTTGTCTTGTCCCCTCAAACTTCAAACGTAGCTTAGGTGGTCCGTGCCGGGCGCCTCCGGCAGCTCTGCTCCGAAAATGCGAACGTCTGCAGATAGCTCACAGGCAGAAAGAGCTAGCCTGGAAAGCTGTTGCTCAGCCTCATCTGCCCATGGCACTACTCGCACAGAGGCACAGAGACTGGGGCTGCTTGCTTGTCTTGTCCCCTCAAACTTCAAACGTAGCTTAGGTGGTCCGTGCCGGTTGCTTACGGCAGCGCTTCTCCGAAAATGCGAACGTCTGCAGATAGCTCGCAGGCAGAAAGAGCTGGCCTGGAAAGCTGTTGCTCAGCCTCATCTGCCCATGGCACTGCTCGCACAGAGGCACAGAGACTGGGGCTGCTTGCTTGTCTTGTCCCCTCAAACTTCAAACGTAGATTAGGTGGTCTGTGCTGGGCGTCTCCGGCAGCCCTGCTCCGAAAATGCGAACGTCTGCAGATAGCTCGCAGCCAGAAAGAGCTAGCCTGGAAAGCTGTTGCTCAGCCTCATCTGCCCATGGCACTGCTCGCACAGAGGCACAGAGACTGGGGCTGCTTGCTTGTCTTGTCCCCTCAAACTTCAAACGTAGCTTAGGTGGTCTGTGCCGGGCGCCTCCGGCAGCCCTGCTCCGAAAATGCGAACGTCTGCAGATAGCTCGCAGGCAGAAAGAGCTAGCCTGGAAAGCTGTTGCTCAGCCTCATCTGCCCATGGCACTGCTCGCACAGAGGCACAGAGACTGGGGCTGCTTGCTTGTCTTGTCTCCTCAAACTTCAAACGTAGCTTAGGTGGTCTGTGCCGGGCGCCTTCGGCAGCCCTGCTCCAAAAATGCGAACGTCTGCAGATAGCTCGCAGGCAGAAAGAGCTAGCCTGGAAAGCTGTTGCTCAGCCTCATCTGCCCATGGCACTGCTCGCACAGAGGCACAGAGACTGGGGCTGCATGCTTGTCTTGCCCCCTCAAACTTCAAACGTAGCTTAGGTGGTCTGTGCCGGGCGCCTCCGGCAGCCCTGCTCCAAAAATGCGAACGTCTGCAGATAGCTCGCAGGCAGAAAGAACTAGCCTGGAAAGCTGTTGCTCAGCCTCATCTGCCCATGGCACTGCTCGCACAGAGGCACAGAGACTGGGGCTGCTTGCTAGTCTTGCCCCCTCAAACTTCAAACGTATATTAGGTGGTCCGTGCCGGGGCTTGCAGCAGCGCTTCTCCAAAAATGCGAACATCTGCAGATAGCTTGCAGGCAGAAAGAGCTAGCCTGGAAAACTGTTGCTCAGCCTCATCTGCCCATGGCACTGCTCGCACAGAGGCACAGAGACTGGGGCTGCTTGCTTGTCTTGTCCCCTCAAACTTCAAACGTATCTTAGGTGATCTGTGCCGGGCGCCTCCGGCAGCCCTGCTCCGAAAATGCGAACGTCTGCAGATAGCTCGCAGGCAGAAAGAGCTAGCCTGGAAAGCTGTTGCTCAGCCTCATCTGCCCATGGCACTGCTCGCACAGAGGCACAGAGACTGGGGCTGCTTGCTTGTCTTGCCCCCTCAAACTTCAAACGTAGCTTAGGTGTTCTGTGCTGGGCGCCTCCGGCAGCCCTGCTCCGAAAATGCAAACGTCTGCAGATAGCTCGCAGGCAGAAAGAGCTAGCCTGGAAAGCTGTTGCTCAGCCTCATCTGCCCATGGCACTGCTCGCACAGAGGCACAGAGACTGGGGCTGCTTGCTTGTCTAGTCCCCTCAAACTTCAAACGTAGCTTAGGTGGTCCGTGCCGGGGCTTGCAGCAGCGCTTCTCCGAAAATGCGAACATCTGCAGATAGCTCGCAGGCAGAAAGAGCTAGCCTGGAAAACTGTTGCTCAGCCTCATCTGCCCATGGCACTGCTCGCACAGAGGCACAGAGACTGGGGCTGCTTGCTTGTCTTGTCCCCTCAAACTTCAAACGTATCTTAGGTGGTCTGTGCCGGGCGCCTCCGGCAGCCCTGCTCCGAAAATGCGAACGTCTCCAGATAGCTCGCAGGCAGAAAGAGCTAGCCTGGAAAGCTGTTGCTCAGCCTCATCTGCCCATGGCACTGCTCGCACAGAGGCACAGAGACTGGGGCTGCTTGCTTGTCTTGTCCCCTCAAACTTCAAACGTAGCTTAGGTGGTCTGTGCCGGGCGCCTCCGGCAGCCCTGCTCCAAAAATGCGAACATCTGCAGATAGCTCGCAGGCAGAAAGAGCTAGCCTGGAAAGCTGTTGCTCAGCCTCAACTGCCCATGGCACTGCTCGCACAGAGGCACAGAGACTGGGGCTGCTTGCTTGTCTTGTCCCCTCAAACTTCAAACGTACCTTAGGTGGTCTGTGCCGGGCGCCTCAGGCAGCCCTGCTCCGAAAATGCGAACGTCTGCAGATAGCTCGCAGGCAGAAAGAGCTAGCCTGGAAAGCTGTTGCTCAGCCTCATCTGCCCATGGCACTGCTCGCACAGAGGCACAGAGACTGGGGCTGCTTGCTTGTCTTGTCCCCTCAAACTTCAAACATAGCTTAGGTGGTCCGTGCCGGTTGCTTACGGCAGCGCTTCTCCGAAAATGCGAACATCTGCAGATAGCTCGCAGGCAGAAAGAGCTAGCCTGGAAAGCTGTTGCTCAGCCTCATCTGCCCATGGCACTGCTCGCACAGAGGCACAGAGACTGGGGCTGCTTGCTTGTCTTGCCCCCTCAAACTTCAAACGTATCTTTTGGCTGTTTGTGCCGGGCGCCTTTGGCAGCCCTGCTCCAAAAATGCGAACGTCTGCAGATAGTTCGTAGGCAGAAAGAGCTAGCCTGGAAAGCTGTTGCTCAGCCTCATCTGCCCATGGCACTGCTCGCACAGAGGCACAGAGACTGAGGCGGCTTGCTTGTCTTGTCCCCTCAAACTTCAAACGTAGCTTAGGTGGTCTGTGCAGGGCGCCTCCAACAGCCCTGCTCCGAAAATGCGAAAGTCTGCAGATAGCTCGCAGGCAGAAAGAGCTAGCCTGGAAAGCTGTTGCTCAGCCTCATCTGCCCATGGCACTGCTCGCACAGAGGCACAGAGACTGGGGCTGCTTGCTTGTCTTGTCCCCTCAAACTTCAAACGTAGCTTAGGTGGTCTGTGCCGGGCGCCTCCGGCAGCCCTGCTCCAAAAATGCGAACGTCTGCAGATAGCTCGCAGGCAGAAAGAGCTAGCCTGGAAAGCTGTTGCTCAGCCTCATCTGCCCATGGCACTGCTCGCACAGAGGCACAGAGACTGGGGCTGCTTGCTTGTCTTGCCCCCTCAAACTTCAAACGTATCTTAGGTGGTCTGTGCCGGGCGCCTCCGGCAGCCCTGCTCCAAAAATGCGAACGTCTGCAGATAGCTCGCAGGCAGAAAGAGCTAGCCTGGAAAGCTGTTGCTCAGCCTCATCTGCCCATGGCACTGCTCGCACAGAGGCACAGAGACTGGGGCTGCTTGCTTGTCTTGTCCCCTCAAACTTCAAACTTAGCTTAGGTGGTCTGTGCCGGGCGCCTCCGGCAGCCCTGCTCCGAAAATGCGAACGTCTGCAGATAGCTCGCAGGCAGAAAGAGCTAGCCTGGAAAGCTGTTGCTCAGCCTCATCTGCCCATGGCACTGCTCGCACAGAGGCACAGAGACTGGGGCTGCTTGCTTGTCTTGTCCCCTCAAACTTCAAACGTAGCTTAGGTGGTCCGTGCCGGGCGCCTCTGGCAGCCCTACTCCGAAAATGGGAACGTCTGCAGATAGCTCGCAGCCAGAAAGAGCTAGCCTGGAAAGCTGTTGCTCAGCCTCATCTGCCCATGGCACTGCTCGCACAGAGGCACAGAGACTGGGGCTGCTTGCTTGTCTTGTCCCCTCAAACTTCAAACGTATCTTAGGTGTTCCGTGCCGTCCGCCTGCAGCAGCCCTGCTCCGAAAATGCGAACGTCTGCAGATAGCTCGCAGGCAGAAAGAGCTAGCCTGGAAAGCTGTTGCTCAGCCTCATCTGCCCATGGCACTGCTCGCACAGAGGCACAGAGACTGGGGCTGCTTGCTTGTCTTGTCCCCTCAAACTTCAAACGTAGCTTAGATGGTCCGTGCCGGGCGCTTCCGGCAGTCCTGCTCTGAAAATGCGAACGTCTGCAGATAGCTCGCAGGCAGAAAGAGCTAGCCTGGAAAGATGTTGCTCAGCCTCATCTGCCCATGGCACTGCTCGCACAGAGGCACAGAGACTGGGGCTGCTTGCTTGTCTTGTCCCCTCAAACTTCAAACGTAGCTTAGGTGGTCCGTGCCGGTTGCTTACGGCAGCGCTTCGCCGAAAATGCGAACGTCTGCAGATAGCTCGCAGGCAGAAAGAGCTAGCCTGGAAAGCTGTTGCTCAGCCTCATCTGCCCATGGCACTGCTCGCACAGAGGCACAGAGACTGGGGCTGCTTGCTTGTCTTGTCCCCTCAAACTTCAAACGTAGATTAGGTGGTCTGTGCTGGGCGTCTCCGGCAGCCCTGCTCCGAAAATGCGAACGTCTGCAGATAGCTCGCAGGCAGAAAGAGCTAGCCTGGAAAGCTGTTGCTCAGCCTCATCTGCCCATGGCACTGCTCGCACAGAGGCACAGAGACTGGGGCTGCTTCCTTGTCTTGCCCCCTCAAACTTCAAACGTATCTTTTGGCTGTTTGTGCCGGGTGCCTCCGGCAGCCCTGCTCCAAAAATGCGAACGTCTGCAGATAGCTCGCAGGCAGAAAGAGCTAGCCTGGAAAGCTGTTGCTCAGCCTCATCTGCCCATGGCACTGCTCGCACAAAGGCACAGAGACTGGGGCTGCTTGCTTGTCTTGTCCCCTCAAACTTCAAACGTAGCTTAGGTGGTCCGTGCCGGGCGCCTCCGGCAGCTCTGCTCCGAAAATGCGAACGTCTGCAGATAGCTCACAGGCAGAAAGAGCTAGCCTGGAAAGCTGTTGCTCAGCCTCATCTGCCCATGGCACTGCTCGCACAGAGGCACAGAGACTGGGGCTGCTTGCTTGTCTTGTCCCCTCAAACTTCAAACGTAGCTTAGGTGGTCTGTGCCGGGCGCCTTCGGCAGCCCTGCTCCGAAAATGCGAACGTCTGCAGATAGCTCGCAGGCAGAAAGAGCTAGCCTGGAAAGCTGTTGCTCAGCCTCATCTGGCCATGGCACTGCTCGCACAGAGGCACAGAGACTGGGGCTGCTTGCTTGTCTTGTCCCCTCAAACTTCAAACGTATATTAGGTGGTCCGTGCCGGGGCTTGCAGCAGCGCTTCTCCGAAAATGCGAACATCTGCAGATAGCTTGCAGGCAGAAAGAGCTAGCCTGGAAAACTGTTGCTCAGCCTCATCTGCCCATGGCACTGCTCGCACAGAGGCACAGAGACTGGGGCTGCTTGCTTGTCTTGTCCCCTCAAACTTCAAACGTATCTTAGGTGGTCTGTGCCGGGCGCCTCCGGCAGCCCTGCTCCGAAAATGCGAACGTCTGCAGATAGCTCACAGGCAGAAAGAGCTAGCCTGGAAAGCTGTTGCTCAGCCTCATCTGCCCATGGCACTGCTCGCACAGAGGCACAGAGACTGGGGCTGCTTGCTTGTCTTGCCCCCTCAAACTTCAAACGTATCTTTTGGCTGTTTGTGCCGGGCGCCTCCGGCAGCCCTGCTCCAAAAATGCGAACATATGCAGATAGCTCTCAGGCAGAAAGAGCTAGCCTGGAAAGCTGTTGCTCAGCCTCATCTGCCCATGGCACTGCTCGCACAGAGGCACAGAGACTGGGGCTGCTTGCTTGTCTTGCCCCCTCAAACTTCAAACTTAGCTTTTGGCTGTTTGTGCCGGGCGCCTTTTGCAGCCCTGCTCCGAAAATGCGGACATCTGCAGATAGCTCGCAGCCAGAAAGAGCTAGCCTGGAAAGCTGTTGCTCAGCCTCATCTGCCCATGGCACTGCTCGCACAGAGGCACAGAGACTGGGGCTACTTGCTTGTCTTGTCCCCTCAAACTTCAAACGTAGCTTAAGTGGTCTGTGAAGGGCGCTTACGGCAGCCCTGCTCCAAAAATGCGAACGTCTGCAGATAGCTCGCAGGCAGAAAGAGCTAGCCTGGAAAGCTGTTGCTCAGCCTCATCTGCCCATGGCACTGCTCGCACAGAGGCACAGAGACTGGGGCTGCTTGCTTGTCTTGCCCCCTCAAACTTCAAACGTATCTTAGGTGGTCTGTGCCGGGCACCTCCGGCAGCCCTGCTCTGAAAATGCGAACGTCTGCAGATAGCTCGCAGGCAGAAAGAGCTAGCCTGGAAAGCTGTTGCTCAGCCTCATCTGCCCATGGCACTGCTCGCACAGAGGCACAGAGACTGGGGCTGCTTGCTTGTGTTGTCCCCTCAAACTTCAAATGTATCTTAGGTGATCTGTGCCGGGCGCCTCCGGCAGTCCTGCTCCAAAAATGCGAACGTCTGCAGATAGCTCGCAGGCAGAAAGAGCTAGCCTGGAAAGCTGTTGCTCAGCCTCATCTGCCCATGGCACTGCTCGCACAGAGGCACAGAGACTGGGGCTGCTTGCTTGTCTTGTCCCCTCAAACTTCAAACGTAGCTTAGGTGGTCCGTGCCGGTTGCTTACGGCAGCGCTTCTCCGAAAATGCGATCCTCTGCAGATAGCTCGCAGGCAGAAAGAGCTAGCCTGGAAAGCTGTTGCTCAGCCTCATCTGCCCATGGCACTGCTCGCACAGAGGCACAGAGACTGGGGCTGCTTGCTTGTCTTGTCCCCTCAAACTTCAAACGTAGCTTAGGTGGTCCGTGCCGGGCGCCTCCGGCAGCTCTGCTCCGAAAATGCGAACGTCTGCAGATAGCTCACAGGCAGAAAGAGCTAGCCTGGAAAGCTGTTGCTCAGCCTCATCTGCCCATGGCACTGCTCGCACAGAGGCACAGAGACTGGGGCTGCTTGCTTGTCTTGTCCCCTCAAACTTCAAACGTAGCTTAGGTGGTCCGTGCCGGTTGCTTACGGCAGCGCTTCTCCGAAAATGCGAACGTCTGCAGATAGCTCGCAGGCAGAAAGAGCTAGCCTGGAAAGCTGTTGCTCAGCCTCATCTGCCCATGGCACTGCTCGCACAGAGGCACAGAGACTGGGGCTGCTTGCTTGTCTTGTCCCCTCAAACTTCAAACGTAGATTAGGTGGTCTGTGCTGGGCGTCTCCGGCAGCCCTGCTCCGAAAATGCGAACGTCTGCAGATAGCTCGCAGGCAGAAAGAGCTAGCCTGGAAAGCTGTTGCTCAGCCTCATCTGCCCATGGCACTGCTCGCACAGAGGCACAGAGACTGGGGCTGCTTGCTTGTCTTGTCCCCTCAAACTTCAAACGTAGCTTAGGTGGTCTGTGCCGGGCGCCTCCGGCAGCCCTGCTCCGAAAATGCGAACGTCTGCAGATAGCTCGCAGGCAGAAAGAGCTAGCCTGGAAAGCTGTTGCTCAGCCTCATCTGCCCATGGCACTGCTTACACAGAGGCACAGAGACTGGGGCTGCTTGCTTGTCTTGTCTCCTCAAACTTCAAACGTAGCTTAGGTGGTCTGTGCCGGGCGCCTTCGGCAGCCCTGCTCCAAAAATGCGAACGTCTGCAGATAGCTCGCAGGCAGAAAGAGCTAGCCTGGAAAGCTGTTGCTCAGCCTCATCTGCCCATGGCACTGCTCGCACAGAGGCACAGAGACTGGGGCTGCTTGCTTGTCTTGTCCCCTCAAACTTCAAACGTAGCTTAGGTGGTCCGTGCCGGGCGCCTCTGGCAGCCCTACTCCGAAAATGGGAACGTCTGCAGATAGCTCGCAGCCAGAAAGAGCTAGCCTGGAAAGCTGTTGCTCAGCCTCATCTGCCCATGGCACTGCTCGCACAGAGGCACAGAGACTGGGGCTGCTTGCTTGTCTTGTCCCCTCAAACTTCAAACATAGCTTAGGTGGTCCGTGCCGGTTGCTTACGGCAGCGCTTCTCCGAAAATGCGAACGTCTGCAGATAGCTCGCAGGCAGAAAGAGCTAGCCTGGAAAGCTGTTGCTCAGCCTCATCTGCCCATGGCACTGCTCGCACAGAGGCACAGAGACTGGGGCTGCTTGCTTGTCTTGCCCCCTCAAACTTCAAACGTATCTTTTGGCTGTTTGTGCCGGGCGCCTTTGGCAGCCCTGCTCCAAAAATGCGAACGTCTGCAGATAGTTCGTAGGCAGAAAGAGCTAGCCTGGAAAGCTGTTGCTCAGCCTCATCTGCCGATGGCACTGCTCGCACAGAGGCACAGAGACTGGGGCTGCTTGCTTGTCTTGTCCCCTCAAACTTCAAACGTAGCTTAGGTGGTCCGTGCCGGGCGCCTCTGGCAGCCCTACTCCGAAAATGGGAACGTCTGCAGATAGCTCGCAGCCAGAAAGAGCTAGCCTGGAAAGCTGTTGCTCAGCCTCATCTGCCCATGGCACTGCTCGCACAGAGGCACAGAGACTGGGGCTGCTTGCTTGTCTTGCCCCCTCAAACTTCAAACGTATCTTTTGGCTGTTTGTGCCGGGCGCCTTTGGCAGCCCTGCTCCAAAAATGCGAACGTCTGCAGATAGTTCGTAGGCAGAAAGAGCTAGCCTGGAAATCTGTTGCTCAGCCTCATCTGCCCATGGCACTGCTCGCACAGAGGCACAGAGACTGGGGCTGCTTGCTTGTCTTGTCCCCTCAAACTTCAAACGTAGCTTAGGTGGTCCGTGCCGGGCGCCTCTGGCAGCCCTACTCCGAAAATGCGAACGTCTGCAGATAGCTCGCAGGCAGAAAGAGCTAGCCTGGAAAGCTGTTGCTCAGCCTCATCTGCCCATGGCACTGCTCGCACAGAGGCACAGAGACTGGGGCTGCTTGCTTGTCTTGTCCCCTCAAACTTCAAACGTATCTTAGGTGGTCTGTGCCGGGCGCCTCCGGCAGCCCTGCTCCAAAAATGCGGACTTCTGCAGATAGCTAGCAGGCAGAAAGAGCTAGCCTGGAAAGCTGTTGCTCAGCCTCATCTGCCCATGGCACTGCTCGCACAGAGGCACAGAGACTGGGGCTGCTTACTTGTCTTGTCCCCTCAAACTCCAAACGTAGCTTAGGTGGTCTGTGCAGGGCGCCTCCAACAGCCCTGCTCCGAAAATGCGAAAGTCTGCAGATAGCTCGCAGGCAGAAAGAGCTAGCCTGGAAAGCTGTTGCTCAGCCTCATCTGCCCATGGCACTGCTCGCACAGAGGCACAGAGACTGGGGCTGCTTGCTTGTCTTGCCCCCTCAAACTTCAAAAGTAGCTTAGGTGGTCCGTGCCGGGCGCCTCCGGCAGCTCTGCTCCGAAAATGCGAACATCTGCAGATAGCTCGCAGGCAGAAAGAGCTAGCCTGGAAAACTGTTGCTCAGCCTCATCTGCCCATGGCACTGCTCGCACAGAGGCACAGAGACTGGGGCTGCTTGCTTGTCTTGTCCCCTCAAACTTCAAACGTATCTTAGGTGGTCTGTGCCGGGCGCCTCCGGCAGCCCTGCTCCGAAAATGCGAACGTCTGCAGATAGCTCACAGGCAGAAAGATCTAGCCTGGAAAGCTGTTGCTCAGCCTCATCTGGCCATGGCACTGCTCGCACAGAGGCACAGAGACTGGGGCTGCTTGCTTGTCTTGTCCCCTCAAACTTCAAACGTAGCTTATGGGGTCCGTGCCGGGCGCCTCCGGCAGCCCTGCTCCGAAAATGGGAACGTCTGCAGATAGCTCGCAGGCAGAAAGATCTAGCCTGGAAAGCTGTTGCTCAGCCTCATCTGGCCATGGCACTGCTCGCACAGAGGCACAGAGACTGGGGCTGCTTGCTTCTCTTGTCCCCTCAAACTTCAAACGTAGCTTAGGTGGTCCGTGCCGGTTGCTTACGGCAGCGCTTCTCCGAAAATGCGAACATCTGCAGATAGCTCGCAGGCAGAAAGAGCTAGCCTGGAAAGCTGTTGCTCAGCCTCATCTGCCCATGGCACTGCTCGCACAGAGGCACAGAGACTGGGGCTGCTTGCTTGTCTTGCCCCCTCAAACTTCAAACGTATCTTTTGGCTGTTTGTGCCGGGCGCCTTTGGCAGCCCTGCTCCAAAAATGCGAACGTCTGCAGATAGCTCGCAGGCAGAAAGAGCTAGCCTGGAAAGCTGTTGCTCAGCCTCATCTGCCCATGGCACTGCTCGCACAGAGGCACAGAGACTGGGGCTGCTTGCTTGTCTTGTCCCCTCAAACTTCAAACGTAGCTTAGGTGGTCCGTGCCGGGCGCCTCTGGCAGCCCTACTCCGAAAATGGGAACGTCTGCAGATAGCTCGCAGCCAGAAAGAGCTAGCCTGGAAAGCTGTTGCTCAGCCTCATCTGCCCATGGCACTGCTCGCACAGAGGCACAGAGACTGGGGCTGCTTGCTTGTCTTGTCCCCTCAAACTTGAAACGTAGCTTAGGTGGTCCGTGCCCTCCGCCTCCAGCAGCCCTGCTCCGAAAATGCGAACGTCTGCAGATAGCTCGCAGGCAGAAAGAGCTAGCCTGGAAAGCTGTTGCTCAGCCTCATCTGCCCATGGCACTGCTCGCACAGAGGCACAGAGACTGGGGCTGCTTGCTTGTCTTGTCCCCTCAAACTTCAAACGTAGCTTAGGTGGTCTGTGCCGGGCGCCTCCGGCAGCCCTGCTCCGAAAATGCGAACGTCTGCAGATAGCTCACATCCAGAAAGAGCTAGCCTGGAAAGCTGTTGCTCAGCCTCATCTGCCCATGGCACTGCTCGCACAGAGGCACAGAGACTGGGGCTGCTTGCTTGTCTTGTCCCCTCAAACTTCAAACGTAGCTTAGGTGGTCTGTGCCGGGCGCCTCCGGCAGCCCTACTCCGAAAATGGGAACGTCTGCAGATAGCTCGCAGCCAGAAAGAGGTAGCCTGGAAAGCTGTTGCTCAGCCTCATCTGCCCATGGCACTGCTCGCACAGAGGCACAGAGACTGGGGCTGCTTGCTTGTCTTCTCCCCTCAAACTTCAAACGTAGCTTAGGTGGTCCGTGCCGTCCGCCTCCAGCAGCCCTGCTCCGAAAATGCGAACGTCTGCAGATAGCTCGCAGGCAAAAAGAGCTAGCCTGGAAAGCTGTTGCACAGCCTCATCTGCCCATGGCACTGCTCGCACAGAGGCACAGAGACTGGGGCTGCTTGCTTGTCTTGTCCCCTCAAACTTCAAACGTAGCTTAAATGGTGCGTGCCGGGCGCTTCCGGCAGTCCTGCTCTGAAAATGCGAACGTCTGCAGATAGCTCGCAGGCAGAAAGAGCTAGCCTGGAAAGCTGTTGCTCAGCCTCATCTGCCCATGGCACTGCTTGCACAGAGGCACAGAGACTGGGGCTGCTTGCTTGTCTTGTCCCCTCAAACTTGAAACGTAGCTTAGGTGGTCCGTGCCGGGCGCCTCTGGCAGCCCTACTCCGAAAATGTGAACGTCTGCAGATAGCTCGCAGCCAGAAAGAGCTAGCCTGGAAAGCTGTTGCTCAGCCTCATCTGCCCATGGCACTGCTCGCACAGAGGCACAGAGACTGGGGCTGCTTGCTTGTCTTGTCCCCTCAAACTTCAAACGTATCTTAGGTGTTCCGTGCCGTCCGCCTGCAGCAGTCCTGCTCTGAAAATGCGAACGTCTGCAGATAGCTCGCAGGCAGAAAGAGCTAGCCTGGAAAGCTGTTGCTCAGCCTCATCTGCCCATGGCACTGCTCGCACAGAGGCACAGAGACTGGGGCTGCTTGCTTGTCTTGTCCCCTCAAACTTCAAACGTAGCTTAGATGGTCCGTGCCGGGCGCTTCCGGCAGTCCTGCTCCGAAAATGCGAACGTCTGCAGATAGCTCGCAGGCAGAAAGAGCTAGCCTGGAAAGCTGTTGCTCAGCCTCATCTGCCCATGGCACTGCTCGCACAGAGGCACGGAGACTGGGGCTGCTTGCTTGTCCTGTCCCCTCAAACTTCAAACGTAGCTTAGGTGGTCCGTGTCGGGCGCCTCCGGCAGCTCTGCTCCGAAAATGCGAACGTCTGCAGATAGCTCGCAGGCAGAAAGAGCTAGCCTGGAAAGCTGTTGCTCAGCCTCATCTGCCCATGGCACTGCTTGCACAGAGGCACAGAGACTGGGGCTGCTTGCTTGTCTTGTCCCCTCAAACTTCAAACGTAGCTTAGGTGGTCCGTGCCGGGCGCCTCTGGCAGCCCTACTCCGAAAATGTGAACGTCTGCAGATAGCTCGCAGCCAGAAAGAGCTAGCCTGGAAAGCTGTTGCTCAGCCTCATCTGCCCATGGCACTGCTCGCACAGAGGCACAGAGACTGGGGCTGCTTGCTTGTCTTGTCCCCTCAAACTTCAAACGTATCTTAGGTGTTCCGTGCCGTCCGCCTGCAGCAGTCCTGCTCTGAAAATGCGAACGTCTGCAGATAGCTCGCAGGCAGAAAGAGCTAGCCTGGAAAGCTGTTGCTCAGCCTCATCTGCCCATGGCACTGCTCGCACAGAGGCACAGAGACTGGGGCTGCTTGCTTGTCTTGTCCCCTCAAACTTCAAACGTAGCTTAGATGGTCCGTGCCGGGCGCCTCCGGCAGTCCTGCTCCGAAAATGCGAACGTCTGCAGATAGCTCGCAGGCAGAAAGAGCTAGCCTGGAAAGCTGTTGCTCAGCCTCATCTGCCCATGGCACTGCTCGCACAGAGGCACAGAGACTGGGGCTGCTTGCTTGTCTTGTCCCCTCAAACTTCAAACGTAGCTTAGGTGGTCCGTGTCGGGCGCCTCCGGCAGCTCTGCTCCGAAAATGCGAACGTCTGCAGATAGCTCGCAGGCAGAAAGAGCTAGCCTGGAAAGCTGTTGCTCAGCCTCATCTGCCCATGGCACTGCTCGCACAGAGGCACAGAGACTGGGGCTGCTTGCTTGTCTTGTCCCCTCAAACTTCAAACGTAGCTTAGGTGGTCCGTGCCGGGCGCCTCTGGCAGCCCTACTCCGAAAATGGGAACGTCTGCAGATAGCTCGCAGCCAGAAAGAGCTAGCCTGGAAAGCTGTTGCTCAGCCTCATCTGCCCATGGCACTGCTCGCACAGAGGCACAGAGACTGGGGCTGCTTGCTTGTCTTGTCCCCTCAAACTTCAAACATAGCTTAGGTGGTCCGTGCCGGTTGCTTACGGCAGCGCTTCTCCGAAAATGCGAACGTCTGCAGATAGCTCGCAGGCAGAAAGAGCTAGCCTGGAAAGCTGTTGCTCAGCCTCATCTGCCCATGGCACTGCTCGCACAGAGGCACAGAGACTGGGGCTGCTTGCTTGTCTTGTCCCCTCAAACTTCAAACGTAGCTTAGGTGGTCCGTGCCGGGCGCCTCTGGCAGCCCTACTCCGAAAATGGGAACGTCTGCAGATAGCTCGCAGCCAGAAAGAGCTAGCCTGGAAAGCTGTTGCTCAGCCTCATCTGCCCATGGCACTGCTCGCACAGAGGCACAGAGACTGGGGCTGCTTGCTTGTCTTGTCCCCTCAAACTTCAAACGTATCTTAGGTGTTCAGTGCCGTCCGCCTCCAGCAGCCCTGCTCCGAAAATGCGAACGTCTGCAGATAGCTCGCAGGCAGAAAGAGCTAGCCTGGAAAGCTGTTGCTGAGCCTCATCTGCCCATGGCACTGCTCGCACAGAGGCACAGAGACTGGGGCTGCTTGCTTGTCTTGTTCCCTCAAACTTCAAACGTAGCTTAGGTGGTCTGTGCCGGGCGCCTCCGGCAGCCCTGCTCCAAAGATGCGAACGTCTGCAGATAGCTCGCAGGCAGAAAGAGCTAGCCTGGAAAGCTGTTGCTCAGCCTCATCTGCCCATGGCACTGCTCGCACAGAGGCACAGAGACTGGGGCTGCTTGCTTGTCTTGCCCCCTCAAACTTCAAACGTAGCTTAGGTGGTCTGTGCCGGGCGCCTCCGGCAGTCCTGCTCCGAAAATGCGAACGTCTGCAGATAGCTCGCAGGCAGAAAGAGCTAGCCTGGAAAGCTGTTGCTCAGCCTCATCTGCCCATGGCACTGCTCGCACAGAGGCACAGAGACTGGGGCTGCTTGCTTGTCTTGTCCCCTCAAACTTCAAACGTAGCTTAGGTGGTCCGTGCCGGGCGCCTCCGGCAGCCCTACTCCGAAAATGGGAACGTCTGCAGATAGCTCGCAGCCAGAAAGAGCTAGCCTGGAAAGCTGTTGCTCAGCCTCATCTGCCCATGGCACTGCTCGCACAGAGGCACAGAGACTGGGGCTGCTTGCTTGTCTTGTCCCCTCAAACTTCAAACGTATCTTAGGTGTTCCGTGCCGTCTGCCTGCAGCAGCCCTGCTCCGAAAATGCGAACGTCTGCAGATAGCTCGCAGGCAGAAAGAGCTAGCCTGGAAAGCTGTTGCTCAGCCTCATCTGCCCATGGCACTGCTCGCACAGAGGCACAGAGACTGGGGCTGCTTGCTTGTCTTGTCCCCTCAAACTTCAAACGTAGCTTAGATGGTCCGTGCCGGGCGCTTCCGGCAGTCCTGCTCTGAAAATGCGAACGTCTGCAGATAGCTCGCAGGCAGAAAGAGCTATCCTGGAAAGATGTTGCTCAGCCTCATCTGCCCATGGCACTGCTCGCACAGAGGCACAGAGACTGGGGCTGCTTGCTTGTCTTGTCCCCTCAAACTTCAAACGTAGCTTAGGTGGTCCGTGTCGGGCGCCTCCGGCAGCTATGCTCCGAAAATGCGAACGTCTGCAGCTAGCTCGCAGGCAGAAAGAGCTAGCCTGGAAAGCTGTTGCTCAGCCTCATCTGGCCATGGCACTGCTCGCACAGAGGCACAGAGACTGGGGCTGCTTGCTTGTCTTGTCCCCTCAAACTTCAAACGTAGCTTAGGTGGTCCGTGCCGGGCGCCTCTGGCAGCCCTACTCCAAAAATGGGAACGTCTGCAGATAGCTCGCAGCCAGAAAGAGCTAGCCTGGAAAGCTGTTGCTCAGCCTCATCTGCCCATGGCACTGCTCGCACAGAGGCACAGAGACTGGGGCTGCTTGCTTGTCTTGTCCCCTCAAACTTCAAACATAGCTTAGGTGGTCCGTGCCGGTTGCTTACGGCAGCGCTTCTCCGAAAATGCGAACATCTGCAGATAGCTCGCAGGCAGAAAGAGCTAGCCTGGAAAGCTGTTGCTCAGCCTCATCTGCCCATGGCACTGCTCGCACAGAGGCACAGAGACTGGGGCTGCTTGCTTGTCTTGCCCCCTCAAACTTCAAACGTATCTTTTGGCTGTTTCTGCCGGGCGCCTTTGGCAGCCCTGCTCCGAAAATGCGAACGTCTGCAGATAGTTCGCAGGCAGAAAGAGCTATCCTGGAAAGCTGTTGCTCAGCCTCATCTGCCCATGGCACTGCTCGCACAGAGGCACAGAGACTGGGGCTGCTTGCTTGTCTTGTCCCCTCAAACTTCAAACGTAGCTTAGGTGGTCCGTGCCGGGCGTCTCTGGCAGCCCTACTCCGAAAATGCGAACGTCTGCAGATAGCTCGCAGGCAGAAAGAGCTAGCCTGGAAAGCTGTTGCTCAGCCTCATCTGCCCATGGCACTGCTCGCACAGAGGCACAGAGACTGGGGCTGCTTGCTTGTCTTGTCCCCTCAAACTTCAAACGTATCTTAGGTGGTCTGTGCCGGACGCCTCCGGCAGCCCTGCTCCAAAAATGCGAACGTCTGCAGATAGCTCGCAGCCAGAAAGAGCTAGCCTGGAAAGCTGTTGCTCAGCCTCATCTGCCCATGGCACTGCTCGCACAGAGGCACAGAGACTGGGGCTGCTTGCTTGTCTTGTCCCCTCAAACTTCAAACATAGCTTAGGTGGTCCGTGCCGGTTGCTTACGGCAGCCCTGCTCCAAAAATGCGAACGTCTGCAGATAGCTCGCAGGCAGAAAGAGCTAGCCTGGAAAGCTGTTGCTCAGCCTCATCTGCCCATGGCACTGCTCGCACAGAGGCACAGAGACTGGGGCTGCTTGCTTGTCTTGTCCCCTCAAACTGCAAACATAGCTTAGGTGGTCCGTGCCGGTTGCTTACGGCAGCGCTTCTCCTAAAATGCGAACATCTGCAGATAGCTCGCAGGCAGAAAGAGCTAGCCTGGAAAGCTGTTGCTCAGCCTCATCTGCCCATGGCACTGCTCGCACAGAGGCACAGAGACTGGGGCTGCTTGCTTGTCTTGTCCCCTCGAACTTCAAACGTAGATTAGGTGGTCTGTGCTGGGCGCCTCCGGCAGCCCTGCTCCGAAAATGCGGACGTCTGCAGATAGCTCGCAGGCAGAAAGAGCTAGCCTGGAAAGCTGTTGCTCAGCCTCATCTGCCCATGGCACTGCTCGCACAGAGGCACAGAGACTGGGGCTGCTTACTTGTCTTGTCCCCTCAAACTCCAAACGTAGCTTAGGTGGTCTGTGCCGGGCGCCTCCGGCAGCCCTGCTCCGAAAATGCGAAAGTCTGCAGATAGCTCGCAGGCAGAAAGAGCTAGCCTGGAAAGCTGTTGCTCAGCCTCATCTGCCCATGGCACTGCTCGCACAGAGGCACAGAGACTGGGGCTGCTTGCTTGTCTTGTCCCCTCAAACTTCAAACATAGCTTAGGTGGTCCGTGCCGGTTGCTTACGGCAGCGCTTCTCCTAAAATGCGAACATCTGCAGATAGCTCGCAGGCAGAAAGAGCTAGCCTGGAAAGCTGTTGCTCAGCCTCATCTGCCCATGGCACTGCTCGCACAGAGGCACAGAGACTGGGGCTGCTTGCTTGTCTTGTCCCCTCAAACTTCAAACGTAGCTTAGGTGGTCTGTGCCGGGCGCCTCCGGCAGCCCTGCTCCGAAAATGCGGACGTCTGCAGATAGCTCGCAGGCAGAAAGAGCTAGCCTGGAAAGCTGTTGCTCAGCCTCATCTGCCCATGGCACTGCTCGCACAGAGGCACAGAGACTGGGGCTGCTTGCTTGTCTTGTCCCCTCAAACTTCAAACGTAGCTTAGGTGGTCCGTGCCGGGCGCCTCTGGCAGCCCTACTCCGAAAATGGGAACGTCTGCAGATAGCTCGCAGCCAGAAAGAGCTAGCCTGGAAAGCTGTTGCTCAGCCTCATCTGCCCATGGCACTGCTCGCACAGAGGCACAGAGACTGGGGCTGCTTGCTTGTCTTGTCCCCTCAAACTTCAAACGTAGCTTAGATGTTCCGTGCCGGGCGCTTCCGGCAGTCCTGCTCTGAAAATGCGAACGTCTGCAGATAGCTCGCAGCCAGAAAGAGCTAGCCTGGAAAGCTGTTGCTCAGCCTCATCTGCCCATGGCACTGCTCGCACAGAGGCACAGAGACTGGGGCTGCTTGCTTGTCTTGTCCCCTCAAACTTCAAACGTAGCTTAGGTGGTCCGTGCCGGGCGCCTCTGGCAGCCCTACTCCGAAAATGGGAACGTCTGCAGATAGCTCGCAGGCAGAAAGAGCTAGCCTGGAAAGCTGTTGCTCAGCCTCATCTGCCCATGGCACTGCTCGCACAGAGGCACAGAGACTGGGGCTGCTTGCTTGTCTTGTCCCCTCAAACTTCAAAAGTATCTTAGGTGTTCCGTGCCGGTTGCTTACGGCAGCGCTTCTCCGAAAATGCGAACATCTGCAGATAGCTCACAGGCAGAAAGAGCTATCCTGGAAAGATGTTGCTCAGCCTCATCTGCCCATGGCACTGCTCGCACAGAGGCACAGAGACTGGGGCTGCTTGCTTGTCTTGTCCCCTCAAACTTCAAACGTAGCTTAGGTGGTCTGTGCCGGGCGCCTCCGGCAGCCCTGCTCCAAAAATGCGAACGTCTGCAGATAGCTCGCAGCCAGAAAGAGCTAGCCTGGAAAGCTGTTGCTCAGCTTCATCTGCCCATGGCACTGCTCGCACAGAGGCACAGACACTGGGGCTGCTTGCTTGTCTTGTCCCCTCAAACTTCAAACATAGCTTAGGTGGTCCGTGCCGGTTGCTTACGGCAGCCCTGCTCCAAAAATGCGAACGTCTGCAGATAGCTCGCAGGCAGAAAGAGCTAGCCTGGAAAGCTGTTGCTCAGCCTCATCTGCCCATGGCACTGCTCGCACAGAGGCACAGAGACTGGGGCTGCTTGCTTGTCTTGTCCCCTCAAACTTCAAACATAGCTTAGGTGGTCCGTGCCGGTTGCTTACGGCAGCGCTTCTCCGAAAATGCGAACATCTGCAGATAGCTCGCAGGCAGAAAGAGCTAGCCTGGAAAGCTGTTGCTCAGCCTCATCTGCCCATGGCACTGCTCACACAGAGGCACAGAGACTGGGGCTGCTTGCTTGTCTTGTCCCCTCGAACTTCAAACGTAGATTAGGTGGTCTGTGCTGGGCGCCTCCGGCAGCCCTGCTCCGAAAATGCGGACGTCTGCAGATAGCTCGCAGGCAGAAAGAGCTAGCCTGGAAAGCTGTTGCTCAGCCTCATCTGCCCATGGCACTGCTCGCACAGAGGCACAGAGACTGGGGCTGCTTACTTGTCTTGTCCCCTCAAACTCCAAACGTAGCTTAGGTGGTCTGTGCAGGGCGCCTCCGGCAGCCCTGCTCCGAAAATGCGAAAGTCTGCAGATAGCTCGCAGGCAGAAAGAGCTAGCCTGGAAAGCTGTTGCTCAGCCTCATCTGCCCATGGCACTGCTCGCACAGAGGCACAGACACTGGGGCTGCTTGCTTGTCTTGTCCCCTCAAACTTCAAACATAGCTTAGGTGGTCCGTGCCGGTTGCTTACGGCAGCGCTTCTCCGAAAATGCGAACATCTGCAGATAGCTCGTAGGCAGAAAGAGCTAGCCTGGAAAGATGTTGCTCAGCCTCATCTGCCCATGGCACTGCTCGCACAGAGGCACAGAGACTGGAGCTGCTTGCTTGTCTTGTCCCCTCAAACTTCAAACGTAGATTAGGTGGTCTGTGCCGTCCGCCTCCGGCAGCCCTGTTCCGAAAATGCGAACGTCTGCAGATAGCTCGCAGGCAGAAAGAGCTAGCCTGGAAAGCTGTTGCTCAGCCTCATCTGCCCATGGCACTGCTCGCACAGAGGCACAGAGACTGGGGCTGCTTGCTTGTCTTGTCCCCTCAAACTTCAAACGTAGCTTAGATGGTCCGTGCCGGGCGCTTCCGGCAGTCCTGCTCTGAAAATGCGAACGTCTGCAGATAGCTCGCAGGCAGAAAGAGCTAGCCTGGAAAGCTGGTGCTCAGCCTCATCTGCCCATGGCACTGCTCGCACAGAAGCACAGAGACTGGGGCTGCTTGCTTGTCTTGTCCCCTCAAACTTCAAACGTAGCTTAGGTGGTCCGTGCCGGGCGCCTCCGGCAGCCCTGCTCCAAAAATGCGAACGTCTGCAGATAGCTCGCAGGCAGAAAGAGCTAGCCTGGAAAGCTGTTGCTCAGCCTCATCTGAACATGGCACTGCTCGCACAGAGGCACAGAGACTGGGGCTGCTTACTTGTCTTGTCCCCTCAAACTTCAAACGTAGCTTAGGTGGTCCGTGCCGGGCGCCTCCGGCAGCCCTGCTCCAAAAATGCGAACATCTGCAGATAGCTCGCAGGCAGAAAGAGCTAGCCTGGAAAGCTGTTGCTCAGCCTCATCTGCCCATGGCACTGCTCGCACAGAGGCACAGAGACTGGGGCTGCTTGCTTGTCTTGTCCCCTCAAACTTCAAACGTAGCTTAGGTGGTCTGTGCCGGGCGTCTCCGGCAGCCCTACTCCGAAAATGGGAACGTCTGCAGATAGCTCGCAGGCAGAAAGAGCTAGCCTGGAAAGCTGTTGCTCAGCCTCATCTGCCCATGGCACTGCTCGCACAGAGGCACAGAGACTGGGGCTGCTTACTTGTCTTGTCCCCTCAAACTCCA